>NW_027249213.1:5000-440833 GCF_030848795.1 Temnothorax nylanderi
TGTTTACCGCCGACGAATAAGCGGAAAGTACATAGTGCAGAGTATTCGCTAAGTATCTTCTACGATGAGATTGCAATTAAGTTCACAGAGATTAAAGTGGCAGGCGCGATGATCTGATAAGACAACATTACGAGAGGGTAACGGGTCTATGAAAGCGGGCTTAATTATAGTTCCGCTTCTTTCAATCGCCGCTGCGCTTTTCTACATTATTTTCCTTTCTTCTTTTTTGCCCGAAGAAATTAATTTATATTAAATAAGATAAAGAATCGATTTAATTGACTATGTTGTATAAATTTATTACATGTATTTAATAATCTGTGATATACGTACGTGTATTTCACCTGTATTAAATTAATTATGAAATAATAATTTTTTTGAATGTTTCTTTCTTGAAACAGTTGTTATTAATTTTCTCTAGCATATACAAGTATAAGGACATCGAATAGTAACGGAACATTGATTATATGAGCCAGTAAACGGGAAGATTAACGCGATGATATATTTTATCCCCAGAAGCAATGGCCGTAGAGTAGATTTTCAAGTTATTTCGTGTCGCGAATCTCGATGCTCTCGCCGCGACGTACGAACACGCTGCCGTACGCTTTGGTCAGTTTATATTGTTACTTTTTATTTCTTCCCTTTCGGAGATACCGAATGCTGAACCGGTGCTGAACGAACCTGTCGCCCATGGAAGTTGGAGAATGGGTTACAGGGGTGGATATATATGCGGGCTGGCGTTGTTCCAGCATGGCAAACATTTAAAACAAAACCTAGCGGGTGTTCTCAAGCTCTCGTACACAGGGTGCAGACGCGTAGGTAGATATTCATTATGACTGAAAATATGACCGACCGTGTATTATCCGTGCTCCCTGATTTACTTCGTGAATTCAGGGATACAAAGGCGGAGGTATCGCCGTTTGCATTTCATTTTCAAATACACTCATATCCCAACGAACTCTGTATCTCTTGACGAAGTATCTGATGGTTTTCTTGGCAAATAGAGATTACATGCTTTAGAAAAATTATACACTCTATCGCGCTTTTATATCTGTATTAAAATATTCTTTTACAATAAAATTACATTATATCTATTAAAATACTATTTCAAAGATCACTTTTATCACATTGTTTGCTTCCGTTATATTCTCTAATATTCTGCAGGAATTTATAATGTGGTAACGCGTGTGTGTTCTTAATTAATTAATATTGAAAGCATGTATTTTTCAATTCAAAGTTTTAAATTCTATACTATTGTTTTATAATTATATAATTATATAATTTATAAGAGAGAAGAATAATTATTATTCTCTTATTATCTCGTTATCTGTACGTAATAATAAAATTAAATTAAATAAAAAAAGAAGCAGTGATAAAAAGAAATGAAATATTTTTCTCTATTTATAAATATATTTAAAAAAAAACTTGAGATGAGGGGAATAAACTTATAAATGTTGACTATCCTCGAATATCTCGAATATTTTGTAGCTGTGATTTGAATGCAGTGGGAGCAAATTTTGCCAAATATTATTTTGCAAGCTTCAGACCAGTTTCACAGAGACTGCAGATTACACAGTTCGATGTCAATCATGCATAATTTCTTATAAATACGATTTACTGTTAGTAAATGAGTAGTATCAATATTTTATTCTGTAACATGTTTAAATTTTTAAGCAATATAACTGTGATCTGTTCTTTTATTGGAAGAAAAATTATTTTCTTCCAATATAATACAATTTCGACTGTAATTCTGTAAACTTGGTCTTTTTCCAGTCTGGTATGTTCTAAATAAACTATGTTCATATCTAAGATTGGAGGTAAACTTATCTTGACGTTGGTAATTCGATGGAATACCAAAATAACTACTTTGCGCGGATACGTAGTTTAATTTTTGAAGAAGTTGGTCTCTCTATTCGGCACAGCAATCGAATAAATCTTTGATCACATAAATATTTAATTTTAATTTGGTAGGAGCAAATAATTGATCCGCGAATAGGTATAATAAATCATTAAGTCATTATAAATAGTTATTTTAATTATTTCTAAAATATAACATTAACTGGGTAAAATAATTTAATTATATATATTGAACTTTGATATATATTGATTTATAAAAAAATTGATAATTTTATATGCATATATCGATGTTTTGTGGACAAAAATATAATTATTAAGCATTTTATTTAAATATTTGCTCAACATTATTATTATTATCTTAATTTTTTGCTATCTTAATTTCATTTACTTTACTATGCAAAACAATAATTATTAATTTACTTAATTTTTTAAATAAATTTATTTATTGTACATAAAACATTTTTGTAAATTAACAAAAAAAATGTTCTTTAAATAACGCATGTACTTTTTTCTTTTAATAAAAAAAATACTTTTACTAACTACGGATTATACGGATTATAACGTATAAAATATAAAATAATATTGCAAACGTAAATTCTCTACAGTATATTCCAACATTTCATTGATAAACGAACATGCGGTAGTGCAATGCATGTGCGACGCTGACAACTTTTTTGATTTTCCGATTAATCGCTGTAGTTCGCGCAGCACCTTCTCTCGTTGCGTCCGGCACGAATTGAAAATACGCGAAAAGCCATCGACATCGAAAAACGCGATACATCCAATTAAAATCGTGTTTTACTATTACCGCGAGCGATGCAGCAGCGACGATAGAGAGGCAGAGACAGAAAGAGAGAAATGAATCAATAAACGAACCAACCGATATAAGCAAATTAAGAGAGCGAAAGAGAGACAAAGACAGAGAGAGAGAGAAGCAGGGGATGCGTGTGTTTGTATGTAGAGACTACATGTGTATGTGTAGAGGCAGTATATGAAAGCCGCTAGTAAAAAAGCAATTACGCTTTGTCGTACCGTTCCAAGCACGTCGTGAAACGTCATTTCCATCCCAGCCCCTCATTCCGGATACTGATCGTATTCCCGTCGGGGGTAATTACGTGGACGGCGCAACGAATGGGGCGGAAAGTGTGCACGCGGCCGATCAAGCGAGAGGGGTGGCTGGAACGGCGCGGTGTTCCAAAAAACAGCGTTCAATAATTGATACGGAATTATGGCACATGCAGAGAAGTCCACTGTTTCGAGTGCATTTGTAACGGGAAGCGAATGGACCGGTGATATACGTGGCTCGCTGGCCTACGGTAATTGAATGGCCTCGGTTGACGATAAACGAGGCCATTCCACCTCCGGCCACTAGTATAGAAGAATTATTTGTACTAGTTAATGGAAATGCCATTGCTTTAATCTTCACGTCTTTGAAAAAATCGTTTATTATTTATAAAATAAATGTAAATGCATCTCTTAGAGAATACACCATTAAATTTTATTGTTTTGTTTGTTTTTGACTACAAACGTAGTCGTTTCTTTTTTAAATATAATAAAAATTATGGTTGTACATTCTAATAAAAAAAAACGGCAAAATTTTTACCTAATAAATTCTCTGTAAAATTCTTTTCTATGAAGGAACAGCAGATTGAAGAATTATAGTTGTGCAATTCGGCCAAGTACGATTCTGTGGAAGTCACAAGAGAAAATAAAGTGTTTCCACCGAATGCGAACTTCCAAAAAGATGTTATTCAACTATAAACTTTGTCTGATTGTGTTGGTAAAAATATGCTATCTTTTCTTACCTTTCAATATTTTCTAGATATATTGTCTCAAACTAAATCATAAACTTATTTAAAAATATTTTTTAAAAAAACTTAGATAAATAAGAAGAAGGATTTAAAAATATACATTTTTATTTATGGTAAAAGAAAGTTTTAAATAGATTTAAAGATTGATATTAAAATAATGGTTTAAGCAGAAGAAATATAAAATTAATTAACCATGATACAAATCAATTACTTTATCCATAAAAATTTGCACAAAAAAGTGACTTTAACTAAAAAGTTAAATTTTATCTCTAAATTGTCTTGATCTTCCTCGCTACGAGATTACTGCAGTAGTCTTTTCCAATTAACTGTTTTTTCTCTTGAAATAATTACAATTATTTGCCGACCGGGAAAAACGTCGGAATATCTGAGGAAGATCAGGAATCAAAGAAAGGATGTAATGACGCCTCAGCCTGGAAAGGTGGTTTGCAACGAAAACGAAGAGAAGTGAGTCTCTCTCCCAACGTTCCTTCTGCTCCGGGAGAAGATTGGTTCGAGAAACCCGAGTGGATGTCGGCCGTTGCCGATCTCCGAACGGAAATCGATGAATTAAGCATCCATCCTATCCTGCAGGTTTGAATGTTAGATCAGACGAGAGTAAGGTAGATTTACTGCTACCTCTTCATCGTACCTTTACGGAATCAGTTTAGACTCGGACAGACACGTCATTCGACGATTGAAGTAGATCGAATCACGTCTAAATTATGCGAATCAGTATTAAATCGAATGGAAAGTGATGAAAGCTTAGTTTATCCTATTAATGCATTTTAACTATATTTTAACAGCAACGAGACTTATATATTTTATTTGCATTATTATGTTATAATTTTACACGGTAATTTTACGTTAATTGTGTTGCGTGTGATTCACGTTTCTTCATCTGAATATAATATCTTCGTACAGGCTAAAGAAATGAAAGATTACAAAAGTGCAATTTGAGGTCAACGCTATAAATGAAAGCGTTTCATTTTAATCGCGTGGAAGCATAACAGTATCATAAACGTAGAAATCGAAGACGAGGGGGAGGGGCTTAATTCGTAAGCTGCACTGAGAATAGACGCTGTGAGATTTTCGCAGGTCGTCTAATTTCTCGTTTGGATATACAGCTGCTGCCCTAAGTGTGGAAATAGACGTGAAGAGGAAACTTAAGAAATTCAAACTTAAGAAATTAAGGTTAGCTTAAAAAGAGCTAATTGTAAGTCTAAAATTGGGTCGTGAAAAAAACTTGTGTTAGTTTGAGCTATAGATACGTCTACAAAACGCATATATACATTCGTGAAGAAATATTGGTGAAAAAAATAGTACCATTTTACTTTTCTATTTGTGTCAAAACCTTCCTTCAAAAATTATGTTATGAAACGCGCGCTACTAGAAATGCAAAATCTCAAAAAATCGTTATTCCAGAATTAGAGGAACGGGGTGATGTTCCGAAAATCGATTATAGCGTGTCAGCGTGCGCGGCTTCTCACGTCGCCGCGCTTCGGTGACGGTGGCATATAGCGTTTCGTTAGGCTAATTCAATTGAAAGTTCACGGAGGCATGGCGAACTTTATGCAGCTTGGCGTAAAACTTGTCGGTCATTTCTTTCTCTCCGTCGAATACCACCATCAAGTTTTAATTTTTACACCAAGCCACTTCGCCGTTATGAAGGCAGTGCGGCGTCGCGTCAGTGGAAAAAGCGGCGACTTTCCGTGTCACAAACTCGACACTCTTGCGCGCGGCGAGTCTGCAATATTAACAAATTTGTCGCGGAAACTCGTCCCAAGCGTGTGATTCTTAAAGGATCAGCGGGTGCGACGAGAAGGCGGAGAACGCCCAGCTACCCTTAGCAAAGTATAGCATCGGTGCCAGCAGGCGAGCTGAAACTTTTAACGCGCTTGGAACTTATCCGGTCGAGAAAACGCAACGGGACGACAGAAAGAAATTGTGTCTGTGCTATATTTCCAGCATTATTGAAATATATGATTTTAAAATCCTCTTTTATTGATTTTATATCAAGAGACGGCGATAAAGTCTTGCGCCAAGAATACGTATAGATACACTATACATAATAGGAGAAACTTGAAAATTTGTTAAAATAAATTTTTCTCATTAAATATGACAAACAAATATTAGCTATTTTTGGGAGTGGTTTTACTCTAAATTCTTTATTTAGCAGAGTAGATCTTTAAAATGTTTTAAATTTTTAATTCAAACTTAATCCAAAAAATACAGGGAACAAATTAGATAACAGAACTGCATGAAGTAGTATATAATTGTGGGTATATGTATAGTAAAAAAGCACAAGTATTTCAATTTAATTATAAAAAGTTTTATTAATATTTTTTTACGCGAATAAAGAGAATTCCTAAAACATTTTACTTTAGGTTCGTGTTTTTTCAAATGCGCCAAAGTCCATTTCTGGCTTTACACTTGTGTATGACCCTAGCATGCTCCGGTATACACGACCCTTTGCATAGTACAGAAAGCGTGAACGGGATACAGGACAGAGTGGAATTGCTCCCGTCCACTGTACACGCGTTTTCCGGAGCGATTGGAAGATCCCGTTCTCTCTACGTTGGGAAAATTGATCGTGGTCGCGAGATTGCCCAATAAGATGAGATTGTAACGTCTGGCTACGTACGTGCAATTCGCCAAGTTACGAATGCACCGGCGGCGGTGGCTGCGGCTGCAATTCCCCGCGCGTTTCACGGTCCGGTCGGCACGTATATCGCACGCCTCTATTCCATCAGTGGGTTAAGCCGGTCCTTTGACCAAGAATCCGTTAATAGTTTCGATATATATCGTTGTTCGTTTTCCACCAACAGTAGTGGTACCGTGAAGATGACAATGTCGTGACAGCGCAATTTCAGCAGTCGCGCAGAATCATTTCATAGATATTTCTCAATTTTTTATTTTATTCGTTGAATCTTGGTCAACGAACTAAATAGAACTTATTAATAAGTTTATTCTTTATTACAAATAAAACGCTGAAAATTATTGAAATAATCGAAGATAAATATATATTTCAAATGTTAAACAGTAGAAATTTTAATAAAATTTTAGTTTACGCAACTATTATGTGTTCTCGAACATTGTTCTAGTGTTCTTAGGCCGATATTCATAGTCAGATCTTATTTTAAGACCGTCTTAAGTAATGCCTTAAGATGCTAATACGGCTCTGTGTTTGGTTTTTATAACATCTTAAGATCGTACTTAAGACGATCTTAAATATAAGATCCGACTATGAATACCGGCCTTAATGTCAATTACAAATACTATTGGAGCGATAACAAACATTTTTCTACTATAGTCGTGACCTCTTTCTGCTTTTTGTCGGTTGATTAGACATGCTCTCATCACACATGCAGTACCTATGTTTATACATTCTCTTGAGTTTCGAGCAATAATAGAAGTTGCATCGGTGTGTATCAACCGACAAATGGTTTAATTGCGATGTATTGGGCATCGAGACGTTCTAATAAGCAAAACACTTGCCAATATTGGTTTTAACCTGTAACTAACAACGATAGAATGGCCCCTTTTATAAAATTTTTTTGTCAAATGGTAAATTTTTTATAGCCAAGGTTTTTACATTTATTTATTGTACAGTAAAAAACTTTTTGAAAAAAATATACATTTTAAAAAAATAATACAGGGATACCTACAGTAACAGTTTTATAAAAATTTAAATGTGTAAAAATAAAAAAGAGTAGTTTAAATAAAGCATTACTTTTCAATGACATTCTAAATTATTGAACAAAAATAAATAAAATATAACTTTATTTTAAATAAAGATAAGAACTGTTCTGAGACAAAATAGAAGAAGATATTAAGAAAAGCTATGTGAGAAGATTAATAGTTAAAATACTAGCAGAATAAGGATGTTAGTTTAAAATTTTTATTTTTTATGTATTTAATCATTGTTATGTCATGTAATTTTAGTTTAGATATATGTCTTCTCTTTATCTTTATTAATTTTTATTCTTAACTTTTTATCCATTTTTGTATCTAAATTATTGTTATTGAAGAAGATTAAGTACAGTCAGAACATTCTATATTTTTACTCAATTATTGAAAATAGATAAAAAAGATATCACTTTAAAACTAACATTCTTATTCTGCTCGTATTTGGCCATTGACCTTCTTACATAGTTTTGCTTAAAATAAGCGTGACTCCCCTATTATTTTGTCTAATATAAAGTGTAGGAAATAGACCGGATATTTTATATACAAGTATCATGCATATAATAAAATTAGAGGCTTATTTTTACAAAATTTTAACATTTATGTTATTAGCATTTATTTAAATATAATTATTGTTTTATGATTGTGACATATAGTAAACAGATTTCTAATCCGAGATATAATTGATAGCAATAAAATTAATATATCAGATAATATCAGCTGATGTGCTTCGGAACCATAATGAGAATTAAGCGTTAGTCGATCGCATTTGGATTGGAAACATTCAAAATTTCATTGTCTCTACGTTAAGCTGTGGCTAGGATCGATGAGCCAACCGGCGAATTTGATGGAATTTGATGGACATTCGAACGATAAACTTGTAATTTGATCAGACACACTTTAATCCCACTGCTTCTCTCTTTTCCTCTCATCCTCTTTACTTCTACATGTATAGCTTCAGAAGTCCACGTTTGGACCGTTACATGAGAAGATTCGTGCACACATTTGCGTAACGAGTAATCATGGAAATTGCATTTCCATTCAACCATCAATGAATACCTTAATTGACTATATTTGAAATACAGGCATTCCAAATAGAACGAAAGATGGAAGTACATTTTAACTTATCTTTTTGTTAGTAAAAGACATCCCTGAATTTAATTTTTCAATACTGTCTTAAATAATAAAAATGAAATAATAAGAAAAAAAGATTGAACAATTTTGTTGAAGGAATATAATACCAAATTTAATTACAGATTCATGTCTCGATAAGCCGTTTTTTTATTCTGTAAGATAATAAAACATTTTGTGATTACAACATTAATGTGATTAAAACATTTTACTTTTTTTTTATTATACTTAATTTAGTCATTGCTGTTTTATACATATATAAGTATATTTTTTATATTAATAATTCTTCAGATTTATTTACGTTGCTTTTCTTCTCGATAATCTTTCTTATATACAAGAATGCCTGTTGAAGCGAGTCGTTTGGAGTGGAATAACGAGCGTAATATGGGCTACAGAAAATTTCATTTAATCAGTAAAATTTTGTTCTGATTTTATTCTTTTACAGGCAGCATTTTGGTTTTAAAGTGGAAAATTTTACTTTGCGTATACAGAGATACTATTGCGAGAGATGGAATACTTGCGAGATTTATTTCGTTTGTATATAGACTTTTTATTTTAAGAACAATAAACCTGCAGCCAATAAAATTGTTGAAGTAGCGTCATCGCGTTTGCATTTCTCCGTCAACGATGTAGAAAAAAAAACAATGTTTTATTAATTACAATATTTGATTCGGGAGGCTTGTTAACGTCGATATGCATTTCGACTCGTTCTCTTTCTCTTTCTGCTGTTTCCATCGCGAGGATTTGCAGAGAATACCAATTAGCTGTGTAAATCTTCATATTTTCCGGTGTACCGAGAATCATGCTTTAAACTTCTAGCAATTAGAGAACCAATTAAAAACAGTAATATGCTTTCATAGCAGTTGCATACACGTACGTGCACACACATGCGTGATATGCTCACGCAAATTGAAAAGTAACTTTACTCGTAAAATTTTAAATTACAACTTGAATTTTGACTTAATTTAAATAGATATATTTTCTATAAATTTTCAGGCAGCTGATAAATGCAAATTATAAATACAAGACGTAAATATAATGTAAATGTAAATTATTTCTTTAAATATACATATACATAGATTAAATATATACATTTTATGTAAGAATTAACGAGAGAGATTGAGATGGCTATTCTTTCTTTCTCTCTTTTCCTCACTTATTTTTTATTTATATACATGAAATTACATACTAAATGATAGAGAATAAGTAAAGAAAAATAATTGTTTTTTTTACATTGTTGTTACTATTATATTTAATTTTTATTTCCGGGGTGTTTTAAAATATTTTTGGTTTCTACATAAAAAACAACTTATATCTTTTATTTTTAAGAGTCTTTTTAGGGACTTCGAGAAATGTTACATTTATCATTTCCGATTCATTAACTATTGCAATATTGCGTAGGTATTCGGGGGATTATATGTTTCACGCGTAAAGCAAGTAATCTACTAATTACGAACGGTATTAATTAGTAGAATGTGCTATTATCGGAAAACATATTCCGCGTTTAAGCAGATTAACATTGATTGTCGATATTAAACACGGCGAATCAATTTACAAACGGATTATGTATAGAACGTATAATCGACGTATCGCTTACTTGAGGTTATTTATGACAGAAAAGTAGATAGAGTAAAATTGCATTGGATTGATGATTGCAGTAAATTTGCAAATCGTGAACTTTACGAAAATGTGTTAAAAAATCGCGTTATTCTCGCACTAAGGTGCTAACCTTACGTTCATATAATAAACTTATCACATTCTAATTATTAAAACGGTTTTTGACCTTTTTTCATATGTTTTCAGATTATGCAATTATCCGTTAATGAGAGTATAATACCATTTAATGAGCAACATAAACTATTAGAGAAATTATACAATACGGGATACGGATATTCCAAATTTGAAGCAAAGCACATTAATATAAAATTATTACATATTTTATATTTTTAAGAACTGAATTAAATTAAAAATTTCTCTATCACCGCATTTATATTATTTTTATCGTTATCTAATTAATTTGTGAAATGTAATCAAAAAACATATAAATAATGCAACTCTTTGAGTTATATATCATGATTTATATTCTTGAATTATCTCATACATTTTAAATCGATATATTATATATTTCTGAACGAAATGAGTCATAAAATAACCAACTTTACTTTAAAAACCAGATTTACGGCTTGAGAGAAAGGTTGTAATTTATTTATTTTTGACAACAGAGTTAATGCCATAGAGATATGAGACTAGAGTGCGCGAGTCATATGCTAGCACGTAAGAGGCTGCGATATAGAAATAGAAAAAGAACGCTGCAGTATGGGCTCCTTCTGTCAGACAAAGACAGAAGGGGCCCATACTGCAGCTTTTTCTTTCTATTCCTATCGCGAAAAGACAGCTTTCTCTTTCTATTCCTATATCGCTTTTTCAGCTCGCTTGCGGACTCTATTCTTATATCTCTATGGTTAATGCATAAAGCGTAAATCATTTACTGATAACGATACATTAATTGCTCTTGCAATTGATGACTATTAATATGTAAAATAAAATGAAACAAAATGTTTGCTGAGAAGCAGCAATAATAATTGTTACGTTGAAATACTTAATACAAGTGATTAAATTAGCAATACATATTAGCAATACTGAATACTTATACTTTTGTTATAACGACTTGGCAGTAATGCTGACTCGGGTCAACATTACTAAAACTCTCAATTACTTTAATATCTCCGATCTAGCTTGAGATGATCAAATTGCTCCTTGCCTGTCTATCGCGATAGGAGATCAGCTTTCGCTCTTTAGGATCATTTTTCATTGATCCGTGTTTCTTGCACCTTCACGAGGCGCCGGCGATCGTCTATACTCGCGGCAGCGATTGAAAGTAGCGACGTCATCCGAGGAAGCTTTCGAACTTTTGCGATGCGCTCGGCTTTCACCGCTACTCTCACCGTGTTGGAGCAAGAGAGGGAGAGAAAGAGAGTGAAGGATAAGGAAACGGGGAGAGGAGACGTGAAAGCGATTAAAGATTTAATGATACTCGATCTCGTGATGCACACTCGACTTCCTGAACAAGGCAAACTGCGTAAGAGATATATAGAGAGGCAATATATGTACGCAATGTTTTGCCGTTATATTTCAATGCAGACGAAAGAAAACGAAAGGAATCGAAATCTAGGTTTCTATGTGCTGTTCCAAGTGTCTTTTTGTCGGTGTTGTATGTACCTACTTCTCCGCGCCGAAATAAATTTCTCTCTGAACTTTAAACATGCGTCACTTGCTGATGGGTAATTTATTGGGAATTAAAGCAATTAAAACAATTTAAAATGATTTTATTGCTTAATTATTGTATAATATATGATTGCACTTTCCCAATTATTTATTCCTCAAATAAAAAAGTAGATAAGTAAACAGTATTCTTATTAGTTATTTAGTTAAGTGTCAATAGCAGTATAACTGTTATATTTGTAATTCCGTTATAATTCGTCTAAATTAAATTGAATTTAATTCAAATCTTTTTTCTAGTAAAGTATGAGGAATATAAACTGTGCGCAACATATAAAAACGGTTAAGTAACGTTTAAAGTATTTTAACGGAAGATTGCGCGCGAACACTATAGCGAATTTTTTTCTCCCAATTCGTGAAAACGTAGAAACGGATCAATGCGCGGTCGACATTTAAAAGATTTTTCCTTTTTCCGCTGACCCGACGCGTGGAGAATATAAATCTCGAATTTTCCGGAATCTCGTCCGGGGGGGCTTAAAGCTTTCAATGCTCTCGATAATTCCGCAGCGAAATCGAGTCTCCACGTCAAACGTTGTGGATTAGCGCACTCATCGGATATATCCTGTCCGGTTTCGACTGGCGGCGATAGCACGAAATCTGCAGAAATTTTTGTCCTTCCGCTGAAGCGTCGGGAAGGTCAATATTGTCGGAAGAAAATTGGCCACGTGGCACACAGTGCTCTTTCTGGGTACAGGCACGTATTCTGGGAGAGATCGGCAATACCGGTGTTCCGTGAAATTATACGGAAAAAATTTAAATTACTATGACGCGGATCAGTAAATTTTTCACATTCGCGCGCAGTGCTTCAAATGTAAAAGAAACTTTAGCTTTTTATTTTTTTATTACTATTTTCAATCAAAACAGACAAGATTATATTAGTATAATATAATATATACAGTAAACAAAAATAAACATCTTTCATTGTAATTTTATTATCTATACTTTTTTTCAAAAGAATATTTTTTAATAAATTAAATCCAGTTTTTTTTTGCGTAACATCTTAAATGTCGATGACATAATAGCTGTTGACTTCTATGCGTTTTAAAATAAAAAAGCTTATCGAGTTAAATTTTTAAAACAAAAATTTAATAATGAACTCTTATTTCTCGGTTGCCTCCATTTAATCGCGTCACTTACAATTAGTACAATGCTAGTTTGCAGCATTACTATTCTATCTCTTTCACCCCATGGCATTCATTTGGACGCCATTTAAGACAATAGTCGAACGTAAGCTTCGCAAACGGATTTTGCCTACGTGTTCTTTTGACTTAACAGGCACTGACAATCGGAAAACGGAATCTGCCTGAAGCGACTAATTAATTACATAAATTGGCGAACTTCGTTTACGGCGCAACCCAATAATTCACGTATACAGGCAACGTTAAGATAATTCTGCGTTAACAACAAGTATTTATCGATGTGCAGGTTTAATGACTCGGCAAACGCGGTTGGCATATAATCGAATGTTGTGTGAAATGGAAGAGTGAGTTACATATTAAACACTGCACTGATTACACTTTCCATGCGCGTGAAAGCATGAAACCCTAATTGCGGAACATACTGATAAAAACAGAAGGTTGTCCAATCGATAAATCTTCGTTGTTCGAACATTCTTATTAATATCAAATTGAATATGTCTTTTACGACGGTCGTATTTCTGCTTTACGATAGATACTTGTCGTAGGAGAAAAGATCATTTTTTATTCAAATGACACTGTGCTAAATACATCTTGAAGCTTTTTATCATCAAAAATGCATTTTATTAACATGATAACAAGAAAACTAACTTTTATGACATGCTAAACACGGCAAAATAAAAACTAAGATGATTTTCCAAGTATGTACATATATGTATTATTTTATATACATATAATATGAAAAATGCAATTACAGAAAATATTAACTTAATTAACGTTTTAATGTATGGTGTTTATTCTCAACTCTTGTCTCTTTTTTAACTTATAATTTAGCACAATTTGTATGTGCATTTTGTGAATTGTCGCTGTCTGTCTACAGTTCACTGACCTTTGAAAGTATCAGACAGAAAAATCTTATTGTTTCATGCAGATACGTGTGACTACGTGAGAGATTCTCATGGCGCCTTGAACAAGATGTGTGACTAGTTGATAATTAATCCCTGCTGTACTGCTTACTATGACATTGCAATTCTATTGTACATTGTTAAACATATCGTAGCCAAGTAAAGAACTAATGCGATTTATCCTTTCGCGTTTATCCACGATATGTGTATATACATATGTACATACATTGCATTGTAGAGACAAAGAAATTGAAGACACAAGACGTACAGTTTGACTTTGTTGTATGACTAGATTTCTTCGTATGTTTTAAACGCAGTTTTATTCTACGCTTTCACGCAAGTTCGTTAAAATGATTTCGTTGTCGCTGGAGATAGCTTAGTGGTTTTGCAAATGCAGAAAATTGCGTTTTCGTGTCTTCGGGTAGTACACCTAATATGATGCGCGAATAGCGCGCCGTAAAAGTTAAAGACTTGCATTCTCACTCTTTCTTAATGCCGCATTTAGTATAACAACCGTGCGATTTTTAATTCGTCTAATATGCATACCACTTTCGATATCATTGTAAGACGCATTTAATTATATACGATGAATCATCACTGATGATATAAATTATGATATAAGAAATACTCGTAGCAATAGATTGCATCATTTATGTAGTATTTCTGTGGAATGACTGATGTGAACGTTCAATCATAGTTTCTCTTGCTAACGTTTCGCTTTCACAATAAATACGACGCGGCTATTTTTTTAAATGACTGTCGCGCTGAGTCCGTTGAAAATTTGCATTTCATATCGCGCGTAAATATTTGCCTCGCTCCGGAGCGTGCATCCGGAGATATTATTTGCCCGAATAATATTTTACAGCTGCTTTCGTGCGTTATATCCGCAGCTACATAATTACCTTTTTCTGTTACCCCCTTCACAAGTGTTGATTACCCTCTACAATCATAAGGGCAGGAAGAAAAGCGAATAAAATTACAATGGAAAATGTACTTAATGCGGGAGCAATGACCAATTAATGAGCATTTCTCCCGATAAATCGTATTAACTTTTTACTTATTTCTACAAATATGTTTAATATCTTTCTACACACATTTTTATTATAAAAAACTTCCTTTTATTATATATAAATTAAGTTACAAACACACACACACACATGTGCTGACTTATGAAAGATTTTTTTTAAAGCTCGAGAAGTCAAGAATTCTTAATCTTAAATTAGTATTAGAATTAATTTTTTTAGATCGCTTTTTAAATATACATTTTAAAGAAAGAAGTACAAACATTTACTTAGATTATTTTAGATATGGCGAGGTTACGAGGAAAATATTCCCCGAGTTTTAATACATTGCGATTAGATAGAGAACATAAAAAATAAATGAAACATATGCGAGGGAATACACGAATATATGCACGTGATGCCAAGTACTTGCAGAATAAATCGCGGGGACGTTTTATATATAGTCGTCGCTAATTAAATGCGTCAACTCTCTGCTCGATCGATCTCTTTCCGACAGACGTTAATTAATGAAATGTGATGCATTATACGAATATTAATTGACATGGCAGTCTGACGGCACAAAAAATACGATTATTTGTATAGTTTTCTATGACTTTTCACATCGCCCTTTTTATAGATACTGAAAAGAGCTTCGTCAGAGTTTGTTATCCATTTACATTCCTTGCGTATGTAAGTATAATTAACTCTTTGGTTACTATGAAAATACTCATACGTCTGTAGCAATATTATATTGCTAATCAAAATTGTTAGTACTGATACTAATTATAGCATTTAATATCATTTTATCTAAAAATATTTAATTTTTGTATTATGCTTTTCTAAGATTTTGTGCGTACACTGAGAAAAAAATGTTGTTAATTTGACTAAACTCGTTTAGTTGTAGTGATTTGTTTAATGTAAATATTAATATATTTAAATCAAATATACGTGAGTAATATCAAGAAATATTTTATTTTATTTTATATAATATTTTTTGAATTAACAAATGTTAGCTTGACAGCCCGTGACCGCTGCATTTAGTTGAATCAAATAATATTTCTTTGAATCAACGATTTTTTTTTCTCAGTGTATGTGTGTGTTTGTTCGTCGACTTATAATATAAATAATGCTGACTTCCATGCAGAAAGTTAATTAGAATTTTTTACGTACACAAAGAAAGCTGACCCAACGAGGTTCTTAAGCTTAAAATAACTTGACTGTAAAGTGGTTAATTAACTTCCTCTCTTTTAGCACTGAAGGACTTTATATACAGGATGAAATGGAGGTATATGGTTACAATTTATGATGTGATATAAAATACATGATATAATACACCCGCACGTGCGCACGCATTTTTCATGTACTCCATTTCAAGCACTCCATTTTTTATTTTAGACGTGTTTTTGTAATTTGTAAGATAATTTTTACATTTACATAAAAAGTTTGAACTACATGATTATATATTTCTCTCTCTCTCTCATATATATTTTAATATTTTATTTTTGCAAACTTTGGTTCATAGAGATTTTGCGAACGCTTTTGCTTCATACATTTTTATATATATAAAAAAGATCAATATAAAAGTTTGAGCAAAAGAGTCATCACGCGTTGCTATTTGTCATATGATTTCATTGTCGAAGAATCTTTCAGATCGGAGAAAGTTGACCTCAGCAAAACTTTCTCTGTGCATCGCAGGCACATCGCTGAAGCTTATAATCTACTTCCTATAAAACAAGTTTACAGCTATGTTTGTCCTTTTCCAGCTTTTATTTTATCGATTTAGTAGCGAATTGAACATAAATCATTTCATGATACGAGAAGATAAGTGCAAAATGTAATAGCGATGCGAAATGCGAAAATTGCATTGAACTTTATGTTACGTGCAATCTGCATATATCTTTCGCGGGCTTTCATTATGTACACGTGAACGTCCGAAATTTTCATAAAGAGGCAATTTTCCGAGCTTTTGATGTTCCATGACAGAGCAATGTTGAATATTAACATGAGAGAAAATTGCACGGCAATTTAATATGGTGCGTCAGATTATGAGTAGGAAAGTATAAATTAATACAAAAATTTCCGTGATATTCTAAGTCTTACAATGGGAAGAAATATTCTAATGCAGACATTTTTATTAATATAATATATGTAGGCTAATACCAATAACGAGAGGTTATTGTATAATATTTATTTATTTCGACGACAATAAAAAAGAAGTAAATCTTTATGAGACATTAGAAAAAAAATTCAATATATTTTTAATAAATTTATATCTATTTGAGAAATATTTACACCCATGATTATTCCAAAGTTTATGTAGTTGAAGTTTGGAACGTTCTTGGAGCGAAAATTAAAATGCGTTTTGTTCCAAAAAATACAAGTACGAGAACAATATTTAAGATCCCTGAAAGTAAAAGAAAAATAGTTTGTTGAGATTCGAAGTCTGGATGTACCTCGTTCAGCCGGAAATAGCAACGCGTACTTGTATATATGCGAGATTAAAAATTCTTAGTGGTCCTTCTTGTTTTTCAACAAACTGTTTCTTTTTTACTTTCAGGGATCTTAAATATTATTCTCATACTTGTGTACCTTTTGGCATACACAAAACGCAAGAAGGGCCACTAAGAATTTTTAATCTCATATACATATATACAAGTACACGCTGCTACTTCCGGCTGAACTTCCGGACCTCGAATGTCAGCAAACTATTTTTTTTTACTTTTAGAGATCTTAAATATTGTGTCCTCGTACTAGTAATTTTTGGCACAAAACGCATTTTAATTTTTGCTTCAAGAACGCTCCAAACTTTTACTGCATCCCAATTATTGCTTTAAATTATGTCATTTCATTCATTTCAAATGGCGCAACAGTCTGAGTCGGACCTAGGCCTCCCTCAAAGTCATGTGCTTGTGGTGCGCACGCAGGTTGTACACAAGCACATGGGACCTACAGTTTAACGCCGAATTCGAACGGCAAG
Source organism: Temnothorax nylanderi (assembly GCF_030848795.1). Lineage (NCBI taxonomy): Eukaryota > Metazoa > Arthropoda > Insecta > Hymenoptera > Formicidae > Temnothorax > Temnothorax nylanderi. The sequence goes on from NW_027249213.1 coordinate 22,779, forward strand.
GTAGAGGGGGTTTCGAGGCAAGGGATACTCCTGACGGGCTGCCATTCCGTCGAGGAGGAGAGACAAGCGATACAATTTATTTATTTTGGTTCTACCAGGACTGGATTCGAATCTGAGATCTTTGGTTTAGCAGACCAGTGCGCTGTCTGCTATGCCACGCTCGCTCCCTTTAAATTATGTAGATACGTAAAATTTGTAACCAAAATTATAACATTTATTGCGATAAAAGATCTTATAATGTAATATCTAATTATTCACGAATTAAATGCGTTATTATTTTCGTTATTTGCACTCAATATAGTAATTGAGTAAGTTAGTTTTTTGATAACCTTTGAAACGCGTAAATTAGAGATTAATTATTATCCATCTCAAATAAATATATGATTACAAGTGTACTCCTGACGAATAAAATCTAGCGTTGTGTATAGTAGGTAATATAAATTGGATATGTGTGAATATTAATATGCTTTAATAGCGCAAGTAAAATGCTTTTAAAATTATTTTAAACGTGTTTACGGATGTATATAGGAATGTTCTTAAAAAATAAATTTTTCTGTTATTAGATCTGGCTTTTAGTTTTGCTTTCCATGTAAATCAGAATTACTATACAAAATATTAGTTTTTATTAAAAAAACGTCTTAATTTTTTTTAAATAATATAAAATTTATTTTGTAAAATTGTATTATTTTATACTAACTGTTTTCCATTATTTTACCTTTTCCCGCTAAAACATTTTGCCATATGCAGATTTCGATTTTACACTTATTAGAATTCTACGTCGAGTTATCTTAGACAAATCTACTTTCCCAGTAATTAATGTGAAATTAACATTATGCATGCAACCGCGCATCATTTATTTTCACATGCGTCTTTTGCAAGCGAAATGAATGGAAGAATGACTGGTATACCAGATAATATATACTATACATACATGTACATATATTTAAAATAATAAAGTAATTAAAAAAATTTATGGATTACAAATCTTAAATTTGATATATGTATATTATACATAGACTTTATCTTTTGAAAAGATATAATTATCTTAATTTAAGATTTGTAATCTAAAAATATAAAAAATTATTATTTTAAACACAGTACAGCCTGTAAAAAATAACTGAATATTTATTCAGTGCAAAATCGACACTTGGACGAATAAATATATATATATATATATATATAGATGCTATAGCATCATTAAACAAATATTAAACTAATAAAATAAAATCCATATAATTAATGTAATGGATTGAAAATATATTTAATAATTACACAGTTATTAACGCAACTGTTCCATCAACACGCAAATCGTTCTCTGAACTTTGTTATACTTGTTTGAAAAAGAAAATGGCTGTATTAATGCTATTTATCCAAGAAAACAACTTAATTTCTCCTATATGTGCATATACCAGACCACAACGAGAGAAGTGTCCTTGTTTCGTATTCGCTCATCCTAAGACCGCAGAATAATCGACGTGGCACGCTCGGTTCGTCGTCTCGTCGGTGATATTTCGTTTCGCGGTGCGTCGAAGCCACCGCTCGCGTTGCACATCAGCAGCAATCGGTAGGCTGCCTTTACCACAAACTTCATTACGCAGCCCGGTCAAACCCAACAAAATTGAGTGCCAATCTACGCGGTCCAGAAGGATTTTAATCGCGCAGATTTACCGTACATCGCCGATGCACACGTCTACATTTTGATGGGACATTTGATTGCGGGAGTTCAGCGTCTAATCACGAGATATATTCGCTTTTATCTCGGATTTTATCACATTGCTGTTATCGTGAAATTCCGAGCACAATCTTTACGTGTAAGATAGTGACACACGAAATAGCAATATATTGCGAGTAGATAATAATTATGAATAATTTCTTTTATGAAACAGCATAAAAACAACTGACTATTACGGAAGTCAATTTAGGAAGGTTTTAGTCTCGAATCTTTTTATAAAGTCTCATAAATTTTACCCATCACGAAATGTAGAGAGGTCCAGGTTCGAATCCTGGTTGGAAGGTTGGGATATTTTTCACAATAAATTCTTTACAGTTTATTTCTAAAAAAATACTTATTTAGAATAATAATTATGAAATTAATTAAGTATACTATTTTTGGCTTTAGCTCGAAATTATTTTTCAAGACCGACATTACTCGGCGCACAGTTTGCTGAGGTAGAAAAGATGTATAGGCAAAAATATTATTAGGAATAAAGATCCAGCCTGATTTAAGGTGCACATTTCTTCTATTTATGGTATTCTCATAAATTGAATTTGCGAACACACATAATACCAAGTTATTTAATGTTTTGTGGAATCATTAATTTTAGGAAGCAAATTTATATGATATTCTGCTATATAAGTAAAATCATATACATTCAATCATTAATCGCATATCTATATCTATAATATAATAATTAAATTAAATAGCTAGATAATAATGAAATTATGTTTTTTATCTATTTAATATAGAGGTACGGGTTTCTAAATATATATGTCAGACAAATTATTCTCAAAATTATTAATAATTTTATTCTTTTAAGAGAATAATATGATATATGATATGAAATAATATAAAATACGAGAATAATATAAAATGTGGTATAAAATATTAAATTAAAATCTATATTGTAGAATGTAGATAATATTGTAGATAATATATTGAAGAAATATACATGTTCTTTGCATAAAAATATATGGCATATACTTTTTGTCCCGCAATAAGTTTTGCATTTTTATGACGTTGTATCAAATAAGTAAATATATTTGTTATTTAAAACATATAGAAGAACTTTTTGTATCAAGAAAAAAACTTAATTAAATTAATTTAATTTGTACCAGTATATAACAGATGTACAGACATTTTAAAATATATTGTCGAATGCTATAAACTTTAAGTTCTCACATTGTTAGTGTAATTATGTTTCTTCGAACCGCACGCTGAGATTATTAATTCTTAACTCTGTCGATTTTATAGTGTTGCCGAACATTTATAGTATAAACGATAATGTTCGGCAACACTATAATAAAATCGACACGACAGAGTTAAGAATTAATCATCTCAGCGTGCGGTTTGAAGAAACATAATTACACTAACAATGTGAGAACTTAAGATTTCTCGCGGAATGAGCAACCGCAAACCAGCGCGTGAGCGAACATAAAATCAAGTTCGGCGTTTCGGAGGAAAAGACGCCAGCCACGGTTCGTCTCTTTTCCCTGAAATTTCAAACGTGCTCCCGATACACAAGCAATCTCTCACATCCGGTACACAGCCGCGCCGCCGTCGACATTATCGATAACGGACGAGAAGCTTGTTCCACGCCGCAGACCCCATTACTGCTGGTTGGGCTTCCTAAAATTAACTGTCAAAATTAGCGATCGAAATAGATTAGCACCCAGAGAACCGCGCGAGCGTTTCGCAGGCTCTCCGAGCTCTCAAGATTCGCGATGAACATTGAATGTAATTTCCGTCACATAATTATGCAGTTAATATGGACACCTGAATACCGCCAAGTAAAGGCAATCCGATCAGTACGGTCCGAAATGATACAACTATGCAATTTGATCGGATAAGGACAGAGTTTGATAATCGATTTGGTGCGAGGGCTCCTTTCTCAAGTTCGACTAATCCATCGTAGGAATGATATCGATAGCACGTTCGCTCGGTAGCCTGTGACGGCGTGTAGCAGTCGTATTACAAATTCAATTTCCATGAATACCCAAGCATCTCCGCGGAATTGAAATGAGGGAATAGCAAGATAACGCTTACATGGAAGTTTCCCTTTCATGGTAATTATATCTTGATTTACTTCGACGTTAAGTAATTCACATATGATTGGAAAGACGTTCCAACTGTATCAATTAAGACATTAATTAATGTAGATAATACTCCAATTTGGGAAAAGCATTTGATAATCTTCTCGATAAAGAAAAGCGACTGAACATTCTTATTAAGTAACTTTAATATAACAATTTATCTTGAGCTAAAAATAAAATGCGTAGAACTACGGGTGTAAAATTATTAAAAAATCTATAAAATTGATAATTTTTTGCAAGATAAAAGCAGTAACCTGCAGAAAAGATTAGATTTTTGTAAAATCTAAAATGAAAACATGTGGAATTGAAAATCTATGATAGTCCTTGGTTGAAAAAATACCTTTAAAGATTGAAATATTTGCACAAATATATTTGTGCAATAAAAAGTGTTCTTATAGGAGCAAGAATCCGGAGAAATGAAAATGTACCGTGTCGAAAATACATAAAAAGAATTTTTGAAAGTTACAATATAAGCGCAGCTGAAAATTATTTGTGGAATCGAAAATTAATTGCTTTTGCTACGATGGACTAATGAAGAATTTCCAAGAATAATACTTCGTAAAATCTTGTTATAGATTCATAACGAAATTTTCGAGACTTTATTTTAAACGTTAAAGTCATAAAAATAGAGAAATAAAAATAAATTGTTCTAAACTAAAGTTTGGCCCGTTTTGAAACTATCGTCGAGGCAAATTGCCATCTTTGAGCCGGTGTCGCGACCGCACGACGTGCGAGTTTCAGTCGCACAACGCACATCGAAACTCGTCGTGGAACTATCTCACGGGAATACCACGGTCGGCCGTGTTTCCCTTAACCCGGACCGGCCCGCGAGCCTGGGAAACAGTTTAGTTATCTCCGGCATTCGAACTGGCTGAAGCTCGCGTTACGCGCGCGCTCGCGCTTTCGAGCTTGCCTGTCGAAACTGCACGCGTTCAACCGGCTGCCGGTTTCCCGATGGAAACGAGCTGCTATTAAGCTCCGGCCTGTTTGCCGCTTAAATGCTCTGTGCCGTGAGATTCGAATTCCGCTGCTACTTCTCCGCGTCTCGAAGGCGCGATCGTTCTCTATACACTTCTACAGTTGTTAGATCAATTGTCGGAAACGTTGATGAAGAAGTCATCAGTAATATGTAAAATACAATGTATTTGGCGCAAAGTATCAAAAGGAATACATTCTCGTTTCTGAGTATAAGCATTTTACAAATATCTTTATACATTTATGATTGTTTAAAAATTAATTATAAATATCTACACGTACAAAATGTACTTTTTTATTGATATTAGGTATACGTAAAGACATTTCATATAAACTGATCTAATATACTTATAAAAAGAAGAACATTATAAAGAAAGATGCATATTTATTTTTATTTGTATATTTTTTGAAAATATGTATAACTTATTTTTACAAATATTATCATACTTATTCTGAAAAAATTATATTAAATAAAATGTATAATGGTTAATTTTTAATAATAATAATATTTTTTTAAATATTTACTTAAACGCATTTAATAAAAAAAAGCTAATTGGTTAATTCTAACAGAACGAAATAACGCTTTTACAAAATATTTGCTACAAAAGTACTGCGTGCATTAGAATACCACAATGTTTTATGGTGTTGTTCTTTTAGAATATAAAGCGTGGGATGTTTGAGAGAGAGAGAGAGAGAGAGTACCTACATATATATATATATATATATTCTCAAATACTTACAAGGCCAAGCAATTTTAGGAAGTTTGTAAAACAACGTGTATATAAACGATCTCAAAGAATTTTTTAATATACTCGAAGATGTTCAAAGTAACAAAAATTTCCAAGTGTTTATTTAACAGCTATTTATTAACTATAATATATTCTTTAATAAGTTAAATATCCAATTTAAATGTTTTAATTATTATTTCTTATTATAATAAAATTACATACATTTCTTGTAAGTACTTATATGCATGTATATTAAGAATTCGATATTTTTTTATTTTTTTAAATATATATCTTTTTCTAGCGTAATTTCTCTGACATGATTATTTTACATATTGCTTTATCATGTTGTTTTGTTAAAATATAAATAACATGAACTTTTTTAATAATAACATATATGAGCTTTTTACGTAAAAATGTAATCTATGAGACAGATTGTTGAAAGATGCCATGCTATCGTGTTTTTTTGAGTATTATTTTGTCACGCTATCTCTATTTTTATATCAAAAAGTATACTTTTCGAAATATTGACGGGCAAAGAAAAAATTATTTTGCAATTCTGTCGAGAGCTTCGACAACCGATTCCAACCGAAGTAAATCGTATCGCAGACTGTACTATCGCGCGGCAACATAGACGTGACACGAATACGAAGACATTGGACAGCGAATTCGTACCGTGTTACGGGTTGTTTAAACTACGTTTCGGTTCTCAAGTAACTAGGTACGACGACCTGCGAGCAATTACTATTCATCGATGACTGTCGCCGAACATCTCCGAGAATAAACTGCCTAAATAGCCACGCGAGAAATTGTGCACGTACAAAAAGAAAATGCACGCAATAAATTCCGAATTGCTGTATATTAGCCCTGGGTTCCGTAAACCGCATATGCGCGCATTTATCTATAGCATACGTAACGTTTACTATAGAAAATGCGCGCATATCAAGAGACACGGTAGTGTCTCGTGCCAAGTACACGCGGAGCGAGACCGACCGTGACTCTTTTACGCGACGCGACGGGTTGCGAGTACCCAAGATGTTGAGATCTCGATAACGAGTGAACGGATCAAGTTCTAAGTAGGCTTGATCGATAGCTTGGGGTCGACTTTGGGGGGGTATCTCCTATAATATTTTCCGCTACGTGCCCTACGAGCGGAGATATTGCGACGCAAAGTCCAAATGTGAAAATTTATTTTTAAGATACGGAGATACGTCGTCGTCTCTCAATCAATATAACATATATATATCAGAAAATGTCACTTTCACTTTTTCGACGCTGGCGGCGCAGGTATCGCCAGTTTCGATATCGCGCGCGTATTTCGATCGATCTAGTAGGCAAATTAAATAAGGTCGATAGACTTATCGGTCAGGAGGAAGATTTCTATTTAGGTAAATTAGGTATTAGGTATATAATACATATTGAGTCAATTGCTTCATGTTTATCTGGAGAGATTTCGTATCCTTACATCGTATTACCACCGCTGCCGGAAAAGAAGGTTCTCTACGCTTGGCAGAAAGTGCCGCTAGGGAATTTTTAAGTCGATTCTTATGAATCAAGCTTGAATTCGACGTCTAGGTATCCCAGGTTGCCGATGACGAGGTCCAGATAGTGCGCTTCATAGTTTTCGGTGTCCAGGTGTAATAATACGTTGAATTTGATGTCTACGTGTCCCAGGTTGCCGATGACGAGGTCCACATAGTGCGCTCCGTAGTTTTCGGTGTCTACGTGTATTAATACTTTGAATTTGATGTCCACGTGTCCCAGGTTGCCGATGACAGGATCCAGATAGTGCGCTTCATTGTTTTCGGTGTCCAGGTGTAATCGTACGTTGAATTCGATGTCTAGGTGTCCCAGGTTGCCGATGACGAGGTCCACATAGTGCGCTCCGTAGTTTTCGGTGTCTACGTGTATTAATACCTTGAATTCGATATCCACGTGTCCCAGGTTGCCGATGACGGGATCCAGATAGTGCGCTTCATAGTTTTCGGTGTCCAGGTGTAATCGTACGTTGAATTCGATGTCTAGGTGTCCCAGGTTGCCGCTGACGAGGTCCACATAGTGCGCTTCGTAGTTTTCGGTGTCCAGGTGTAATAATACGTTGAATGCGATGTCTAGGTGTCCCAGGTTGCCGATGACGATGTCTAGATAGTGAGCTCCGTAGTTTTCGGTGTCTACGTGTATTAATACGTTGAATTCGATGTCTAGGTGTCCCAGGTTGCCGATGACGAGGTCCACATAGTGCGCTCCGTAGTTTTCGGTGTCTACGTGTATTAATACCTTGAAATTGATGTCTAGGTGTCCCAGGTTGCTGATGACGAGGTCCAGATAGCGCGCTCCGTAGTTTTCGGTGTCTAGGTGTAATAATACCTCGAATTCGATGTCTACGTGTCCCAGGTTGCCGATGACGAGGTTTACATAGTGTGCTTTGTAGTTTTTGGTGTCTAGGTGTATTAATAACTTTAAATCTGAATGTAGGACACGTAGATATCGAATTCGAGGTATTAATACACGTAGACACCGAAAACTACGGAGCGCACTATGTGGACCTCGTCATCGGCAACGTGAGACACCTAGACATCGAATTCAACGTATTATTACACCTGGACACCGAAAACTATGGAGCGCACTATCTGGAACCCGTCATCGGCAACCTGGAACACGTGGACATCGAATTCAAGGTATTAATACACCTGGACACCGAAAACTATGGAGCGCACTATGTGGACCTCGTTATCGGCAACATGGGACACTTAGACATCAAATTCAAGCTTGATTTATAAGAATCGACTTAAAAATTCCCTAGCGGCAGAATTAAAATTATGTCATGACATAATAAAAATTCGCTGAATTAAAATTATGTCTAGACATAATAAAAATTGGACGAATAATAGTAACCTTTCGGAAGTAGAGGTTTTAAGCTTGAAATTTAAATTTTATTCATTTTTAAAGATAAATTTAGTGTTCCTTCAATTTTTGTGAGAAATGTATAATTTACTTTTACTTAAATATTATTAATTTTTATGTATTTGTTGGTATTGCTAATTTTGTGAATAATTAAAAAATAAAAAATAAAAATGTTTTGCAGATCCTTGCTTAACACTACAAAATAGGTGATATCAGTACAAAATTACCTTTTTCAAAAAAGGTAAAAAAAAGTGCCAAGTACACGCAATGTATTTTGTAAATTCAAAATTTAACCTAAGTGGTAGCTTTATATCTTTTTCACAAAATTATATTATCTAACTTAACTCAAGTGACATGTATTTAAAAAAAAAAGATGTAAAATCTTTAATTTCTTCTTCACAAAATTATATTACCTAACTTAACTCAAGTGACATGTATCTAACCTAAGTGGTAGCTTTATATCTTTTTTACAAAATTATATTACCTAACTTAACTCAAGTGACATGTATTAAAAAAAAAAGATGTAAAATCTTTATTTTCTTCTTCACAAAATTATATTACCTAACTTAACTCAAGTGACATGTATTTCAAAAAAAGATGTGAAATCTTTAAATTAAATTGCGCCAATTGTAAAGAGAATATGTATATTGCTTTGAAAGATAATTGTTATGCAACTACTTTAAAGAAATAAAACCCAAATGGTATCTTCGTATTCCTATTCAAGGGTCTTCCTATTCTAAACCCAAGTGATAATAGCTTCTTAATTCTCTTTAACAAATTTTTAATATTACAAAGAATCATTTTAATTACAAAGAATTAAAGAAGTAACAGTACAAAATAAAAATATTTAATTAAAACAAAATAAATAAATTTTTCTTGTAAAAAAACTTGGCGCTGCTTTTTTACTCCTGTCGCATTCTTCCCTAAAGTATGTTTATTGTTTTTTATTCAATCAAAAATTAGTACTAATGTTTAAATTTTAATGTTTAAATTTCAAAGTCTAACAGCGCCAAGTTTTTTTACAAGAAAAATTTATTTATTTTGTTTTAATTAAATATTTTTATTTTGTACTGTTACTTCTTTAATTCTTTGTAATTAAAATGATTCTTTGTAATATTAAAAATTTGTTAAAGAGAATTAAGAAGCTATTATCACTTGGGTTTAGAATAGGAAGACCCTTGAATAGGAATACGAAGATACCATTTGGGTTTTATTTCTTTAAAGTAGTTGCATAACAATTATCTTTCAAAGCAATATACATATTCTCTTTACAATTGGCGCAATTTAATTTAAAGATTTCACATCTTTTTTTGAAATACATGTCACTTGAGTTAAGTTAGGTAATATAATTTTGTGAAGAAGAAAATAAAGATTTTACATCTTTTTTTTTAATACATGTCACTTGAGTTAAGTTAGGTAATATAATTTTGTAAAAAAGATATAAAGCTACCACTTAGGTTAGATACATGTCACTTGAGTTAAGTTAGGTAATATAATTTTGTGAAGAAGAAATTAAAGATTTTACATCTTTTTTTTTTAAATACATGTCACTTGAGTTAAGTTAGATAATATAATTTTGTGAAAAAGATATAAAGCTACCACTTAGGTTAAATTTTGAATTTACAAAATACATTGCGTGTACTTGGCACTTTTTTTTACCTTTTTTGAAAAAGGTAATTTTGTACTGATATGATTAACGCGCGCTTATTAACGATCGCAACGATTCGTAATCGACCGCACCATTATAATCGTCTACCGGCGCTGTTAATCAGCCGGCATTGAAGGAATTTATCTCCTTCTCATTTTCTGGCTGACATACAACCAAAATGGATTTGGCCAGTAACAACTCAATAGGTGAGTTCAATCTTGGTCAGAAGAAACGACGGAAACATCTCATAAGGTAAGGTCTATATTAATGACCAGAATTGAAGGTTTGTAAAGTAGTTAACATACAAAATAATTTGATCCTGTTTATTTGCCCAAAGTAGGACTATTTTCTTTATATTTTCTCGCATATGTGCGAGATTGGAAAATCCCCATCCCCAATTAAATTCCAATCGCGCACGTTAAAACTCTCAATTCTACGTTTCCCATATCTCAAGTGATCACTTTGAGGTATGGATTAACAAATACTAAATTGTAATACGGGTAGGTAGGACAACGGATAAAGTTAAGCGTGTAAAAAATGTCCCTCTCGTGGTGTGCCACCTTGCCGTGGTGAGAGGGCTCCCTGTATCAACGATCCACTGGGGCAGTACCTTCGGCTTTACCGAAGGGAGGGCCCGGTGGGGAGGTACAGGGTCTACGAGCACACCGTACCCTCCTCCCAGTTCGCTGGGAGTGAAGGGTACAATGGGGTCCGGCGCTCCCGTCGCGTTGTCTGCCGCCGCGAGACATTACGCTTCGCTTATACGGTCCGTCGCGGGTCTCACCGCGCCGCGAGACTATGTCGTCGGCTTCCCTCCCTTATACGCGTCGTCGCGGGTCTCACCGCGCCGCGAGACTATGTCGTCGGCTTCCCTCCCTTATACGCGTCGTCGCGGGTCTCACCGCGCCGCGAGACTATGTCGTCGGCTTCCCTCCCTTATACGCGTCGTCGCGGGTCTCACCGCGCCGCGAGACTATGTCGTCGGCTTCCCTCCCTTATACGCGTCGTCGCGGGTCTCACCGCGCCGCGAGACTATGTCGTCGGCTTCCCTCCCTTATACGCGTCGTCGCGGGTCTCACCGCGCCGCGAGACTATGTCGTCGGCTTCCCTCCCTTATACGCGTCGTCGCGGGTCTCACCGCGCCGCGAGACTATGTCGTCGGCTTCCCTCCCTTATACGCGTCGTCGCGGGTCTCACCGCGCCGCGAGACTATGTCGTCGGCTTCCCTCCCTTATACGCGTCGTCGCGGGTCTCACCGCGCCGCGAGACTATGTCGTCGGCTTCCCTCCCTTATACGCGTCGTCGCGGGTCTCACCGCGCCGCGAGACTATGTCGTCGGCTTCCCTCCCTTATACGCGTCGTCGCGGGTCTCACCGCGCCGCGAGACTATGTCGTCGGCTTCCCTCCCTTATACGCGTCGTCGCGGGTCTCACCGCGCCGCGAGACTATGTCGTCGGCTTCCCTCCCTTATACGCGTCGTCGCGGGTCTCACCGCGCCGCGAGACTATGTCGTCGGCTTCCCTCCCTTATACGCGTCGTCGCGGGTCTCACCGCGCCGCGAGACTATGTCGTCGGCTTCCCTCCCTTATACGCGTCGTCGCGGGTCTCACCGCGCCGCGAGACTATGTCGTCGGCTTCCCTCCCTTATACGCGTCGTCGCGGGTCTCACCGCGCCGCGAGACTATGTCGTCGGCTTCCCTCCCTTATACGCGTCGTCGCGGGTCTCACCGCGCCGCGAGACTATGTCGTCGGCTTCCCTCCCTTATACGCGTCGTCGCGGGTCTCACCGCGCCGCGAGACTATGTCGTCGGCTTCCCTCCCTTATACGCGTCGTCGCGGGTCTCACCGCGCCGCGAGACTATGTCGTCGGCTTCCCTCCCTTATACGCGTCGTCGCGGGTCTCACCGCGCCGCGAGACTATGTCGTCGGCTTCCCTCCCTTATACGCGTCGTCGCGGGTCTCACCGCGCCGCGAGACTATGTCGTCGGCTTCCCTCCCTTATACGCGTCGTCGCGGGTCTCACCGCGCCGCGAGACTATGTCGTCGGCTTCCCTCCCTTATACGCGTCGTCGCGGGTCTCACCGCGCCGCGAGACTATGTCGTCGGCTTCCCTCCCTTATACGCGTCGTCGCGGGTCTCACCGCGCCGCGAGACTATGTCGTCGGCTTCCCTCCCTTATACGCGTCGTCGCGGGTCTCACCGCGCCGCGAGACTATGTCGTCGGCTTCCCTCCCTTATACGCGTCGTCGCGGGTCTCACCGCGCCGCGAGACTATGTCGTCGGCTTCCCTCCCTTATACGCGTCGTCGCGGGTCTCACCGCGCCGCGAGACTATGTCGTCGGCTTCCCTCCCTTATACGCGTCGTCGCGGGTCTCACCGCGCCGCGAGACTATGTCGTCGGCTTCCCTCCCTTATACGCGTCGTCGCGGGTCTCACCGCGCCGCGAGACTATGTCGTCGGCTTCCCTCCCTTATACGCGTCGTCGCGGGTCTCACCGCGCCGCGAGACTATGTCGTCGGCTTCCCTCCCTTATACGCGTCGTCGCGGGTCTCACCGCGCCGCGAGACTATGTCGTCGGCTTCCCTCCCTTATACGCGTCGTCGCGGGTCTCACCGCGCCGCGAGACTATGTCGTCGGCTTCCCTCCCTTATACGCGTCGTCGCGGGTCTCACCGCGCCGCGAGACTATGTCGTCGGCTTCCCTCCCTTATACGCGTCGTCGCGGGTCTCACCGCGCCGCGAGACTATGTCGTCGGCTTCCCTCCCTTATACGCGTCGTCGCGGGTCTCACCGCGCCGCGAGACTATGTCGTCGGCTTCCCTCCCTTATACGCGTCGTCGCGGGTCTCACCGCGCCGCGAGACTATGTCGTCGGCTTCCCTCCCTTATACGCGTCGTCGCGGGTCTCACCGCGCCGCGAGACTATGTCGTCGGCTTCCCTCCCTTATACGCGTCGTCGCGGGTCTCACCGCGCCGCGAGACTATGTCGTCGGCTTCCCTCCCTTATACGCGTCGTCGCGGGTCTCACCGCGCCGCGAGACTATGTCGTCGGCTTCCCTCCCTTATACGCGTCGTCGCGGGTCTCACCGCGCCGCGAGACTATGTCGTCGGCTTCCCTCCCTTATACGCGTCGTCGCGGGTCTCACCGCGCCGCGAGACTATGTCGTCGGCTTCCCTCCCTTATACGCGTCGTCGCGGGTCTCACCGCGCCGCGAGACTATGTCGTCGGCTTCCCTCCCTTATACGCGTCGTCGCGGGTCTCACCGCGCCGCGAGACTATGTCGTCGGCTTCCCTCCCTTATACGCGTCGTCGCGGGTCTCACCGCGCCGCGAGACTATGTCGTCGGCTTCCCTCCCTTATACGCGTCGTCGCGGGTCTCACCGCGCCGCGAGACTATGTCGTCGGCTTCCCTCCCTTATACGCGTCGTCGCGGGTCTCACCGCGCCGCGAGACTATGTCGTCGGCTTCCCTCCCTTATACGCGTCGTCGCGGGTCTCACCGCGCCGCGAGACTATGTCGTCGGCTTCCCTCCCTTATACGCGTCGTCGCGGGTCTCACCGCGCCGCGAGACTATGTCGTCGGCTTCCCTCCCTTATACGCGTCGTCGCGGGTCTCACCGCGCCGCGAGACTATGTCGTCGGCTTCCCTCCCTTATACGCGTCGTCGCGGGTCTCACCGCGCCGCGAGACTATGTCGTCGGCTTCCCTCCCTTATACGCGTCGTCGCGGGTCTCACCGCGCCGCGAGACTATGTCGTCGGCTTCCCTCCCTTATACGCGTCGTCGCGGGTCTCACCGCGCCGCGAGACTATGTCGTCGGCTTCCCTCCCTTATACGCGTCGTCGCGGGTCTCACCGCGCCGCGAGACTATGTCGTCGGCTTCCCTCCCTTATACGCGTCGTCGCGGGTCTCACCGCGCCGCGAGACTATGTCGTCGGCTTCCCTCCCTTATACGCGTCGTCGCGGGTCTCACCGCGCCGCGAGACTATGTCGTCGGCTTCCCTCCCTTATACGCGTCGTCGCGGGTCTCACCGCGCCGCGAGACTATGTCGTCGGCTTCCCTCCCTTATACGCGTCGTCGCGGGTCTCACCGCGCCGCGAGACTATGTCGTCGGCTTCCCTCCCTTATACGCGTCGTCGCGGGTCTCACCGCGCCGCGAGACTATGTCGTCGGCTTCCCTCCCTTATACGCGTCGTCGCGGGTCTCACCGCGCCGCGAGACTATGTCGTCGGCTTCCCTCCCTTATACGCGTCGTCGCGGGTCTCACCGCGCCGCGAGACTATGTCGTCGGCTTCCCTCCCTTATACGCGTCGTCGCGGGTCTCACCGCGCCGCGAGACTATGTCGTCGGCTTCCCTCCCTTATACGCGTCGTCGCGGGTCTCACCGCGCCGCGAGACTATGTCGTCGGCTTCCCTCCCTTATACGCGTCGTCGCGGGTCTCACCGCGCCGCGAGACTATGTCGTCGGCTTCCCTCCCTTATACGCGTCGTCGCGGGTCTCACCGCGCCGCGAGACTATGTCGTCGGCTTCCCTCCCTTATACGCGTCGTCGCGGGTCTCACCGCGCCGCGAGACTATGTCGTCGGCTTCCCTCCCTTATACGCGTCGTCGCGGGTCTCACCGCGCCGCGAGACTATGTCGTCGGCTTCCCTCCCTTATACGCGTCGTCGCGGGTCTCACCGCGCCGCGAGACTATGTCGTCGGCTTCCCTCCCTTATACGCGTCGTCGCGGGTCTCACCGCGCCGCGAGACTATGTCGTCGGCTTCCCTCCCTTATACGCGTCGTCGCGGGTCTCACCGCGCCGCGAGACTATGTCGTCGGCTTCCCTCCCTTATACGCGTCGTCGCGGGTCTCACCGCGCCGCGAGACTATGTCGTCGGCTTCCCTCCCTTATACGCGTCGTCGCGGGTCTCACCGCGCCGCGAGACTATGTCGTCGGCTTCCCTCCCTTATACGCGTCGTCGCGGGTCTCACCGCGCCGCGAGACTATGTCGTCGGCTTCCCTCCCTTATACGCGTCGTCGCGGGTCTCACCGCGCCGCGAGACTATGTCGTCGGCTTCCCTCCCTTATACGCGTCGTCGCGGGTCTCACCGCGCCGCGAGACTATGTCGTCGGCTTCCCTCCCTTATACGCGTCGTCGCGGGTCTCACCGCGCCGCGAGACTATGTCGTCGGCTTCCCTCCCTTATACGCGTCGTCGCGGGTCTCACCGCGCCGCGAGACTATGTCGTCGGCTTCCCTCCCTTATACGCGTCGTCGCGGGTCTCACCGCGCCGCGAGACTATGTCGTCGGCTTCCCTCCCTTATACGCGTCGTCGCGGGTCTCACCGCGCCGCGAGACTATGTCGTCGGCTTCCCTCCCTTATACGCGTCGTCGCGGGTCTCACCGCGCCGCGAGACTATGTCGTCGGCTTCCCTCCCTTATACGCGTCGTCGCGGGTCTCACCGCGCCGCGAGACTATGTCGTCGGCTTCCCTCCCTTATACGCGTCGTCGCGGGTCTCACCGCGCCGCGAGACTATGTCGTCGGCTTCGCTCCCTTATACGCGTCGTCGCGGGTCTCACCGCGCCGCGAGACTATGTCGTCGGCTTCGCTCCCTTATACGCGTCGTCGCGGGTCTCACCGCGCCGCGAGACTATGTCGTCGGCTTCGCTCCCTTATACGCGTCGTCGCGGGTCTCACCGCGCCGCGAGACTATGTCGTCGGCTTCGCTCCCTTATACGCGTCGTCGCGGGTCTCACCGCGCCGCGAGACTATGTCGTCGGCTTCGCTCCCTTATACGCGTCGTCGCGGGTCTCACCGCGCCGCGAGACTATGTCGTCGGCTTCGCTCCCTTATACGCGTCGTCGCGGGTCTCTCCGCGCCGCGAGACATTCATTACGCTTAATCGAATCGTTCATTTGAATGTTTCAGAAAATAACGACGCAGAAGATGACATCGGAGCAGCGAGGGAATCCTGCGAAGCTGACATCCCGAGCAGCCTGAGAGGAGGAGGAGGCCTAGGATAGGCATCGGGCATCGGCGTACCTACACTTCTGGTAAGTGTTACTTTTTATTTTTTCTAAAGATATTATAGAATTTCTCTTTTCGTTTATTCTTATTTAGTTGCTACATTAAACAGTGTTTCGAAATATAAATTAGTAAAAAGAAATAATTTGAAAAATTTGATTCAAGTTGATTCTACCATAGAGACTTTTTTCGAAGAAGTAATTTAGGAAAACATTAATCTGAATAACGAATAAGATGTTCGATGCGCGTGACAATTATTTAATCGATTCGATTATTTATATGTTACAGAAAATATCCACGCTGGAAGGACCATCAGCTTCGCATCGAGGGAACACGACGGACATCTCGAGCAGCCTGAGAGGAGGAGGAGGCCTAGGATAGGCATCGGGCATCGGCGTACCAACACTTCTGGTAAGTGTTACTTTTTATTTTTTCTAAAGATATTATAGAATCCCTCTTTTCGTTTATCCTTATTTAGTTGCTACATTAAACCGTGTTTCGGAATATAAATTAGTTAAAAGAAATAAATCAAAAAATTTGATTCAAGTTGATTCTAACGTAGAGACTTTTTTCGAAGAAGTAATTTAGGAAAACATTAATCGGAATAACGAATAAGATGTTCGATGCGCGTGACAATTATTTAATCGATTTGTTTATTTTTATGTTACAGAAAATATCCACGCAGGAAGGAGCATCAGCTTCGCATCGAGGGAACACGAGGGACACCCCGAGCAGCGTGAGAGAAAGTGGAGGCCTGGGAGAGGCATCAAAGTTGTGCAAAGTATTAATAGTACAGTTTTACATTCGCGAGATTTACGTGCTCGATACCGTACTGTGCGTGCGATATTTAATTTTGATTGTGTTTTTGATTAATCAACTGCGTGTCTTTAGTTTTTACTAACCGTCCACTTGATTCGCGTAGTATCTCGCGTCAAGATCTTCCAACATTTCGTCGTCATTAACGCAACGCAGAGTGATGAACGCGGAACGAATCGGGGCAATCGGCGTCGCGACTCTTT
The DNA here is from genome assembly GCF_030848795.1 of Temnothorax nylanderi. Lineage (NCBI taxonomy): Eukaryota > Metazoa > Arthropoda > Insecta > Hymenoptera > Formicidae > Temnothorax > Temnothorax nylanderi. The sequence goes on from NW_027249213.1 coordinate 39,868, forward strand.
CAAATTTGTACGAAAAATCTGTGGTAGAAAATCGATAACTTGATTTATATATATATATTACCAGCTTTTATATTTCACGGTATTTCCTTAAGTACTACCTTCCCCTGGGGTACGACCTTAGCGAGGTGGGAAGGCCCAGTACCCAGTACGAGGATTTTACCCAAGCAAAACTCTTGTTCTGCTTGGATAAAAATCCAAAGACGGGGAAGCTAACGTACCCCTCGTCCGCCGATTTAATTGAATGAACGGCAGCCGGTTCGTCGCGTTTGCTTCGGGAGTGCCGTAATCAAATAATCGGACTAAAAAAGATTTTTTTAAACGGGAGTGCCGTACAGTATCGCGCGAGAAAGACTTTTACTGAAATTAGTCCGCGCGCGATTGTAGTTTATTATCCGCGAGTGTTTCTCGCGAGTGTCCTGTGCGGCGGGAGGAGGAGGTCTGACGTCCTGAGAGAAGGAGGAGGTCTGGGAGAGACATCGGGCCCCGGCAGAGCAACTTTGGGGTGAGTATCATTTCTTATGTGCATAATGTAATTCTCATTTATTTAGCTTGTTTTATCTCGATAAGTTAAGAATTAGAGAAAGAGAAATTATCTACAATTCTTGTAAAGATCTTTTTCGATAAACAGATAAATGTATTGCTAAATATTTTATTGAAAGACGAATTAGAGACGCGTAAGAATTAACTTTTCAAATGTTAATAATTTTGAGCGTTTTTTTAAATTTAAATCTTATGTTTGTATGTTACAGTATCACCGTAGCTACGCGACCGACTAACTCCGCCCGTTGCGCATCGGATCGGTGAGTCAGTGAGAAACTTTTTTATTGAGGTAGCGAATCTACGAATAATCAAATGTAGAGCAAAAATATATCTCGATACATGTCGAATTACAATAATTTATAGTATGAAAATATTACATTTCGTAGATCCGTTGCCTTAAAATGGATGGGCTAAAACTGATTAGGGCAGATATTTAATCTTGGTAATATTATTTGTTTATTGATTATTATGCGATTGTGCTTGAGGAATTACTCGCACATTTCGCACGCACCGAGCTCGCAAAGAGCTCATTAATTATCGATCGTTTATTGAATTATGTTGACAAACCGCGCCGCGTTCTATATAAATAATCTATATAAATAATTTTTAAATAAATTTTAAATCTTAAATAAAATATATAACGACATATTTTATTGAATTAGAATTTTATTTTGCGGAAAAATGGCAGGAACTTAGAATTAGTTATACTCCTAATAAATTAAATTTTCGAAATTTTGTTTCCACATATGTAAAAAACAGCATAGAACTTTTTTAATTTTTTCTTTCACAGTATAATTGCAACGCGCCAAATCTTCGTTTTTATTATTGAAAATTAATCAGACATGTAATTTTTTATCAAGTGCACAGTTACACCTATGCTATGGTACTCTTATGTAGATCAATTCTATAGCTTACAATTAGAGTAATAAATAGAGAGAGAAATACAAAGAAACAAAAAGTAAAATAATACTATTACAACTAAAGTAATTATTTTTAAAGTGTAACATTTTTATTCAGATTTTTTAATAAAATTATTTTTATATATTATTCTTCTTGAACAAAAGGATAAAAATAAATAAGTTGTGTTAAGTGTTATAAAACTAAAAAAATATCAATATAGATAGGGAAAAATTTTGAATTAGTTAGAATATGCGTGTTATTTATACCCATCTATTCCTTTTCATTTATTTTTCCAAGATTAAATATTATATAAATTGATGCAAGAAAGTAATATATAAATATATGTAATGAGTAAAAAGGGTAAGAAATATTTTGGTTTTATTATGTAATTTATTTTATTGAAAACGTTATAATGGTTATTAATTACTAAAATTTATTTCAACAAAGCATCGATTTCACCCTAATTTTTTGTAGCCTATCCATCTATTTTTGATTGAGACGCGCACCAAATTGATGTTTTATCGGCAGTGTCGGAAAATGAACGTGGCTACATAGTACCAATTTCGAAAATGGATGTACTGGCGCTAGTGTACAGGTGTACAGGGGTTTTCGACGGTCCCATGAAAAAGACCGGGATGGCCTCGATCTCAGGCTTCTCCATCAGGAATGTTGAAAATGACGTAGTTAGGTAGCTACTTCTGGCAACATGACGCAAATTATCACGTGACGGTTTGATATTACCCGCGAACACGTGCACGCGAGCTAAGTCCAGAAACTAGAAGTAAATAACCGGAACTCTTTATCAGTATACGTATGGATTTCCGGATTTCAAAATAAATTATACGCATGGTAATAATGTGTCAATATTTATTTCTTTTTTTATTTTTAATTATTATGTTCAAGAAAATATGATTTTTTAAATCAGTTTAAGAAAACAAGTTAATAAGAAGGAAAAGAATTTTTAGGTCTTTTTAAAAGGCTCTTTATAATTTACCTGTTATAATAATATGAGTAACAGATAACACAAACACAAATATGACAATGACTTTAATTATATCTACATGACAATGATCTTACAATTAGTTATATATGTTAAATATTAATTCTTCTCATTTTAAATCATAAAATTAACAAATCTAACTATTTTTTGAATGTGCGCTTTACGGAACCCAGAGAGTTAACGCAGCATACGAATGGAACGAGATCTCTGTATCTCGACAATTTCGTTAAAGCCAATAACGTGCAACTATCTTACGAGAACATTATAAAACGCCAAAGAATGTTCAATATTTAATTCAATTTATATTATTTTGGTTACAATATGTTTTATATGTATTAGTGTGTATTATATATTTACAATATTTTGTACGACAAAAATAAAGTTTATATTAATAATCAATTATTGTTAGAAAACTGACATTAACTATTTTCCTAAGATAATTGTTTATTAATTGCATAAATATCATAAATTTTTAAATATTTATAATATTTTTTTAATAAACTTTTTTAAATACATTAAAAGAGAAAAATGCGGATATAGTAAAATTGTATATATACTTAGTAAAAGGAGATTTTTACAATTAAAATTGATACAATAAATTTTTATTATTATTGTTAAACATGGGTCGAAAAGAATTGTCGTTTTCTAAAACTATTTACATTAAAGGGTCAGCTTATTTTTACACGTTAAAATATTGAGAGCGTCTTCCAAGCAGCGCGTTCCAGAAGACTTTATTTCTGATTATTTCGTGGGCTAGACAGCTGCTGCGATCGTGGATTAAATGAACCGATTCTGTGTTTGTTCCTCGATCGTTCGTTCAATACGGGTTGGTGGCTGCGCGTTGCTGCATAATCCACATGGAGTTATGTAGATCCTGGGCTTATCGCTCTAGGATTTCCATTCTGTCTCATTATTAATTTCCATGCGTTAAGCAGCCAGAGCGAGGATTAGTTGGAAGCGTCGTTATACGAGCTGTTGGAACTTCCTACCACATTTGCGCTTGGGTCTATTGATTTTGAGAAATAATTGTTCTTTGTCAAGGATGTATATGTATAATATATACAGAATAAACTGAAACAAAATGTTAGGTCAATAAATTTTTAATGAAATTTTGTGAGTTTTGAATTGAGAAACTAGTTTGTTACTTATTCTATTATTTAAAAAAAAACCAAATATATTTTATCTTGTTTTATGTAGAAGAATAAAGAAAATATAGATTTTTAAGAAATAGGAGGTATTATTCTTAAGTAGAGGTCATATGTATATGAATATTTTAATATAATTATTTAAAAAAATCCTATAAATGTTGAAATACTTTACATTCTAGTACTGAAATAACGATTATGCAATCAGCTTTTTCGAGATCTTATTTTGTACAAAATAAATTTGATTTGCTTTATGTATAGAAGATATAAAATACATGTATATTTGATGAAATAGAAGATAATAATATCTTTAAACTGGAGATCATATATAAATTTTTTTAAATAATTAATAAGAAAATCTCATAAAATGTTGAGATATTTTACATGCTAGTGTTACAATTGAAATAACGATTATGCAATAAATTTTTTAGAGACTTTATCTCGTGCAATGTTCCAAATACCACCAAAATAACCAATAATTGTTTTGTATATATATCATTACATAATATCATTTTTAATTTAACTTCTTGTCCAAACCGAGAAAATCAATGCTGTTACAAATCTCATGACCTGCATGAAGAGATATAATTCGAACCGTTGCGTCACGGCGAGGTCGGAGTCAAAGAGTTCAGTGCGATTTTGCGAACATTCTTTAAGATGCAAACTCGGCCTGACGTGAGTGGTCCGTCGCGCTCGATGTATAACGAGTGTGTATACAGGGCGCTTGACTTTTCGCTTTTCGCTGCACATCACCACATCGTCGACGTCGCGAAACGGGGATACGGGTTTGCCTATCTTCCGTCAAAGCATTAAAAAAGTACAGGCAAATATATTTCTGCAGCTAACGTCGTCTTACCTCCAAAATATGCCGACTTCAAACTCGAGATAGAGAACTCTCGTATTTTGAAAGACATATTTATAATCTTTATTTCTGTCAGAATTAATTGCACAATATTTTTGATAAAATTGCTATTATTATCAATATTTTTGATGAAATTGCTATTATTATCAGAGTAAATATTTGGTTTCGCTTCTTTCTAAATTTAAGTTTGACAAAATAAGGTTACGGAGCACGTACGAAAGGCGCTTGTACTCTTTCAAGCTTATAAATGTTCATATAAGAACGTTATCCGTGTATTTTACGTATGTGTAACATACCATGTATTACACGTAAGATATACTTCATAGCCACAAGAATAGGGTGAAAGCAGACAAAAGAGAAGATAGGCGTTGAAATTTTATGCTGATATCAGTAACATACAAATCGTGAATCTCATATTACTTTTTAGAAATGTGTAGGGAATGGCCACGGATTATTGAGAATGTCAAGAGTATTTAATTTTTCGTTCGCGTATTAAATGTCACTTTATTCAACCGAAACGATTATAATAACGCAGGAACGATTATAATAACGCTATGCCTCGCGGATCGACTCCTCGGATCGCTCGGTGTTCGGGCACAGGATGGTATTCTTCTCAGATGCCCTGATTACTCCGCTGACTGAGAAAACTCTGACTCTGCTCGGCAATTAGCGTCCTTATATAATATTCGTAATGTCTCGGTTCGTTTATCTTATTTGAATTCGTCTACAGTGACTAAGTCTAAGACTCGTCACAAACAAACACGACCGAATCAACGGTCAAGGCGTCGCCCGTTACCGACGTCTCCGAATATATTATTATGTACAATTTTATACTTCTACATGGAATCGCTTACAAATGTAATAGTTATGGAAAAATATCTATTAAAATTTTCAAGTTTGGGGACAAAGAATAAATCTTTTTATTAAAAAATATGTACACAATAATCCGCGATATTAAAATATATAAGTTTAGCGAAGATCTCTGAAGAAAGAAAATTTAAAATGACTAAATGCCAAATAATAAATCTAGATCTTCTTCAAATGGAAACAGGATCATATGATTATATCTGATTATTTTTTCTCGGGGAGCTTTAATGAAAGTTATGTTTTAAGAAATTATTTTGACATTGTTTGAATTACAAGACTCTGCAAAACAGAGTTTTACATTGTTTAAAACTTTTGCATGTCGATCAAAGTAGATAGAAAGCAAGTGAAGTTACTTCAATATCATGCCCAAATTTGCTATTGACTGATAAGTGGAGTCTTGAAACGCTATTTAAAATGCTAATTAAGAGCTTGTTCATAATATCGTGCGCCATCATTTACTAAACGATGCATCGTAAAACATGCATGACATACGATAAACTCAATCCGTCGACGTGGCATTCTTTCCAAGAGAATATTACTCATCTGCAAATAAGCGAATATTATACATATATGTACTATATTAAATATTTACTATATTAAACATTTTTATGACATAGGATAAAAGCTCACCTGATATTTACTGTTATAAACGACATATGAAAATAATAATTAGAAGTAAAATAACAATTAAAATCCAATATCTGCGAAATTCTGGTTTGTTTCATAAAAATATTAGATTAAAAATTTATATAATAGTGCGAAATAATTTTCTTAAATATGTGTATATCCTTTGCCAGTTATACTTTGTATCATATATTGTGGCATATCTTTTCACACATCTTTGTGCATAAAAAGCACGTGCTTTTTTAAAATAAATATATACTGTACATATACAATTATAATAAATTTTATAATTAATCGTAAATAACATAATTAAAAATTAATCGATTAAATAATTTGAGATTTATATAGAATACATAATTGATTCAGACTCTTTATTCTAGCTAATAGAATACAATAATAGCTACTCTCTAAATCTGAATCAGTGAATAGTCACTGATATCAGTTATAAGTATACCACTTTCATGAATCAGTGGTATACTTATAACTGATATCAGTGACTATTCACTGATTCACAGTACTATTCACTGATTCAGATTTAGAGAGTATACAATAATAGCTATACAATAATATAGTTAATACAATAATAACTTGTATAACTTGATGGTACGACAATTATTCCATCACAATTTTATTTCTATATTTATGTCTGCACTTATGTCATACACATAAATTTATTTCGTAAAATTCCATTTTAGTCGAAACCGAACCTTAATCGATTGAGTATCGCTATTCAAATGCTATCCGGAAATTCCGCTGTAACAGTTAGCGAATTCGATGTACATATCTCGGCCAGCCGCATTTACATACCAATACGTATAAAATATCCTATAAATAATTCATCGAGGGGTGAATTCTGTTCGCACGTAAGCGAGTAAGTTTTTCGACCGTAATCGATTAAAAACTTGTAGTTTGATAATCCAACTTCGAGCGAGACATTTAAGCCAGAACTCGTTAAAAAAAAGGAAATATAATGGCCATCCTGTTTGACCAGCCCGACATCCATACGCTTCGCGAAACGACCACGAAATCCTTCTCCGCGTAGGAAGGAAACGCATTGCAACGCTTGGATGCGCCTCGCAGCGGTGGCGCGATGACATCGGTGATAAACGACGAGATCAGGATGACATGTAACACGAGGTGTGGCGGTCGAGAGACGGCGAACGAAATTAAAGAGCGATAGATGGATACGCGGGACGATACGTGAAAGGCAAGGATTGCGTTGAAGAAGCGCAGAGAGAGAGAACAAACCAAAGGAAGAGAATTGGAAAATTCGTGGATAACTCCGCTTGACGAAGTGAACAAAATCAAAATAAAATCCCGAGGAATGGAAATCAAATGTGTTTTCACGCATTTGTCTTTTATCGTTGCTGAATTGCATTCACATTTCCAAGTATTTCTTTCACATTGGCATACCGTATTTCTATAAAAATGCTTGAATTTGCTACTTGAATATTGAATTCGAGATTTAATTGCCAGATGAAGTCATGCGATCAATACTATGCGACTAAATGTTATATGTGATCGTATGAATACAAAATTTTTAGTTATTATGTTGCACACTAATTTTAAAGTTTTCGAGTTGGATGTAAAAGGAATTTTTCCTTATTAGAATATCTCACATTGTATTTCGGGAAGATTCGTGAAATGATTTACCAGCGAACTTCAACAAAGTTTCCATCGTATTTCTAATAGGTTCCGTTGTGTCGGCAAAATAACATTTCTTCCTGACGAAGTTTATTCCTTAATTCGATTCACGAGAACGATACATTTTCTCATTGAACTTACATTCGCGCGATGCACCTGCGGAATCTCGTCAAAATCAGAGCGTAAGTCGACTCGTGTTCTTTATATCGGTAACCACGAGGGAAGGACGAAGGAATGAACGAGTGGAAAGAGAGAAGGAGAGAAAAAAAGGGAAAGACGCAACGATGCGAGGAGGTGCGGAAGATGGGACTAAAGGGATGAAAGGGAACACCCGACCTGATAGGCGAGTGAGAAAGGTATATACAGCCGAGCGCGGAGCAAGCCACAGACACCGCGATATGCCACCGGCACGCGGAAGAAGGACGAAGACATTGGGTACGTAAGCGCGCGGAAAGGACGAAGCGGCGCAACGTGGCGGCGAGAGAGAAAGCAGGAAGAGAATCAGGTCGGAGCAAGACGCTCGACTTCGGGATACAACTGTGAAGAAGACGGAGATGTGGAGTAGGCAGCCGAGGAGAGACAGGAGGAGAGCGCGATGCGTGATGAAACGAGGAGGACGAGGAGGGACGACCGAGTAGGGCTGAGCGAGAAATCACGAGCGGCACCGAGAAGCAGCAGAGAGAGAAAAGGACTTTCCCGAGGTAGAGACCTACATATTCCGTACGGGGCCAATGAGACGGCGCAATGTGGCGGCATGGACTCTCCGTCCTCTTCTGATCCCGTTGGCCTGGTCTCCGTTCCGACTACGGCGCCGTCGCTCTGGGACGGTGGGACGTGGGACGCGGCGGGGATCCGAAGGTGGCTCGCTGGTGTAGAACGCCGCGAGAACTCAGTTGCTCACGAGCATCCGTCGACTGATGAACATGGTCTCCTATACGTCGAACAGCGCGAGTGCCGTGCTTGCGATGTGCCGTTACGCTCTCTTCCTCGTGGTGGCAGTTGTGGCTCTCAGCAGAGCTGACAATGCTGAGAGCGGTCTCAAGGTGGAGAAGCTGTACATGCCCGAGGTATGCGACGTCAGGTCGAAGAAGGGCGACCAGCTGACCATGCACTATACCGGCACGCTCCAGGACGGCAGCAAGTTCGACTCAAGGTCAGTGACAGCGCGCGAAAGACCGGACAAGCGTCAGAGAATACGAATAGACTGAACACTGAATAAAAATAAATTGGTGAGCGTGTGTAGAGGATGTGCGAGGTCGAGCAACTTTGTCGATTATGAGATTTGCCTATTAACGAAATTGCGCTGATAGTGAAGGCTGGTACAAGAGCCACAGAATCAGTGGAGAATCGTCTGCGTTCCGAGAATACGATGATGTCATGCATTAGCAAGAACTAGTTTAACGTCTTCGACAGATATGACAGGTTTTCTCAGTGTCAGTACCATAAGTCTCTGTTGTATAATATTTTGCTTCGAGTAATATTCTCAAGTATACGATACTTTGGTAAATTATTCGCATTATTTTTTAAATAAAATGAACGTGAAACAAATTTCTAGATAAAACAATAACGCGGTACTCGCAAAAGTGCAGGGACAAAAGTGAACTAAAGAAAAGATGGAAAGAAGCAACTGATGATGTCATGCGTTACTAAAAAAATGCAGATTTATTTCACTGAGAGTTATGATAAATTTATTTGATACGGTATAATATACTCTCTCCGATATTATGATCGGTATTTCAATCACTGATATAGTATTTAATTGATGAAAGTATTGATGGTTAAAAAATCGCGAAACTCTCGAATTAAATTATCTAGCAACTATGAAAAAAATTGTAATTTCTTTATATATGTTAAATTGATTTAAAAAATTAGATTAAACAATAAAAAAATGTTATAAGTTCACTGAAAACAAAAATAGTTGAACAACTACGTCAACTCTGTTAACCTCGCTTAGCACTTGTAAAATATTCTATAAAAAATTTCTTTATTTCTTTGACCTGGTTACTCCAAAAAGTAGTTTAAAAAATTCATTATATTTGATTAAAGTAGCGTTCGTGAATAAAAAAATTTTACAAAAAATGTTAGACAGGATTAAATAATAGACAAAAATAGATTCTTTATTATTTGATTTCTTTTTAAAATATATAACTGTTATATTTTAAACAATTAATACTTATATTAATTATTAATGATAATAGTTAAAATTATGAATTTTTAGATAAACTGACGTAAGTCTTAAAATAGTAACAATAACAGAAATCTATTAAATAATAAGTATTGTTATTAGTTTTTAATGTAATGCGTTTATAAATAAAAAAATAAAGAATTAATTTTGGATTTATTTAAGATTAAAACAAGGAGCTTCTTTAAATTTAATTTATTTAAAATATTTTGACTTTAATCGTAATAGTGTAAATAGAAAAGCATGAACACGCAGCGCAGCTTAAGATAGAAATGCGAAAATATTCAAAATTAAGATGAAAGTTTCGATTGTACAAAATAGTATAGACGCGGATGACGTCAACAGTTGTACAAAGAGAAGGGAAAAGAGAGATAACGTGACTATACCTCCTGTTGAAATTTCCAACGTGGACGTACGTCATTGGAGGACACGAAGATGACGAGCATACATTCCAAGTGAGACTCTCGCCGTTCGAAAGCAACTTTTTAACATATAATGGGAAGAGCGTAAACTCTGTTTTCAGAGTTTCAGCTGCTTTGAAATCCTTGCTTTCACGTAGAACCGTGTAATCGATATAATAATAGTTGCGAAGTAATACTCGCGCGGAATGCAGATGGACCAAAATGCGAAAAATTGAAAATACATCGTGTTTTATTTGCGGATCAAACGATCGATCGTCATATAAACTTATTAGGATTGAATTTCATAAAGCACGCGTTTCGCAAGATTTTTATGAGAAGAAGCACATTTTGAGAGGAGGTACGTTTCAAAGAAAAATATGAGTTTAATAAAAATATTTTTGCCTTTGTAAAAGAAATATCTCCTTTTTCTTCTGTCTTGAAGATTTAACAGGCGCGTAAAAACTGGTACGATAATCTGGTTTAAAAGTGATTTGTCAATATCTGGTGCGATTACTCTCGCCGATAACCTACCTCTTGAACTTTCTTTAGCCACGTCGATTGTGCTCCAAATCGGATTTGGCACGAGAGCTGCCTGCATTCGGTACGATATATGCGTCTCGCGATCTCCTCTGCACGATTAACTGCTTGTATATCTCGGAATGACAGTTCACTCTAAACCATCGATCGATCAGAGATCGCGTTTCCGATTCTAAAGTGCAATAAAGATCCGTTTTTGACGTAGATAAATAATACAATCGAAGTATGCATGAAGTAAGATTTTATTATACTTTGATGAAGTTATCTTCTTACATATGGAACGTGCTTTTTATCCAAATAACATTCTTTTAAATCAGTATTTGAGTGCGAAATATATCCAATTTGGGATAGTTATTGTAATGAACCAATTATGATTCAACAAATCGATCATGTTTCACATTTTGTGCAATTATGATTCAACAAGTCGAGTATGTTTCACATTTTGTGCAATAGCTGAACGGATGAAGAGTTAATCTTATCACCTCTTATGTAACGATTATATTGTAGACGTAACATTCCTTGTGTAGTTAATTAAAGAATCTTTGATTAAAAGATGTTCGTAAGCAAATGTTTGTTAGTTGATTAGCTTTGTGCAGCATAATTTATCTCTTAAGATATAACAGGTCATTAATTTGATGGTGTTATCGCACAAACTGATAGGATAATCTCTAGGAATAATTGGAAATAGTAATTAAGTTGGAAAAAATGATTTAAGATCTAATAAAAGATTAGCGCTAGTTTTCAATTTATGCACTTTGAAGGAAAGATAATGTGATCGATATATCGTTAGAGACTCGCACCACTGATGTAAAATTTCAATTAAATTAATTAAGTGCATTTTTCCAATATGTTCGCTATATTGCGATGCCTCTTGCTTCATCAACTAACCGGTAACTTCCAAGTTACCTCATGCATATGATAGAACCTCATTCTTCTTCTTCTTTTTTTCTCTTATCTTATGACGTACATTAATACTTCACCGTGTGAAACGATATTAACGATGCGCAACGGTGTATAGAGCGATAATGAATAATGCACGTAGATTGATGCTTCGTTAATCGCGGTTTGCGGCATATTATAATCTTTCTATAAACTTGTATAACATTCTCTACGCTAAAATATTGTAATTATAATACAATATGTCGTAAAATATTTTCGGATATATAAGCGATTAATATATTTCGACTCATATTCTCACATGGCGTACAATTATGATATTTCGTGCCGAAAGATAATACAATGGGCATATATATACGTGTATGTTATTATAATATTCCAATTCATAATGTTTAATATGGCATAATACCGCTTAGTTCCGAACGATAAACGCAACGTAAATGTAACGTAATATCGACCTACCCGCTGACGGGATTCATTACTGATCTCGCGCAAAGTTCTCGTTAATGAAACTATCGAGCTTGCAACTCAATCAATTTAACAACGCGCAAAACTGAAAAAAACTTCTCTCGAGTATCCATACCCTTTAATTTCTTAGATAAATGAACTCCGATATTCTTGTGTCGCGCATCAATGGACATACTCTATAAAAAAATTCATCATTTGTAGAGCAGTTCTGTCATATTTTCATCGCCAAGCGAACGATTTGGATAACGTGGCAGACGGACACTAATGGACGTATTGAGCTGACCTCTTTCCAGTGACCAAATTGTTTCGTAGTCCGTTATGGATACCGTTAATCGTATGTCGGACAACTTACACCTGGAAAACTTACTGTCGTACTGTTAAGTACACAGTATGAAAGAGAGAAAAGCGTAAAGTAAACTTAAATACCCTACTTTCTTTCTTCATATATTTTCCAAGCGTTAACTTTTATTTCCCGTTCAATACCTTGAATATTAAAATTATTATATTAATCAGTATAATTATTACATTAAAGTTGAATAATTATTGAATAATTATTACATATTACTATTATTATTTAATTTTATTGTACACATTTTCTCGGTAAAAATGATAAATCAGACTGATCAATTTATAATCCATGGCAGATTTAATATCTTTATTTAATATCTCGTATTTATAAATCTTTTAATTTTAAATATAATAAATATAATATTGAATTAAATATAATATAAAAAATACATATTATTTTTTATTAAAACTCTACAGATATTAAACGAAAAATAGAGCATTTGTTAAACTTGGATGTGTTTTATAATTACCTGCAAATAGCAATAAATTGATATGCATGAAATTACAGAATATTAATTGATAATTATACTAAAACAAAAAAATATATAATAATGCAGAAAAAGTTATTGAAATATATTTATTCAGTGTATATGTATACTGATTATTAAATTTGATTATTAAATACTAAATACTAAATACTTTTCTATAAAATTATGAATATTATAACGCATTAAAAAATCAATATTTTTATTTAATTTCGATAAAGCGAATTCCCCAGCAACGAAAGATGAGAAAGGTATCGGAGTCGTGTATCAGGCGTGACGTTAACCGGGAGTCTATCGAGAATTACCTCCATTTACCGACTCTGCACGTCGATTCGACTGTTTCTTGTCGAGGAGCATCGCAATCACCTGTTTATCGCCTCGCATTCCGCTCAAGCCCCATTATCCTCTTCCATTCGTGCCGCTTCCGTACCGCGAGAAAGCGAAGCACGTTAGCGAAAACGTTGACTCCATTTGGCACGAGTCTAGAGTTTGCCCCCAAGGCGGATTCAGCGGCGCCAGAGTTTTCCATCGGATCCATCTCGAGCGGACACAAACCGAGTCCTTGCTTGAGTAAGTTTTGCACCCGGAACATCCCAACGAGACTTTAATGCACTTCAAGACGTTTCCACACAAATTTTCTCTACTTCGTCTCGTATCGAATCCTTTTTTCTTTGCGATACGTGCGTCACATGTTTCAAAAGAATCTCTATGTGGATCATTGCTATAACATTATCAAAGAACAGAAACATATTTATTATGAATTACATTTGAATTAATTGATTGCAAGTGAAAGATTGAGAAATGTGAAAAGATTAGAATGATAAAATAAATTCACTAATTGTAAGTACTTTATAATTTTAAGAAACTAAAACGAAAAAACTTGTTTGTGATGATATTCTATTGTTTCTTTAAGAGTTAATTTTATTAATGTTATCTAATTTTATTAATTTAGCTAATAATAATAAAACGTGCTTTGCTTTCGAAAAATAAAGATAGTTCAAAGTATAATATCAATTATGTATTAATATTATTCATTTAAACCGTTAAAATTGATTCTAAATTAACAGAAGAAATTTTACAAATTAAAAATAAAACAATTAAATAATTCTAACAATGTAAGATTTTTTGGACAAATATAATAACTATGGTCTTCTGAAAACTGATTTTCAAACTATATGGTATGTGGAAAAGTTTGCAGTTTTATTAACATAAATATTCAGTACATAAATAATTAGTACGGTCAACATAGTAACCTGATTACGAATCTTTTTCTGAAATATATTTTTGTGCACAGACCCAATAAAATGCTTATTTTTAAGAGACATGGAAATAATGGTAAATACATGAAGAATGCAGGTACTCTCTAAATCTGAATCAGTGACTATTCAGTGACTGATTCAGATTTAGAGAGTAAAAAATGATTTGCAGATATTTCGCAGGTAGAACAGAAATCTTTAAATTTGTCGTCGTGAATAATGCAAACGGCATGAAACGTATCGATTTTTATTTGCGGCTCGTGCAACTAGATTGACGTTAAAAGTATTGTAGTATCTTAAAAAACACGAATAAGAGGTACTTATAAGCGGGCTTCTGGGCTTACGGAAACTTTTCTTGCAATGCACGCAAATGCGAAAATTGCGCGTGCCCATTATCACAGTTGTTAATCGCTTATTATTTTAGAAAAGACAAATTATAGTTTGAACATCAAAAATTTATCAACAAATAATTTATATGAACAAGCTCTTTATGTTTTTACATTATTATTTTCAATTATTGCTTTAAATATTACAAACATTAAATATAAATATTAGTGTAAATATACATTAAAGTTATAAAAATAATTGATAATAACGATAAATTATAATCTTTGTTATATAATATTACTTTTTAAATCCTAATTATTCTATCATCCTAGTCATCTTCTTATCCTATATTCTATGCATTTTATTATAAGTTATAAAAAGTAAACATTCCCTTATAGTTTATCGTTTCTCTTCTAATTTTAATTTTAACATAATGATACATTTATTTGCAGATATGTGTATTTCGCAGGTATGATTGCATTATTGAGATTGCAAATTTTACTCAATAAATTGTGCATTTGTGTATGTACGTTATAATAGAGAAAATATTCACTTTCGTTTATAGTTTAAATAAAATACTGTTTTAACGTATTTTTCATATTAAATTTTTTGTATTTAAACAGAGTTGTACTTAATTCGACGTCTATGTTGTGTTACATTTAAGAAAACTTGTGCAAACTTACATATCTCTAAAAATGCAGATTAAACGATTTATGTGTGTCTTGTGTTTTGGTCGTGCAATAAGTACACATACATGATAACGCTATCAAGCATATTTCAGTAATCTTTGCGGTCTTCAGAATAACAACTTTGCTTTTAACATTATATCAGTACTTCATGCAATTCGTGATAACAAGAACACACGACAAATTTAGCATGTACATACACTAAAGCACACAGTTAAGTATAACTAGCAATGTGTTTTTTAACAATATATACTCTTATATATTTTTGCTTATAAAAGCATATCAATTCTAGAGATATATTAACATCGAAATTTGTTTGACAATAATTAAAGTGCATTACTATTATAAGCCATTAATTTACTGTAGCTCTCTTGTAAATAATTTGTTAATTAATTCTTCAATGAAATTGTTAAGCAAATACAAACACAAATTTTACGAAAAACGAGAATAAATCTTTGTTGCCAGTGAAGAATAAATCTTGTCCAGAAAATAATTCGCTTTTATATTTTATAAATGGTTATACAAAGCGTGCATTTTTAATTAACGCTAACTAAAGTCTACCTGCACAAAAACGAATATTGGACGACTGTAAACAACGGCATGGCAAATAATTTATTATTTAATACGACCGCTAAAATATAATTTCAAACAAGCTCTGCGCCATTCACCTAGCTACTTGTTGTATCGATGAAAGTTTCATGGGCAATGAACGAACTTTTTGCGAAAACGAGTCCTTTAGTTCCGTAAATTGGTGGTTTCGAGTATCGATCAGTTGTGGGATCGCTAGAACGATGCGTAGGACACGTAGAGCTATGAAATACAGGCATTTGCTTGCTTGCGAGTCTCGTGAAGTCAACATCGTGATCAACGTAACTGATGAATGAGGATACTCCAAATTGCCTTTACGTGCCTGACCAGTTAAATCGAAGTTATTATTGGATTAACTTTAAAATAGAGAACAAAAGAATAAAAACAATTAAATTCTTGATACTTGTATTCATTTTTCTCTTTATATTAAAAATACGGAATGATTTGTTTTGCTATGTAAAGTTAAACAGAAATTTAAATTTTTCAGATTTTTAAAATAAAGAAGGCAAGAGAATGTTTGCAGTAAAAGCTTTATAAAATATTTTATTACTCTTTATTACTTTAATGGGAATAAAAAAATATGCATTTAATATCATATTTTTTATCTTATATAATATGATAACTCTTTTCTTTTTTAAATTATATATTTAAAAATGTGTACGTTGCTACAATGCTGTACATATTATTTATTTCTTTTATCTGTAAATATATAAATATATAAATAAAAATTAAAGCAATTTTATGAAATGATAACACACACACACACAGATTATATTTGTCTGTATTATAGTTATGATTTTTTAATTGGATGAGTGATTCATACTTATATTTCCTGATTTGGACTTCATTTATATATTGCTTAATCAAAAACGGATATTATTTGGTTTAAAATTAAAATGATATCATATATGTAGTTCACGGAAATTTATTTTGTAATCTTCTGTCATGTAATATTTTGGCTGCGCTTGGTCCGGCATGTTCTTAATATAGCGTACTCTTAGTATGCACATATGTGGCAGGCTGCATTTATATGCAGTTTGCATATACGGAGTAAATTCAAGTGAGTCTCTTGCAACGCCGATGTCCGCATCCGCGAGCTGCATTTATGCGCTTTCACTAGGGCCAGCATGATTAGAAACCCGTATACGTATTGTTACGACATTTCTTCCATTCTTTAACGATCCTTATTGAGAAACGATATGAAAAACATGAACGAATAGTCAGTTATACCTAACAAAATTGTAAATTATTATATTGCTTAGCCACATTATTATATTACTATTGGCTGTCTTTACTACACTGTGCACAGTATTTGTAGTATATGTACATATATGTATATTATACAGAGTATCTGGTAATTACTGTGCCGGCTCTCTTGGGTAGAGTACATTAAACTGAATAGAAAAGTCCTTTATCGTTTAGCGAATTTCTCAATATTAATAAAGATCTGCGAATAAACGTGCATCCGCGCGATTCAGTGACAAGAAACAGCCCAGCGTTACGCATTATTTGTTGCTGCTAGATGCACGCTCCTCCCAATGCCTCGCGTGACTCCGGGCTGTCTCTTCTCGCCGATTTGCACGGAAGCACACTGATTCGCGAATGTCTATTAATTAATTTTTTATTAATTATTGAAAAATTTGCAAAACGGTAAAAGACTTTTCTATTCAATTTAATCCGCTTTATGCCCACGAGAAGTGGCATGGTAATTACCAGACTCTGTGGTGTATGTATACATACATATATGTATATATGTGTATGTATACATTATTTTATATATTATTAATATAATATTAAAATAAATATGCAAAAACTTACTATGTATAAAAACTAAAACACAAAATATTAAATTAGAATTATCTCTAGACTTTTTGACGAAGGGTTTGGTGGATTATATAAATCATTCATTATAGATAAGTGTAAACACTGTAATTAGGATAGTCTAATTATACAACGGCGTGAGCACGACAATTCGCAGAGAGATTATCTACTTAAATGAGCAAAGTTGCAATTGCAAAATGACCATTATAATTACTCCGACCATCGGAGCAACGGCTTTCGAAGGGCTGCATAGTAGTTTGCGTGTGGAGCGAAAGCCTGCGAAGGTTGATTGCCTTAGAAGTTAGCTCGCGAGGGCAGCGCCTCCGGGGCGTGATAACAACGAAGCAAGGTACGATAACGCTATCGTACCTTAACGTCGCTTACAACGTGGACATCAGAGCTGGCCGTCAGCCTGTCACTCGTTATCTTCGTTCACGCGTTTCCCTAGCAAGAACCGATTGCCGAACCGCCGCGCGCCGTGGTATCGTATCACCATACGAAAGATCATTGTTCTACATTTATGTTCTACGCAACACTCTCCGGATTGTCCACGTAAACAGTCTTAAGTATTTGCTCTGAAAAAAATGAACAATGTTGAAGATGATCACATTTTTGTTCCAGACAAATATAAAATGCTAGTTAATTAATATTTATTTGGAAAGGAAATAAAAATTAAGTAAAGTTTCTTGATGATTGTTACTTCAAACTGGGCGGAGGATAGACGACGGCAACGATATAATGAAAGTTTTGTAGATTTTTCATGAAAAATATTTTTATTATAAAACTTAATGTTAATTAGTCGAATTAATAATTTATTTGAAACGAAAAATTCATGTCAAACGATTCAAATGTAGGTTCTTTAATTGAATTTCAAAGAATCGATACATATTACAGAGTAGAATAAAATTATATTATTGTCTGTTTGTAGACATATGTATAAATATTCAATATTACGTATTTGACATGAACATTTGTATTGCAGGCGTAGCGCAGAAGATCACATTTTAATCCATGAGGAGCTTATTAAAGTGTCAATCACTATAGCAGTACAATTATCGAATTTTATTATCAATGTATTTTATCGAGCCTGCTACGTTGAAAGAGTTACAATGATATTCGTTATTAAAACTACAATAATATAATATAATATCAGCTTTAAAAGGCAATTCATGGCCGAAAATGTAGATATGATATCATGTATAATAATACATTTTCATCGTTATATACGCATTTAACGCGGCGTAAATGTTAATCTACAATCTGCGCTACACCTATCTGTTTTATTCTTTCTCGCATTTGACGTATCTTTGTTTCCTGTTTTCTCGTATTGTTAATCGATGTGTCACATTTTAAACTGAAATTTCAGCGCTTTAATTATACCAATTAATAATTTCTGTTTTCTGTTATAATATTCTATTAGTTACAATATTCATATAATAGCTCAAATATCAAAAAAGTAATATTTGTGCTCCAATTGTATATGATTATTTATTTAAACTATTATTGAGAATCAAAAATACGATGATCGAGAAATAAAGTGCAATATCTTTGAAGAAATTTTTACTTCGATGGATTAGAGAATACAGTAAAGTAATGCATAATTAATTAAAAATTAAATGTGTAATTATCTCTTATTGTTAGACCGACACAATTACACATACATGCATACAAAAATGCATACATGTATGTCACGATGCCATTTCGTGTTAAAAACGCGTTGTACTTGAGAGCATTAAGCTTCAAACCTGATGCTCCATACAATAAGATATGTACGAAATGCAGAAATCGTTAATAAATTCAATACGCGGAAAGTAGATATCTATAGCTTTCTCTGCGGCACGAGTAAACGGGAGCTGTAAAGTGTAAATAATGCACAATTCGCCGATGCCAATGTGGCCGCGGTTGAAGTACTTTTTTGTTATTAACGGTATCAGGAAATATACCTCGGCGCAGTCTCGATAGTGAGAGTGTAAACTGTAGAGCTCGTCCCATAAACAGAAAGTATCCACCCACGATAGCGTATGTATACTTCATGCATGTATTGTAGGCAATACGATATTTCACCCGGTAACCCGCTGTGTATCGCGTTCTTTTGTTCATCCCATTTTTCTGCTTTCTTTTATTTTTCTCAAGCTGCTCCGCTATACCTGCTTTCGCATTGCCGAGTCGAATTACTTTACTTCAAAAATATTTGTTATCGTTAGAACATTAGCGCCTATCATTCGTTTCTTTGTTTTTCGTTCTTCTGTCAGGTTCCCTATCTTACACCGCACGCAATTATATGTACCTGTTCAATTATATCGACTAAACTTTAAAATATAAATTTTGATTTGCACATTATATTTTATAAACTGATTGAAATACTTAGACAGCTAAATTACATAATAAAGAAATAAAAAATGTAATTAGATGATAAATAAAACGCTTCTCGTCATAAAAATGTCATTTTGACAATTTTTAGGCTTTAATCCCGCGAAAGAGACTCAGAGTAGAATTTAGATCAAGACAGAGAAACAGCATATTCTTTATTGCAAAAATATCCACAAAGGACATGCAGCATATTTTTTTTATGATATCAAGTAATATAGAATTCCGAATTTTCTTTTTCATTCGCGAACGCCTTTCCTCTCGTCTATTTACTACGTTTCAGTCGATTTGTAGTATTCGTCGTTGAATCTTTCATTCGGACGTGTGACTCAATTTCGGTCCCGCAGGAATCGACTCGAGGCGGATCGAGATGGCTTCCGAGGCGATTGCTGAGGGGGTGTCTGCTATCCTCTCGACGGAAGCGAACGAATAGCCTTTAATAATTGATATACGCGACGGCGACTGATGTCGCCAGTCAATCGTCGGGTCTTTTGCTCAACGAAAGAAAGATTTATGGTGGGCACGAGAATACTTAAACTGACTTTATTGTATAGCATGAAGAAAAAACGTCTATTCCTTGATAGAATATAGTGAAGGAAAAATACATTGACAAAGGAATACTATTCAGGGAAGACGGTGATTTTTTTCATCGAATTGAGACGAAGAATTATGTAATTATTATTCTTGTAGAGATTTTTAACGTAGGTTTATTTTGGGATTATACTGGAATGAGATTTTAATGTTATAAAGAAACACGAAAAAAATAAAATAATTATTGGAGAAATCAAAATTCCTCTCGAATATATGAATGCAAATATTGTCTTTAATGACAGAAGTTAATTTTTTATTCAAACGTAAGGCCTACCGAATAAGTGGAAAACAAGATGGAGTTATCCCGTTTCCTTGTGTAAGATTTAATCAATGCCCAGCATTTTTGTTCCGAAGGGCAACTCGAAAAGGGGTGGGGGGGGCGTAGGGAGATGGATAAGGGAAAACGCAGAAGGACACTGAGGTAATATGGTTGCCGGTAGTAAATGTTTTTCCTTGCGGGAGAACCTACCTAAAGAGGTAGCTGCTTCTAGACACCGTAAAATGAGGGTGAATTGGAGCGCATTTTATTCATACTATGTTTCTCTTCTGTATATACAAAGGCCCTTGATGAAAAGCGTATAAAACGTAAATTAGTCGGCCGATTACGAGTCCTTGACGCATTGTAGTTCAGTATGTATTTAATGTCGATTGAAGAAGGAAGGAATTGTTTTCTCAACAAAAATTTTCTTGCTTACTACGTTGTCTACTTATCTTAAACGGCTAAATATGTAGAATTACAAATTCTTTATAAATATATATTTTAAATACTTCAAAAAAATATATTTTCTTATTATAATTTTTAAAATAATCTTATTGTTAATTTCACGCAAGTAAAACATCAAATATTTATGAGATTTATATTTTATTTCTTTTTTCTGCAATTTATACTTATTTTTTTATTTTGGATTACTTTATATTACAAGCTCTTATTTTTATAACCTTAATTGACAAAGACATATAGTCCTAAAGTAATTATCTTGTGAACGTGTATTGTTTGATTGGCAAGAAATTTTCCTGTTGCGCCAGATGGTTTGACGCTGTTTTCCAACTTGGTGCAGTTTCGAGTTCGATCTCGGGTGTTTGCTTTTGTATGATAAATTAAACTCAGTCCCCGAATATATATACATAAATTAATTAATATTTGAGTTAATTGAAATTTAACGTGCAATAGGTACGGCTTCAAAGTGCAACGTTGATGGTTTGCGGAGTTTAGATTTTATTGTTATAAAATATTTATTTTTTGAATAAATACTAAAAATAATTACTAAATACGAATTAAAATGCATTACAAATGTGATATTTTTTATTTTTATTTCATATGTATGTTTAATATATGGAGGGGTAAAAACCACAGTGGTGTAAGTAAAATTTTTTTAAATATTTTCTCGTATGCATAGATGCAATCTGTACAATATATAAATTGCATCTATGCACACGAGAAAATATTTTAAAAAATTTGACTTACACCACTGTAGTTCTTACCCCTCCATATATCATAGATTTGTACCCACGAGTACAAAAAAATACAAAGAACAAAATTATCCTATCTGTATAATATTTTAAAACTTTACCGATTAATTTTTAAAATTCTTTCGAAGGCTAGTATCTAAAATACATATTATTTTATTGGTTAAATGTTTAGTTATTAAAATACAAATTAATACAAATTAAGCTTTGTGTATGTATTTTTTGCAAAGAAGATATTTTTTAAAAATATTGAAACCATAGTTTATATCATACGTATATTACAGCAAAAACATAAATACGAAATGCCGTCCGCTTCGAATTTTATATTAAAAATTTATCAACTTTCGGAATAATCTGTATATCCTCTTTAGAGCGAGACATAATAACATTTTTAATTATTGCGACTTTATTTCCTCACGTAATATTTCTATCGCTTTATGGAATAACCGTTTACACTCTGTGGTACATGTGTGAGCTTGTATATTTTTAGGCCCAATAAACCGTAACTCATTTGTCGCGCAAACCGCAACAGTGACTTTGATTAATTACGCGCGTTCATTAATTAACGTACACTTGACGCCGCGGCGTAAGTCAATTAATTAAGTTAACGGGAACGTAATAAACCGGCTGTACCACGTTTCGGGTGAGGGTGTTTTCGATTAGAGTGCCTTGTACTGTACGACGATCGAACGCACGATTAGCATAACGACACATCCGCTTTTGCATAGTGAAATTACAGTGAACTACAAAAAGAAATAAACGTGAGGATGAATTCTAATGAAATTAAGAATTAATTTTATGTCTGTAATTAATTAACATTATTCATATTTATATTTATATAATTTTAACTGACAAAAATTTAAGCATTGAGATTACATGTTATTTGAAAGATAATAATCTAAATCCGTGTTTCTGCGTGAATAGAATTTATTAATTAGTTCTTAACAAAAGAAAAGAAACAAGTTAAAAGCGAAGTAAGAAAAGTTTTGAAAAATGTAAAATGCAACTTTCCGTTTAAACAAAATAAATTATTTATAATTTTTATCGAGATATTACTTACAATAATACACTTTTGATTTATACATTCGCTAACAAACATTACGCGAAAATAAATGTTATATAATGTGTATTTTTTGCATGATAAAATACTGTTTAAATTGTTATATTATAAATCCCTGACAGAATTTCTGTCAATTTTCAATGTTTTAAATTATATTGACAATTTGACATTTAATACTATCTCGAACCTGTTTCGATAATTACATTTAACAAAATGTTTTCTTTTTTACAGTTTATTCTACGATTGAGCTTAATTTGTTTAGTGTTGCTATTCTGTTATGATGCTTTTCCTTGTTGTTCCCGCCTATCTCGCATAATCTACTTTGATATTAATAATTCCTATGTAAACGCCTATTTTATGTCCTATTTTACACACACATAGAGTTAATGCCCGAAACTCTTAACTGCACTGTTCATGCAAAACAACGGAAAAATACAGGGTAGCGCGCGCAAAATTCCTGTGGGGGAGTCGATGTAAATCCTCCAACGCGCTTAAGTGACTCGTGCAATTTTAAAACACTTTTCCCGGGCCGGGACAACGGAAATAAGTCTTAATGCCTTCGCGGCGCGGCCTACAGAGCTCCGAGGGCGTCTCACAAATCACTTGACCCTTCGCGTGGCCGCGCGTATATCGCACCGGCGGAATCGTATAAATTTTAAACGCTCCAAAAAAGAGATGGCAGGAGGAGATGCCATGGAAGGAACTAGCCGAAGTAGGCTGCGCGCGTACAGGGGATACCACTTTCAATTAAGCCGCATTGTTCCCACTTTATTTGTACAAACCGAAATGTAGTTCCTGCTCTTCAACAAGTTGGCCATTGTATTTCGAGACAACCGAGCATATTTTTACCCTCGCATATCTCTCGACGCCAATTTACATCCTCCTTCATCTTCTATGCCCTATCCATGCTTGTCCTACAAGAATTTACGAGGATCCAGCTAGTTCGCTTGGACGAAGCGATATATTGATTTGCTAAGAGTCAACGTCTTGATTCCTCGTTCTAAACATAATTTATCCATCATGATATTTTCTGTTGCAAAAAGGTATTGATACTATTTACGCCTTTGAGTCGCGGAAGAAGGGATGAACTGTCTTCATTAGCACGCAAAATGTACAGACCGCTTGCAAGCACAGTGTGACAGTAATCGAAGGAAGATTGTCTTTGCGACGATGATTGTTAATTCGTATATCATGAAACAATTTAGTATATGCAAAACAAAATACGATAGGTTTGATTTAAAAATATCATTGGACAATGTTTACGTGTTGCCTAAAAAATATATCTATTTCAATTAACAAATTATTTTGTTAATTGAATATTAAAAACTTATTCATGATCTGTCTTGATTTATTCTGTGAGAATTGTTTCATATTATTTCGAAATTATTAGTTGTAAAAACGATAGTCTTCGATTCAGAAGTACTTGCCTCAGCGATAGTAGCTACATATTTACAACGATATGCGAAAGCATGCCTCGAAATTTACACCAGACACATAAAGAAACAGAGGTGTGAAAGACAGCATTTCTGCAACGCAAAGATATAGATGCTCGAGATTCTTGGTATGCAGCACGCGAACCAAACTCGAGGTACAACGTGACCTCATCACCCTGCAACCTCCTCCACTCCGCCTAGGAAGCTTTTTCAGTCACAGGGATGATTACATGAGAGATACAGCCACTCCTCTCCGCACTCTAAAAACAATCTGTTTTCTTTTCGAATTCAACGCCGTCTATTAAACCCAGGCCTTTGCAGATCTATAATCAAAATTCGTTTTACATGTATTGTACCTATTCTTTACCTGTGTCGATTAATTTCCGAAAAAAAAGAAAAAGAAAAAGAATACTTCTAAATTGTCTATGATAACTATACGTTTACTAGATAAAGGTTAATGATTTTTTCCTACAAAGAAAGCGAGAAATGAAGGAAATTCTTTGATCTAATTCTATCAACAGCACGAGATAAGAGGATAATTCCTCGTTTGATCAAGTTGTTTCTCAGGACAATCCGTTCTCCTCCGCTTACTTCTCCACTTAAACCGCGGTCGCGTGAGGAATTCTTCGATAATCGATTTGAGATGAGCTGGCTGTAACAATGGAATAACTATTGAGTCGATTAGGTTATTCGGCCGTATCAGAGAAACGAGTCTCCTCCTCGACATTCGGAATATGCATTAAGCGAAGTAATTATAGAAACGGAGAGAAGCAGTCCTCTTCCTCATTGGAAATACTCACGGATTGTTAACAATTAGTTTGAAACATACATATCTATTCAAATTAGTGTACTATGTCGACTTCTCAAATGTAATGCGATTAAACTTGAAGACTTTCGTGGTCAGTTAATTGACTGAAGGAGTCCTTTGTTTCTTGAATGAAGCACTAAAATAACGCATTGCATCATATCGCGCGAATATATTTAGGTGTAACAATGAAACCCAGAGAAGCCTACTTTGTAGAAAAACGCGGAAATTATACGTGAAAATCAAGCTAGAAGAATTGTCTCTATGGAGCGTTCCCGATTCAAAGGAAATGTTTATTAATTATTAATTTATTACGTTTTATTAATTTATAAAATTATAAAAGCTATTAGAGAGCACTCATATATTTATATTAATCGCTACAGAATAAAATTGCATTTATAATTTATAGTATAATTACTATAATTATATATAATGAGAGATTTTAATAAAGCAAAATAAACAGAAATGCATATGTTTGCAGTTTAAAATAAAGTAAAATGTTATTTCAGTGATATTCTTTGAGACAAATATTTTAGTCGTATAATATATTGCTACAAAACCAACTTTATTTAATGTTC
This sequence comes from Temnothorax nylanderi, assembly GCF_030848795.1. Lineage (NCBI taxonomy): Eukaryota > Metazoa > Arthropoda > Insecta > Hymenoptera > Formicidae > Temnothorax > Temnothorax nylanderi. The sequence continues at coordinate 65,747 of NW_027249213.1, forward strand.
TTTACACATTAATTAATTAATATATTGAAATTATTATTCTATGAGAATTTAAATACAGAGAAATAAATATTCGATTTTTGTGCCATATAACATTTTATTTTCTCTATTTTTATGTACCATACAACGATATCATTGATCATCTCAAATTTAATCTCTATGGATTATTACCTTTTTCTCTTTATTTTTTCCTAAGACTGCTGTCTCACCTAAGCTAAAAATGCAATTTAATCGTAGGCAATTTATTCATTTTAATTAAGATGAATCGGCTCCAACTATCTTGCTCACTATATATATATGCGCCGCAAGAAAATTATACGGGCGCGTTATGAAAAACTTGGAATATTCTTCATCTCGCTGAACTTCCGCCGCAATTTTTCACGCTCACGGTGTCGAAGTGAGGAACAATGAGCGGACAAGAGGGAATTAGGAGAAAGGTTCGGGATGCAAGGGCAGCAGGTAGTAAGGGACAGAAAGTGGATATAGATCGATGCGACGGTAGGGGCAAGGAGTCGACGTCAGGATAACGCCAGACTAAGGAAGGAAAAATAGCCCGGACCCGCTGAGTTTGCCCCCATGGGATATCAGCCTTCCCCGACCTGGATAGCCTATAACGCAATTTTCTGCAACTCATCGATCCTTTCGTGTCCTGTCTAAGTATGTCTAATATATGTGTCGATGATATATGCGAAGCTTGTAGAAAGATTTATTAATCCCCGGTGTGACGGAGTAACATTGTACCGGATGACGGCTAAAATGAAGAATTATTCTCTCGGTAACGTTAATGTGCGATATAAAGCATTTGAAACCAAAATAGCTTTAAGTTTGTGAAAAGCAAATACAATCTCATCGAGCTTATATAAATATACTGATTGAAGAGTAACAACATCAGTTGAAAAGTAATATCTTCTGTACTCTTTAATCACTTTGAAAATAAACTTTTTATTTAACTCGTTGCTTTATGTATAATTTGTTCTTCAATCTTACTTTATTTCTTTTATTTAATATCTCTTTAATTTCTTTACATTACACTAAAGATATATAAAAATAAAGTTATATCATGGTATGTTAACTTTAAATTAACAAAAAGACTTTGTTAAAAAATTTGTTTACGTTTGCTACATATCTTGCTTTAATTTAATCTTAATTTTTCTTTACTTGATGTTTTAAAATATTAATGTTGGCTAATTTAAAATTACATTTCTAATTTGTTATTATTAGGTCGTTAATTCGTCTTCAAATTTTAAAACACGAAATGAATAATTTACAAACGCACACCGTGCTATCAAAATACTCGGCTCACTGAAATCAGCTCACTCGATCGATTTGTACAAAATAACACGAACGCAAGCGAAACGAAACGTGCGCACTAGAACGCGAGGCAGCAGAAAAATCATTGACGAGCTTCTTTGATCGCTGATGTGTCAAAAAAGTGCGCCGCAAAATTCAACTTTCTGATGCATCGCATGCATCGCATGCATCGCCGTCGCTGTCGTGATTCGTTTATACGTAACACCGTTTTGGTTCATTCCATGCGGTTTTTTTCGAGTTTCGCCGACCAGAATCGATCCTAGGACTCTCCGTGCTTCCGCAATAAAATACGCGCTTTACTCACTTCGCGAAATGTACAATATGGAAAAATATTCCGTATATTTAAGTGCATACGTGCTTTAAAATTCGTTTATTTTAGAGATTATGATATATATTTTTATTATCATATGTATGTCTATATTATGTATTATGATTTATTATTTGTTATAATTTATTTATTTTATACATTTCTCGTATTTTCGCAGTTTACTTCCTTTTAAATCGTATTTTGGGGTGTACGCGATCTTTCTACTGCCGCGGCGTCTCTGCAACCCAATCGAGACCCATCCACTGAGCCTGCTACGGAGTAGGCTTCTCTGGGTGACTTTAGAACTCGCACGAAATAATTAACGAGCCTTGCAAAGAGGCAGAGCCCGACCCTTCTCTTTAAGCCGCTCTCGAAGCCCGGCGCGGCAAGCACTTTAAATATTTACCGTCGACGATTTTCGACAGTCTTGTGTGAGCCGTCTGGCGAAGTGAAAACGTAAACGACAAGTTGATTCGGTGGCTGTTTGCAAATGCAGTTCAAATGTAGCTTGAAAGTTCTGGAGAGTTTTACTCGGGTTATGTATGATACCATTTTAGACGTGACACTCGTGTTATTCAATTTAGATTTTACATTTTACGCGCTTGTGTATTTGTTCTAAAACAACTTGCAGATATTCAGTACGAGTCAAAATACAAAATTTTTTATGAAATTTAAAGAAAGAAAATTCAGAGTTTAGTTATATTTGAGAAAAAAGCGTCCAAGATATTTTTGTATCAAAAATTCATTAATAAGGCAAGAATGCATCAAAACCAGCTTCATGAAAGAAAGATAAATCAAAATATCAGACTTATTAGTATTAAAGAGTTTCACTGTCGATATATATTGTTGTCATAAAAAGAAAAAGATTACTATTTTTAAGAACTCTTTTAAAAAATTGGAATAAATCACGATATCACATCATAGTGATGTAAAATATTATGTGCATTGTGAGTTAGTCATAGACGTTGCAGAACTGACATAATTTCCCCGAAGAGAAGTTTTCTATATTTTCTCATTTGCCACAGAAACAGACAGTTTTACGTTAGCGAAATAAACATAAAAGACTATTATGTTAAATTTAACGAAATGTGTACAGAAAAAAATACGGACTGCTTTTTTCACTCAAAAATAATAGAAATATTATATGCGGCGACGGTAGAACGTAAATATTATATTTTCTTTATATCATGCGTTCATATCATGCGAATCTGAGCTCTTTAATGCAGCAATGTAGATGAACGTACTACAGTGTGTTCGTTATTTGAGTTCAATATTTTTGCGATCTTCTCTCTGGCTCTAAGGTACAGATGTATAGGTATATATAATAATAACAATTTTTATTTTAATTATATTATCTAAAACAAAAACACTTATGATTATATCGGTATATTATCTTCTAATTAGAAGAAAAACATTTGAAAAATTAGTAGTTAAAACAATGAAAAGATCTTGATCATTTTCTGAGTATAAATACGTATTTTTATTATTTATTTAATAAATAAATTTCCGTGCTTTATTTTTGTAGAAAAATATAGAACTAAATTGCAGTACATTGTTTAGTTATTTGAAAATATCTCTCGTGAAGCGGACGCATCAAAGTTCTCTTGTACATTTATTTCGCGCAGCCCTGCGCCTTCTTGTGCCTCATAATTTACGTTGATTCCATTCTCGTCGTTTCTCGTCGTCGCTCGCCGTTCTCGCACGTGCGTATGAAACGCAAACTCGTCGATGTCTACCTGCAACGCGTTACATCGACGATACCGCTTCACCTATTATATCGTCGTGTTTACACGGTCGCTTATCCGGAAGTGCCGGAAGTCAGTCGGTTTACAGTCAGTAAACACGACCACCTCGCCTTCACCCCGTTATCTTCACCAACGCGAGGATTTTCCCCTGGTTAGATGGTCCGGACGTGTCGACGACGACGACGACGACGACGACGACGACGACCCTTCCACTTGCAGCTCGAGCTGTAACTCTCGCGATGTTATCTGCGAGGAAACTTTGACCTTCCGGTGGGATCGGAATTCCTGATGAATCGAGGAAGACGAAAGTGGAAACCGTGGATCGAGCGGGCTCGTTATCGCGCTCGACTGTCGCTCGACGACGTTGTTTAATTAAAAATGTGACGTCTTGGGAATTGGTGCGCGAAACGTCTCTCTTCGGTCGTGTGTCGTTTTACAACCTGAACTTTCTTCCTGAGAAAGCAAGAAAGGAAGAAACTTTCTTTCTTCTCTCGTGATAAAGGCCCCTCGGGAAACAATTAATATAACAATTTTTGTTAGAAATTATTGCACTTACTAGACTAGGTAAGAGTAAATATTCTTTGATTATTATTATTGGTTTTAATTATTTATCAATTCTTGTATTTCTTATTACTTATTATTAACTTTGGGATGTAATATGTTGTAAGTTCGTTTCTCAAAGGTGTTTTAAAATATATTCATTTTCAAGAGAGAAAGTATATACGTTTATCTATCTGGAACGCTTCAGTAAAGATCTTCCTGATGGCTGGTTAAACGTACAGCTGCTTTCTTTGAGGCTTCACGGCTATCATCTACTTTTACGACGTCGAATTTCTATGATGAGCATATTGGATATTTCGTAGCGAGCATCCGCGTTGTACGTTACACTTTCACATTTCTTGCGTGGTTCCAGAGGTAGTTCCGGATTCGGTAATGCCATGCTATCAAGGCTAAAGTCAAACGAGGTTTGGAGGAAGACACGAACGAACTCTACTTTCTTCAACCTTAATTTCTCTTTTTCATGTCATAATGCGTGTCTTGGATGATTGATACATTCCTTTCGAAGAACACATCTCATGAGTTAATGCAGTTATCTTTCGTGATTCTAATTATAATGAAAGTTTCACTGTAATGTTCCGTTTAATATTAACCCTAGCTAGCCATACTTATTTTCAAGTCCTTAATTCGCCACACTCCGGTCCGTGAGACCGCTCGACTTCGTCGCATTGTCATTTTCACTCTAATTAATAATGTTAAGCTTGTAATGTAGAAATTGGAAATACAGAGTCTGAATAAGATGTTTATGATAATATTAAATCAAGAAAATAAATTGAGTTGAACTAAACTTATTATGAGGAAACTAGAAAATTATATTATTATGTGAAAACTAGAAAAACGTTCAGCGGTCCACCTGACCGGAATGTGGCGAGCTAGGGTTAACATATGTATTTACAATAACGCGCAATAAATATATATTTGTTTTATGACACAAAATTAGAGAGAAAAATGAGAGAGAAAGAGAGAGTCTTTTGATCATACCTTCACACCTTTCCAATATATTTTGTAATAAAATTTTGGTGCCTTTCCTTTCGACATAAAAAACTGTCATAGATCCCGCTGCATACCGCAGCATCGGTTCATCCGGTTGGCGCAGCAGTGGCCATCTCGATTCGTATTCCAGACCGAAATTCGTACGGTCTCGACAGATCTATTGCTGATCGCACTCACACTCGAATACGCCGCATCTCGGCGGGCAAGCCGTGTGTGCTGGGGGCTGCATATTATATTATCTCAGTCCGGTTCGCGCGCCGATTCGCTTACTATAGTATACGACGGTACGTGAACCACCCACATGCGGCTCCATATATCTCGCCTAAGCTGCACCGAATGCACCGGCCGGCGAGCGCAGCTACGCCGCCGCCGCCGCCGCCGCGCAACGATGCAGTTGGCCGAGGAGAAATGTTGTTGCCGATAAAAAGAATTGCTCCGGATTAATCTGGATTACTGGCCGTAATTCTTCACGCCAGCTACCTCGTCCATGGTTGCTGTATTATCGCAAGAATACGTCTGTCTGACGGATGCTGGCAAAACTGCCGCGATAGATTTCGATAGTTTATTCAATTTGTTAATGCTTATATGTTACACAGAAAAAATCAGGCATTAGTTTAAATTAGTTTGCGAAGAAATCAGCTAGAAAGTATCTTATACATAAGAAGAGATAAATATTATATTTGTTCGATTTGTATTATATAGTTGTCGAATATAAAAATAGAGTAAAAATAGAGAGAGAGAGGTAGATCTTTCTCATTATATTTGTTCTTATAATAATTAAAAAGTAAAATTGCGACATTGCTTACTTGTAATACCAAATGTTGTTTTATCTCTTCTTTAAAGATGATTTAAGATTCTTCGATTTCATATTCAGTATTTTTCAATTTTCACATTCATTAAATTTTTATGAGAATTGATTACGTCATCTACACGATGTAGATATAGAACTCAAGGACACGAGTGACGTGGTTTGTGACGTTAATTATTTTCACGTCTCACAGACTTTTAAAGTTGAACTCGAGGTATCATTCGCTCGTGACGAACATAATATACGTTCCACGGCGCGTTATCTCTTCTCTTTTCTCAGCTGGATATTATCCAGAAGCGGAGAAAATAAGAGCGGAGGCGGGGAGGATCTCGCCGCGAAACGTCCCAAATCACGTTGCGAGACGGGTTAAATTGACGGGATAACAGGCGATCGTGTCTGAAAGCTTAAAGTCTGCCACGAAAGTGATTACAGGTTTCCCGTTCGGTACATCCCTACCTCCGTTAATAACTCGATCGAAGTTTAGAGCACGAGGTAAAAGGTCGCGCTAACGAAGCCGTAACACCTAACGAGTATCAGGCCGGCTAATTTAACGAACGAATTTAGGTACCCGAAATCGGAAGATTAATTCACGATATATTCGTACGTTCAATACTACGTGATGCATCCGCGCTTTTTTTTTGCTTCACAGGTTTTATTTTCACGTTATCATCAGTGATTGCAATTTGATTGTTGTTCAGGATGCTAGGAGTTAAAAGGAGCTTCAACTTTTTAATGTTACTATCAACTTTATAATGAAAATTATTTCCCCAGTTTTTTAATTAAGAAAACTTTAGGTAGAAGTAGCGTTCGAAGATGTTACTTTGTGAAAAAAATGAAATAGTCTTTAAAAAAATATACAATATGTACATAAACCTACAAAAAATATATAAATACATATGCAATTATATAAAAATTATGAGATTAGAAATTATTGGAATTATTATTAATTATTATAAAAAGGGTTTAAAAGGTATTGTAGAATCTTTAAAACTCTTTTTTTTTATAAAATAGTGAAAGTAAAGTGTTGAATCTTTAAGTATTTCTATTTATAATATATGCAAAAATAGTTATTTTCTGCGAAAACTTTGTATCATTAATTTTCTGTGTAGTTTGCTTAGTAAAATAATTAGTAAACAAAACAGGAATGCAGTGGTACACGTAAACGGTTTCTATAGCGTTATCTTTTAATTAAACTGAGAACAGTATAACGTCTTATTAAATAAGAAGTCATAACATTTGCAAGTTTCAATGAGACTTTGTGTACGACTCTCTCTCTCTCCCTCTCCCTTTCTCTATAATCTCTAAGACTATGCAAAGAAATTTCTGCAAATCTATTGCTTAATTTCCATAATACAAATAACAAATTGCATTTGTGCCTGAAGTCATTATGCTGACATACGAATTTATTTCCATAACAGAAATAACATTTAATAAGCAGTTATATATTTTGATTATTTTACATATATACAACATTTTTTCCTACAAATAAGTTCTGCTTTATTTTAAACAATTTTAATAATTTATAGCTTTTTCACTCGTAATTAAATGAAGTTAAATACTAAATTAAAACTGTGTAAAATATTAGTTCAAACTAAATATTAAAAATATATTTTTCTATAAAGAGAAATAGTAGCTCGCCCTTTAATTTTTTTAAAGGTTTCTCATATTATTTCTCATCTTGACGTGAAGGAACTTAAAACATGTGATTGGAAAATACGTAATTACATACATATATGATTTTTACATTTCTTATCATCGACCATCCTTGTCGCATATTCTTATTATTCGCTATTATCTATTTTCTCGCACGCTAATTTACGATGCATACAAATACAGTTTACGAAATGGCACACCTTTGCGACCAGCCAGCCATTGCCTCCGAGAAATCCTCATCATCGATACGCTCCGCTGCGAAATGTTCTCTCACGTGTGCAGGATTAAGTGCTCCGTTGTTACCAACAACGTGATACTTCATTCGAATCATCCACCCTTCCTCGCCACGCTATATCGTGCGTATAGTAGACGCGCATGATTTAATATGTGATTTAATGCGTACTAAACTCGCACTAAGTTCGATCGTTGGTGCGGTTATTGCCGTTCGTAATATCCATATTAGGGCGCGCGTATTACGTCGCGTCGGTGTCGATAGCGCACGAAACAGTGGATAACCGCGGCGCCCGCGCCGCCGGCGCCGCCGCCTTTTGTTCCGATCGGCGAACGACCGATTAATATTTCCCACCCGATTCGCGATGAAGAATGGCACATGGCGACTCTCATTATACTGATATTCGATATAGAAGATAATGTAATTGTTATATGCGTAGCAAGATATTATTTAAGCAATAATTCGCCAATTTAAACGCATTTGTATGATATAATTAATCCGTATTAGCTCCTGACATATTTGTAATCATGGTTTGTTTATTGTTTTAATTTACGTTTGTTTTTCAATACACGTGTACCGTATATCAGAACTAGCAAAATAGCTTTTGACAGGAAAGATTAAAATTATTTATATAGAATTACGTAAACGAAAGTTTAAACGCGCACAGCAAAGTTTTTTTTATCAATGTAATAAGATTTGATTTATACCAAACAAAATGCACTTCTGACATATTTTGTATAAAAATTTTAATATTAATAAATTAAAAAATATATTTTACTAATTTTTGTTACTTTTATTTGCAGGTAAGCACATTGCAACTTTAATCGCTATTCGAGACGCAACTTCGCTGCGCTGATATGTATATATGTATGTATGTATATGTATTCTTAAAACGCTTATAATTTGTGTATAATTAGCCAAGTAGAAGAACTAGTGAAATTTGATAACATCGTTGTCAACAGCGGAATGTTTTGTCATTATCATATCGCGTACACTACACGTTACTATATTGTGATAGTATACATATACTGTTCATACCATTAGCGCACACACTTCTACTCAGAATTCACTTAATTTAACGACATATATTTCAGCAGTTAATGTTTGCTCTTATTGCACATATTTTTCAATCGTATAAAATATAGAACATGTATTTGTTTTATTCTGATTTTATGTTTTTGTTCAAAATCTATTCCCTTCTATCTTAGTCTTCACAAAACAGTTACTCTATAAGATACAAGATATCATTATTCTTTTTATATAATACTGAGAGATATAATTACTCATTTATAATTAACATATAATTACAGCTTTTTATGCAAATATTTATACTTATATAAATATTTATACTTATATAAATATTTTTAAACGTATTATTTCTAAATGTAATATTTTTACGTAAATAATGCATTTTTGACTTTTTTAATTTTGTTAAAAGATTCACATTTTAAAACATTTTACATTGTGTGTGTGTGTGTGTGTGTGTGTGTGTGTGTGTGTGTGTGTGTGTGTGTGTGTGTGTGTGTGTGTGTGTGTGTGTGTGTGTGTGTGCGCGCGCGCGTGCGTACGTGTAGTTAATCTTTTTATTTAATCGTATTTTATGTGTCACGCTATTTTCGTACTCAATTCTTTAATTAAGTATTTCTCATGTCTGATCGTAGCGATATTTCTGTCGTGCAGAAGCGTACGCGATACATTTAGTGCTCGATGACGTTCGTATATCAATGATGGCATATACTTCATCCCGGCTATACATAAATGCGAGATGAAACGGTACGAAGCATCGATCGATTGAAGAGTTATATATTAGACGATAAACTTCCGTAATAGCGTCTGCGCGAACGGTATTAATTCGAACTTGTTGTGTATCGTACACCATAGTCGCATCGAATCTGTAACGATCAATCAGAACGTACAGGAAATAATCCTTCAAATTCCGAAAACCGAGAATTCAGATTTATACATTTAAATCTTCCTCAATAGCCATTAATTTCCGTAATCAACAAGAAGGGCTCTCAATAATAGAATATAAAATTGAAACTAAATGAGAGCAATGAGAGTGGCACAATTATTCGTGCATACATTATGGATATACTTTTATCCTTAATTAAGTTTATTAATCACATCTTTAATTAACATCACATGAATCACATAAACGAACGTTTTAGATCAAGCCATTTTCATCGATATAATAGGAATAAAATAAAAAACTTTATGTTCATTTTTAGACAAAGAGATGAGTACCTACAGATTCCCAATTTTGAATTAAAGGTTGTCTTACTTCACACGGAGATGATGGTCCATGGAACAAAAATTGGCTAATGCAATTAGCTTGTAAATGAATAAAATTCAATTATAAGTGTGGATGAACTATGAACTATGTGCTATATGAACTAATAAAAAGTACCAAGAAACTTATCCCAAAAGCCGATGCCGAAGAGTATGCAGTCGAAACATTGCATCAAATTCGAGTCACAAGTCAAAAGTTGAAACGGTAAAGTTGGTCATTAAGATATTAACATAGTCGAGAAACAGTCTTTAAGTAAATAATAGACGGACAGACGTTGACTAAGGTAGAAAGTAATATTGTCAAAAATAAAAGTAAAACTTAATTAAAGATAAAAGTATTATCTATAAGTCAAGCACCAACAATCGCGCCACTCTCATTGCCTTCATTTAGTTTAAGTTTTATATTTTTATTTATCTTAACTTGAATTTATTTATTTGTTTAAAAATAATACAATAGATAAACTGAAAGTTAGGTATTATATTAATTAGTAAACTTCTTCAATCTTTATTTGAAGAATATTCTGCCACCTTTGAAAGCGTTAATTATTTCCGATTATTTCAATATTCATAACAGGGGCAGATAAATTTATATAGATAAAGGATAACGGGGGGATACAGGTTAAAACAAAAATGTTATACGTGCGATAACAAGGGAAAGGACGTTTATGGTCGCAACAAAAGCCGCGATTGTGGATGACTGGAATCGCCTTCGGCAGAATTTTCAAGAGCGGCAAAAGACGTAAAACGGGATTATTATAGGATGGAGAAAAGCTGCGTGGAAAGCGAGTACTGACAAAGGGTGCATAAAAGCTTTCCGTCATAAATTTTCGCGGTGTATTAGGTATAGCATGTTGTTTCGACGGCTGTCAGTTACGAGAGCTCGTATCTGCAATGTTCAACTTTCGAATATGTGGCTTTGCTATCACGATAGTATCGGGCCAACGATTCGGTCGAATGTGATTGAATGGATTAGCCAACTGTCAAATTGGAATAATTTTTATCTCTGTCCAATAGCGATAAGCAAACTTTTTCAAACATCCGTTAAAAAAAAGTTTAATTTTTCAACAGCTTTAATAGACTGACGAAACTCAACGATTCGATCAATAATTTGTAACAACACACAGTTTAAACGTTTAAACAGATTTTTTTAACAAAAGCATATATTATGCAATATAAAATTATATTGTATTTTATTATTAAAATTAAAATAATTACCTGGAAATGCGAGCCACAGAATAAACTGAAAAGTAGAATTAAAAATTGTATTTTGATAAAGCCAAATTAAACAATGTCATATGAAGTTATTAGATATTAGGCTTCTCGTAAGAACGAAATTGAATTACATTTAATATACTTATTTAAATGTATCAAATTGCTCCGTGTTCCGTCGAAAAAATTACTTCACAGAAGGAAATAAAACGCTTCGATAATAAAACGTACATCGGTGAGGCGTGCCGTGCATCAGTTTTACGTTTCGCGGCAAGATGGACGACTGTACGGCGGAAGCGGCTCGTTACGCTCAGCTGGTTCCTCAGGTCGGCCTTCGGTCTCAAAGGAGGAAAGACCGCTCTTCATCATTCCGCTAGTGGATGAGCTCGACCTCGACCGACGATTAATCTCGCAATGAGAAAATTCTTCTCTCAAAGAATACGCGGATGGGGAATGCGGATCGAGGGGGGGTGCTTTGGAGTTTTGAGGGATGCGGGATAAAAGTTACGGGAAAGAAGTTGCGAAAATGGATGCATGGCGGCGGAAGGGCGCGCGGAAGAAAGTCTAGGGAGGAGTCAACGAGCCGTAGAAAGGCTCGCAAACTGTTTTATGAACGCGTCGACGAGCTTGGATTGCTGCCCTTAGGGTTGCGTCGGTGCAACAGCGTCGGTTATCGGACGTTGATGAGAATAAATAGAGGAAGAAAACGTTTACGTGTTTACAACCGAACTTCGCGATCGCGTGACCGTCGATAACTTTGCTTGATTGCGGCATTTCAATCAAACTTGATGTGTTTAGCATGCCAGGATATGTAGCGGTCTTGATAACGTGTATCCGTTGGAAGTTTGCTGTAGCGTTATACGTTCTTCTCTTTTAGGAAATCTGCCTGTTACGTATATAACGTGTTTCTCTTTAAAAAATGTTATATATAAGACATCATGAGAGAGAGGAAGAATTCTTGACGGTATCTTTCATCCGCGAATTCTTTGAATAATTTGATATCGACATGTTTATAAAAGAAATTTTTCTCTTAGGAAAAATATGATTGTCAGATATAAAAGAGAATCTCTTTCATTATTTTTTAAAATTTCATGATTTAATTTATTTATAATTTAATTTACAAAAATATCTCCTGTTCTTCTTAAATAAAACTTGTGCCCTAAATAAAATGCAATTAAATGAAAAATTAATATTTGAAGTTATTTCTGTTATTATACATAGAAATCACACCTGAAACGTAGATTGACAAAACAAATATTAAACACTTATATTACAGAAAATTGTAGAAATATTCCTAATTTATTTATAACAAGCATTCTATAGAACATATATGTCGCAAAAAATACTGTCACTGCACTTGATTCAATTCCGATCTTTCAATATCGAATATTTGCTAAATTAAACTAAAATATCGCTGCTCGTAATTAAATATTGTTACTATTTCGATGTTGACACTATTCCTTGTGGATGAAACATAATTATATTACATTTGCAATTTTATTCATTGTTTATTTAGTGAATACGTCGCTGGTAATTCGTGCACTAAAAAAAGATGAATTTCATGTCAAATTAAAAAGGATCTTTTATTCCTGCTGAGTGAAATGTAGATTAACAAAAAATTAGCTTACACGCCACTTCTTCTTCTTCTTAATGTATATAATAACATTAATAACTATTATTGTCGCGATTTCTATCTTTTAAAAAATAATTTAACACCTATAATTATTAGAAACATTTTCTACTATTTTATAAGAATGTAAGTCATGGTAACTGTGACATTAAGGAAAACTGGATTACTTTAAACTATTTAATTAGATAATAATTAATTAATTTTTTATTAACGATTTAATTACTATTATAATGTCGGCTATACTGTACACAAAAAAGAAAACTTTTAAATAAATAACAAAGGAGATGAAAGGGATTAATGAACCAAGTCAGGTGTACGTGTTAAATATGTGTTACAACTTAAATAAATAATGTGACAAACGTTTCGACTTGTAATAAGGTCATCTTCAGTGCGCTATAACAAAAATTATCACTTACAAATTAAGTTGATGACATCTAGTCAGATAATAACATTCGTAAATTTTGTATATTGTTTGTGTGGAATTAATACCAAAATGTCTGGATTAGACGTTCTTGTAGAGTCTCTTGTGTCATTAAGAGTGGTAGATCGGGCTTTCATGTTAAAGTATCAAAAAATAAGTATATAAAGTGGACCCTAAACCTCAACTCTTGTACACCGGATTATATAGTTTATAGGGAAACGGGGTTATGAAAGCTTAATTCAATTGCGGGAAATAGAGCGGTAAGCTTTGAGGAAAAGGCTATGAGGGAGGGGGAGAGAAAATTGGTAATAGAATGTGTGAAGGAAAAAGAGAAGGAGGGACAAAAAGACATGGTGGGGGAGGAGAGAGAGATGTTTTATAGGCAAAATGGATTTAGTTCGGAGGGGATAAAGGTACTGAGGGATAGAGAGGCGGATATAGGTCAAATAATAGGGCAGAGAGAGAGAGAGAGAGAGAGAGAGAGAGAGAGAGAGAGAGAGAGAGAGAGAGAGAGAGAGAGAGAGAGAGAGAGAGAGAGAGAGAGAGAGAGACTGGGGCAGTGGATGAATAGTAAGATAAGAAGCACGAGATACAATAGTAGATATAAGGACATAATGGCACAGGAAAGACCGAAATATTTGAGAGAAAAAGGACTCAAAGGGAGCCGAAAGTTGTTTGCGAGATGGAGGTGTGGAAATGAAGAGGAAAGAAACAGATTCTGGACGGCAGTGGAAAGAAGAAACTGTCAGATATGTGAAGTAGAAGAAGGAACAATTCAGCATATACTGACATATGTAGACAGAGAGAGTAGGTTTAGAGGGAGGGATTTTTTAGGAGAGGAAGGAAAGTTAGCGAGTGTAAAACGTATGAAAAAAATCGGAGAAATGAGAGAGAATGCGAGAAAGAAAAAAAAAAGAATGGATGAAGGAGTGAATGTTAAGGCTTCTGGGTAGTCACCGCGGCCATATTGGATTCTTACTATCGAGGCGAGGAAAACACCCAATTTTGTTGTGCGTGCCATTTTCAAATAAAAAGACATTTCAATAAAACATCACTATAGATTGTTTCAGAACACTTCCGAAATTGGCCGAAAACTACCCTTTTCCCTCGACAATAAACAAACAGCCATAAAACGAAGCCTAAACATACGGGAAAAACAGCCGTTTAACGACTATCGAAAGGAGGTGAAAACGTTCCTTCCGCGTGCAAATCTTACTTTTCGGCCAATTTTACGACTTTCACGAATACGTTAAACGTTAGAGCACAAGCACAGAGCGAATAATAAAGAAATAGCACGCACAACAAAATAGGTTGTCAACATGTCACAAAGGACAGAATTCTCCATTGGAGAGGGTTCTGATTTCTGCCGCGACGGTACGTCGCCACCGTCAACGCAGAGTTCTCGGCTGAGGGACCAGGAGCCTTAAGAGGAATTGTAAACCAAGTCCCGATTTTAGGCTGAATGGCCGAACTGAATAAAGTATATTATTATTATTATATTTAATTGTAGAACATGAAAGTATTGATATTCATATTGGTATTTATATCTAACTGATTATATTATGTTATATAAATGAAAGTTCATACAGAACATTTAATACAAAAAATGCAACATTTTTATCTTTATACATATAATAAAAATAAAAATGTTGATTTAATTTTATCATTAAAAGAATGTACGTTCAAATAAAGAACATAAATTTTCAGGACAAATATAATATACCTGTGCATTTTTCATAGTACCAAATATAAAATAATCAATGTGCGCGAACGTTATACGTGACAGTAGAAGAAAGGAAATCTCATATTTCTTTAAATACGATTTTATACGTTTATTAGACGTGCCACAAAATAAATAGGACAGCATTTATTTCTATATTTTTTGCAGTTTCGACAGATTTTTATGCCTTTAAACTCATAAAAGCACATCAACGATATAGATATATACATATATAATTGACAACATACCGATTATATTGATCTTATCTTTATTGTGATGTTTAATCCAAATGTCATTTTTATATCTTCTATACTATTTCTATTAAATTTTCTTTTTTCCATTTCTCCGTTTTACGGAATATACATTTAGTATTAATACAAACGCATTTTGCGCAATGTAACTATGCTTTAAAAAATGTTATCTTAAAATTTATTAAATTTTAAACATTAACGCATAAAAGGCAGAAAAAGCTTGTAAAATTTAAACATTTTTTTGAGAAATCTATTTGTAGGTGACTTTTATTTAGTAGTATAGTATTTATAACATTTATAACATTTGAAGGTTTGACAAAGCATAGAGAAAGCTTTGCTTCTTTTGTAACTTTTGAATTTTCATCGTTAACTGTATTGTATTTGACATTTAATTTCAGTTCTTTGCTTTGAACTTAACATTACACGTTTAATAAAATGTTTTTAACGTAATAAAGACATAATAATTTTGTAGTAATATATCGTAATTACTTTATTTGTGTATATTGACGATCTTAATATGTCGAATGATTGTTGTATAATGGCTGCCTAGAAATTAGTTTGAGGACAACGATTCTTAGCCGACACGTTTGCAAGCTCCCGGCGATATAAACCAACTCCCATCGAACCGAAATTAATTGCGCGAGCAGGCAATCCGATATTCACCAGCAAATATAATCGATCTGTGAGGCCGCAGTTCTGACTTGCAGTTTATCGCACCGCAATGTCTGGGAGTTGGCATGCGGCGGCAGCCAACTATTCTGTTTAATCGCCGGCAACTCCTCGTCTCTTATGCAATTACTATACCGCCATACTGCTACGAGCCGCGCACGCAGATGCTGTTTAATTAAATACTTTAGGTTTAATAAAAGGACATTGCCGCACGGTGAATGAAAGATCGCCGGCTCGTTTGCGTGCGTAACCGCGTTCACGACACAATACGCACAATAAACCGTATCGCCGGCCCGATCTTATCGCGTATGACTATTTATTACGTTTATCGTTTAATTATCTAACGTACGTTCATCAATGACGTCGTTACTGCTATACCGGTTCCCGCTGCGCGATCATATTTTGCAATAAGCTATAATGCATGAGTCTCTGCAAAATATTCTACCGTGGCGTATAATTTCTGGTTAGAGTAAAATGATATATCGATAATAATTAGCATTGTTATTTACGTTAAATTAAATATTATAAAGAAAAAACGAGATATTTACAACAAGTTGTCAAGAAATGACGAGTATATCTTATAAAGAATAAGGTCATGAAGTTTTGGACAACATGTTCCTGGATGTGTTAGATGGAAGATTTTAAACTGCGAAATTATTGAAAGGTTGATTAATTAAACCTGTATTTTAACGCAATATATTGTCGATAACATCATGCTTCTGCAGAAATGTGCATTTGACAGTCGTAAATAGTGTCGTGACGATTGCAGGTGCATAAAAGCAGCTGCAAGGACAGTGGCGAACAGCGATTAAGCTCCAGAGAATCGCATTAATCCCTCGTCGCAACGTTATTTTTGTTCGCGGAAAAGCTGAACAGAAAAATAATCCTCACGCTTCGGCAAAATATTTTCAATATATTTTCCTATACTCAATGTTTTACTTTGTTTTTAAACTTGAATTTTAACTAGTCACAAGACCGCGCCGGTTAACATCGAATATAAAAAAGAAAATAAAAGAGTGGAATTACTTCGGTATATAACTGCTTGTTCTTTAAAAGATGAATATTTGATGCAATGTATTGCATATATGAATGCAAGTAATCACGAAATGTATTCCTTGAAAGCATCAATAGAATTCAGTTATATCCTTTTTTATTCATTCTCTTTTCAACCTTTCGCAACAGTTATGGAACGCAATTTTCGACGGAGAAAAGTAGGCGAAAGGTATGTCGGCCTCGATGCAACTTCTTTCTTAAACTCCTTCGAAATTGCTCGCTCCTGGGATTTGCGAAGTTTAGTCAAATTGACTAAGTAATCGAAGTTAGGTATGGTTTATGCGACGTTCTCGTGAGTACGGTAGAAACGTCTCTATCGCGAAAATTTTACTAAACTGTACTAGCTGATGTGGCAAAACAACTAATGCGAAAGCATACTTTGAAATATGTCTATAAAATTTTACTCAGAAGTGTGTAAAATTAAATTCCGTCGTGAATTCGTGATATATTCCATTCTATTTTCTACTTTGACAGGGTGATAAAATTTTACTGTTTCGTCGCAATAACATGTTTATTATAAGAAATTTTAATTTTTAATAATAAGTTTAATCAAAAATAATTTATGTTAACTCAATCATATTTCTTATAAATAAATTGCCCGCAGTATGTAGAACATTCATAGAAAATTGATATTAACTGCATCCGTATTAAATTCGTATTTTTTCGACAAAGTTTGCTAGTATAACTTGACAGCAGATTGGCAGTAGAAATCGAGCTAAATTTGTCAAACGCAGATTTTGCTCTATTTCTGTGGCTACTCTGCGCCAAATCATGTAGCAAATATATCAATCTGTTTAATATTTGCCATTATTATGCCATCACATTTTGTTGGTAAATTTTGCTATATTTCTTCCAACAGTATTGTCCATGCTAGATCTATAATTATACAAAATTTGTGGCAGATGTACTTTACAAAATCAGTTTTGATAAATTTTGATAAATTTAGTTATCTAGCTATCTAGATTATTACAAATATTATTTTATACTAATAATTAATAATAAGTATAAGATAGGAGCCTTTTATGATAAATAGTGACAGATAAAATTTTGCTTGAAAAAGAATATGGTCTAACTGAAATCTAACTAAAATATTATATATTATCGACAACATGCAATAATTAATGACTTTTGAAATAATTATGAATGTACAATGTTATATTTCGTGTTACTGTAAAATCTTTAGTTCGTATCCATCGCACAATGTCTTATATTTGTACATATAAAATATTTAGGTATTTATTAACACATTTAGTGCACAATATAACATTCCTTTCTTGTTTTTATTACTGTTATTAAAATTGAAATAATTTTTCTTCCATTAAATTGAATATTATTTCTCTTTTCACAATTTTTAGTACTATAAATACTTTAATAAGTAAAGCGCAAATTAAAATTTTTTAAAAATAAAATTTACTTTTAAATAAAAGGATTACTTTAATGATATTTTAGCGATCAAATTGTTTATTATCTGGTTCTTGCATTGTAAATTAATTTAATTTTTGCATTAATTTACAAAATCTTCTTTCTTAATTATGATTAGAGATATTTTTTATTAAGGAAATAATGTTTCGACACGAAGAATATCTCGCTGCTTATTAAATGTGTAATTAATAAGCTAACATGGCATGTAGATGAATTGATACTAAGAGAAATCGATTCACCTTGAGAGATTATCATCATAGATTTTACCGCGTTATATATCAGAGTGAACGATGCGTACCATTGTCTTCTCGTAGACAATCCACCTCTTCGCACCTCCTTTTGCGCGCAGGCAGCAGGTTGGTTTAATGACCGAGAAATTATTTCCTTGCTAATTAACGGAGACTCTCCTTTCTCTGTGCTCTCTCTGTTTCTTCTTCTCCCCCTCTCCCTCTCTTTCCTTCGTACTATCTTATTCCTTAGTAGATAGTAAAGCAGCAGCTATAATTAAGGCACGGTAATGCGATAATTTTCGGATCGCCAACTTTCAGATATGATGTCGTCGCCAAGACACAAAATCGGTGACGTGGAAGATTAAATTGGATTGCGCATTAAATCGCGATATCATCGCATAACATTTTCTCTTTCCTTCTATGCTACCAATTTTAGGAAGATGCATAGTGATACATTTTAATTGAGTTAATTATTTTATCAAACGTTTATGTCATAAGTAATCTGTGTGAAACATTCCATCTTCTAATTTTTTTTTATAATTCCTTTTTCATTAATACATTCTTCTTTAATCCAAATATTGATTTCTATAAGCAGAATCTTATTCGTTTTATCGACAGAATCTTGTTTATAACTTATTGAACATTCGGGAAAGCTTAAGAGTTCTAGAATATGAAAAATATCTAGTTTTATTTTTATTTTATTTTTTATAAATATTGATTTTATAAATGCGTTGCCATCAGTCAACTTTCGCCGAATTCTCTTTTTATGACTCGCCGACATGACAAGTTGACAGACAGAAGAAAAGTTAAATTGAATATAGACTGGGGAAGGTAACCAACCGTTGGGAAAATATCGGGGCACCGTCTTGAAAAATATCAGCTGTGATGGAAGCAACTTCGCAACGGCGAGTATTGGGAGTGTCGCGAATACGGTTGTTGACAGGTTGCAATTCCGGTGTTTGCGGGAATTACTAAGCAAATGCTATTCCCCGGAGTGACTCATTAGCAGGCATTAACATTGTGTTCGTTTAGGAGGTGTTGGAAGCAAACAAAATCCCTCGAATATCGGATTCTCTGTTCAAGCACATGCGTTTACTGTTCGCGCAATATTTTCTTCTCAGAAATTATTCCTGGAATTTAATCGTATTGTAAGCTTAGTTTATTATTTATGTTAATTATTACCACGTTAACAGAGATTTTAAACGTATCCTTATTTTGGCTTAAAATTGTATCTGTTTATAACAAAAGAAGAAATGTATTATAGCAGTAGATTTTACAATAACATCTATATTTATAATAATATAAATAGTATACGTAATTAAATATTATTTAAATTGATAATAAAATTATTATCTACTTATTTTATATTTGTTGATATATTTGCTGCTATATATAATTCGCAAAAGAAATAAGTCTGTCTCGTCTAAACCTATCAAGTTACGCAAAGTAATTACATTAGAAAATCGTTTTTCCTCAAGTTGCACAAATTGAGTTAATATTTATAATATTTTTTACTTCTCTCTCGCAATAAAGTTAAAATAGATACCCAATAGACCAAAGAGAGAAGAATGATAATATATATGTGTATTCTCTGATTTAATTTAAAATATTTGTCATTTTTTATATTTTCGAGAACAGACAAATATCGTTTATTGTTCACGGGAACATTTAATTGATATCTAAATATTGCAATAAATATTACATTTTATAACATCAAATGTTAGTTCAATAAATATTACAAAACGTGCTTAAATTTTTTCATATGTCATGATTTCCTGAAGCATAATAGCCACGCTAAAAAATAATTGAGACAATATTTTAATTACCAATAGAAAAATGTTATTCAGTTAAAAAATTATCCCATGCAAATGCCAATACGGCTCGTAGCTATCGTCGATAAATAACTGAACGTTCTATTGATTGATCTAATTTACATTTAACTTGATTAACAGAATCTCATTTAACTTGATTAACGGAAGCACACCGACTTCGACTTTTTAATTGCGAAAATTGGGACACTTATAGCAGATATCTTCAGCGACATGTTAAACATGTTAAAAATATATATAAAGTGATAGTATAAAAGTGTTCCCGCGTAAAATATTTTCGATTTTATTTTAGTTTATAATACATTCATGAAAATTAAAAAGAAAGTGATACACAAAATTAAAAAGGAAATATACCTCCCAAAATTATTGTCTCAATTACTTAAACTTTAAGTTTTCTTTATTAAAACATAAGTACAAACAAAATTTTAAAATATAAAACTTCAAAATATGTCATCAAATATGTCAATCAAAAGTGCAAAATATATGTTTACGTATAAAATTTCAGGCTATATCTGTTATGATGGACTAGGAAAAAAATCGGAATATATTTACATAAAAATAGACTATATGTATATCAGCGTCAAATGACTGTTCTTTTCTTGAGTGACAATTACCTGGCACCTTAATGGCTTCGCATCTGCTAGATATGCAACAGCGAACAACTTAGTGTCGCAGAAACCCGGCTGGTAACTTAAGGGTCGTTTCTCAAAGCCTCTCGGTGTCCCAGGGGACGTATGAAATCTTAATATCCCTTATTACCCTGTTCTAATTAACGGTCCTCGCGAGCTCTTGGATAACGTATTTCTCATTTCAGCGGACGAAGATACGGTTACTGTATAATGAGGCTCCAGACCCAAGTACTTGAACTTCCATGAAGATAACCGTGAACGATATTTTGATGTCTAATGATCTGAGATAATATATGCAAGTTGTTACGCGCTCAACGTGCGTAACGCTAACTTCGATTCATTAGCGAGGGGTTAAGGGCTCTCGTTATTATACATTACTTACATCACACATGTGGAACATTTTATTTAATAAAATGAGCTTCGTTATATGTTTTTAGCTAATATTGATATAAATCACGTAGGTTTTTACTTTTTAAAGAAATTATTTGAGATAATACATACAAAAAAATCGATGCATATAATAATTATCGATTTAATATCTCGCTTATCGCGAAATTACACAAATTAATTTTTATCTTAACCTATAAACGTTTGACAATTTAAGAATAAATAAGTATAATATTACTATTAATGTCATTAAAATTCTAACGTGATAATAAATTGATTGTTGTCTCTAATATTTGCCAGATGTTGATGCAATTAACCCGATGAGAGAAAATCAGCATGTTTGCCTTTATAGAACTAGGTAAATTCCAAAGATACGCCAGACATAGCATGCAAAATTAATCGTTTCCCGACGCACATACGGAGAGAGAGAAAGAGGAATGAATACCAACGATTTCCCTGCGATTATTGCCATCGTGGAGGCAAGCAGATGCAGCTGCGCTATACGCGCCCCCGTTGTCTTACATCCGCGCGTCTCATGCACGAGCGAGACACGGGATTTCATAGGGTTGAGTCGCAACCCGCCGCCTCGCCTGCTAGCTCATGCTAGCTCCGCAGGATATTCCGCGCGAATTCACGGGAATTGCAAATGCTTCGCCATCGCTCGCTTCATCCCCTTCGAGAACGAAGCAACGCCACTTTTCCCCGGGCGTGAATATGGAAATTTCATATGCGCCAGCTGCACTGTTCTACAGACTGATGAGCAAGAAACAAGCCTTGTCCTTCTTGTAGGATAATTCTTTTCTCGGCTGTCATATCTTACGATCGGTATCACGGTATCCCGCGAAATGATTATTTTATTAACCTGATTCCCACAGGTTCGCGAATGAATTAATCTTCTTGATCGTCGACGAATGATTTTAAAAAGATTACTGGAAAATAACAAATACAATTATAAAACTGAAGAATTGAGCAATCTATTATTACTTTGCGATAATAATTTGCTAATTACATAAAAATAGATAACATGTACCTATAATTTTACCACGTTTATTTTATCTATATATAATATATTTAGTACACGTAATTGTTTATTTGAAAGAAAAAATGATAAATATTTGTACTATATATATATAGTAATATATGGGTTATGGACTGCCAGTTCCTCTTTCTAAACTCTGCTTTTATTCTACTCGTAGTTAAAGGCAATCATGATGAATTTATTATTGCTGCATGTCACAGTGGGAATCGACTGCATCGCCCGAGCATTTATATCGGAGCGTCTTTAAGAATGTGGAGATTTCGTGTGCAGATGGGCGGAGTTTCCATAAAGCGATTTACGAGCGTCGCAGATTTACCGCATGAAATTATGCCCCGCGTTCTCCATGGTTTACGTTGACTTATGACGTCTGCGGAATATCATTTTTCCCCGCTTAAATTATGCCTCGTTATTGTTCCAGACGTACGTATGTGAAAAGTCATAGAGAAGCGCATTAAGCCATATTATAGAAATATCTTTGATGCTGGTCGTATATAATAAAACGATTGAATTTGACTAACAAATAGCTTTTAAACCATAAGATCGCTGGATAATCTTAAGCTTTCTTTGCTATGTGCTCTCTCTCTCTCTCTCTCTCTCTCTCTCTCTCTCTCTCTCTCTCTCTCTCTCTCTCTCTCTCTCTCCTCTTTTTCTATTCTTAATTTTTTATTTTTAAATATTATTTGATAAAAGAATTAATATAAAATAATTAAAATATCTGAAATTCTATATCTAAATTCTATATCTCTTTTCTCTATTACAGTATTTGTATAAATACTTTGTTTCTTACATTCTGATAAATTGTTTTAATAATGCATTAAATACCCTAAACATACATATAATATTATATAAGAGGGAGAGAGAAAGAGGAACTTTTATTTAAATTACCAGAAATGTTAAATAACCAGAAAAGATGTTTATTGATTGAGTTTGGCGATAATCTTAATTATATTTATTAAGCAAAATAACTAAAATGCAAATCATCACTAATCACACTTTATTTTTGCACGCTTATTATAATATATTCATCTGAGGTGCGTACTTGTGATTTGGTTGATGAGTTCAATTGTTACCTCAATTAATCATTTTATTGAATTCTGAAAAAAAATATTTTTATATAAATTTTACAACAAACATTATACTCTCTTTTCATTCAACAATAAAAATAACATGGAAAAAGTTATATATTTATTCATAACAAAATAGTCAGAGGAAATGATGAAAGCAACTTTTAATAAGCCACAAAATTATTATTAACATGACGTATCAATCTTGTAGAGCTCGTAGTAAACTTTAATATCTTCTCAACGATAAATTTTAATCCAACTATCTTTTATGATCGCCATCGTCGAATGCAATAAAAATCGTCGGTTTAAAGGTATTGTAAAACAAAACTTGTTTTTTTTTCATGCGACGTTATTACGAGTTATGGAGTATTCGACGTATACGCATGCATAAATTTCACTTTTCATCGGACGCGCGAGGGCGTATATATAACGACGTCGTTTTCCGGATTATAAATAGCGGTGTCTACCGACGGCTGGATACCGCGAGCCAGAAAAACTGCAAACGGGAAACGTGGACTTTTGTCGAATGTAATAATAATGCGTCTAATGGAAACTTTACGTGCTAGCGTTAAAAAAAAAGTACCGGCCAACGATACCGATGTTTTTTTATCTGCCTTTTTCAATGGCATGTCTCGCAACGATGCACTTTGTAATGAATGCGGTTGTACGATGCAACGTCGAAAGGAAATCCGATAGGGTTTGATGATAGCGCGCTTTCAGCCGTAGGAAACATAAAAGTTAATAGTACGTTATATAGATATCTAAAATAATGTACATTACTAAAGATATAATAGGTCTATACAATTAGATGCCACAGATCTAATTAATTTATAAAACTTATTCCTTTTTCGAAAGAAATATTCCTTTAAAGCTTTTATTGATCATTAAGTTATTTAATATATTTAAAAATTGCAATTAAAATGCTCTTTGATTACATTAATATTATTATTTGTATTTATGCATACACACATACACATATTAGATAATTCGCCTAATCTTTTAATTCCACTTTGCCCCACCAGTAGTCTATTACGCTAAATGCAAAAAGGAATTTAGATTACGAAGGAATTAACTTTTGCAAGCCGCACGATGTAGAAACGTGTCTTATCAAAAATTATATTTTAGTCACGAGATAGTAGAAAGCAGAGACCAAGGCATACGATGCAAATCTCTACAAAAAATTCAAGACTTTTTGTCTACTCTGTTGTATTCACGGTGAATTTTAACCACATTGCATATTTTTAATTACATATCTGAGTATATATACAATATTTTTAACATATATTTTTTTAATGTTACTTTACATATTAATTTATGTCAGTTTATATTATTTACAAGATAATATATTTATAATTTTAGAAAATTTAGAATTTTATTGTAAATTGCACGATATACACGTGATAAAAAATCGAAATTAATATAAAACTTTATTTTAACCCTTTAACAACTGACTTTTTTGCAAAAAACACTTGATTCATGGTGGATTGAAGTTAGCAGGTATAAAATATGTTTAAAAAAATGTTTTCACAATTTTCCTACTCTCTAAACTACCCCTACATGTAAAAGCTACTCTTAAAATGTAAAAACAATTTTTTTTATATTTAGAGCCTACCTTCCTCTTTAAAATGAGACCTTAACGAAGTTGGTGTGATTTTTATGGTTGATTTTTATGGAAGATATGATTTTTTAAAGTAGGTGAGACGTATGTGTCCCACTGGCCGTTAAAGGGTTAATAAAAAATTATACTTTTTTATTTTTAATTTCTTAATATGATGTAATTCGTGTAAAAGTATTTATTAACATTTATTACTTAATATTATTTAACTTTTTGCAGTTGAACGTATTTTATACTTTACTTATCCGAAAACAACACAGATTTAATAAAAATAACGATCTGCCTAAGTGTGTTTAACACATCAATGGCACGCGCGTCTTCCGTTAAAAAAAAAACCTAGTATTTCCACCGCGAGATAACGGAGGCAAGTGGGACCGCGTGATGCGAATCTCTGCGGTTTTATGCGGTCGCAGAGGGGCCCTCGAGCGAGCGAGGCGGTAATGTCCACCGCGTGAGGCAAACTGATTCCACATCGGATCGCCGTTTTACTCGCGAAAACGGCGGTCGTTTGCCATCCGTTCGTTCTTCGTCCTGGTCAACTCGGGCAAATATAAATTTAATGACGAGGGAGCGGGGAGGAGAAAATCATGGTGACCAGCGGACGTTGAAATTGCGTCGCTCCGTTAGCTTTGTAAAATTGCACCGCTGGCTGTGTCGTTGCGCGGAAAAAATCGCCGGAGTCAGCGCGATATTCGCCGAGAGTCGTGAACATTTGAAAACATATACGAATATAACATTTAAATCTGGCGAGAAATGTGCAGTCATGTGCTTATATTAGTCTTATAGCAGATTTTTTTAAAATAACGATCAAATAATTTCGAATTTTATTGCAAAAGGCACCACTACAATAAAACAATATTTTAACGCGTTTTAAATATTTATTTGTTAATTACAAAATCGGTTTAGCGTATTTCTGTTCAATTTGTAGGTTATTTAAAAGATTCCAGTAAACTGAATTAAATCGAACAAGAATGGCCAAAAGGAAAAAGTGAACTGCAAACTGAATTACACGTACAGGACACAACCGCATGCGGAGGTAATCTTACACAAACGTGCAGTGCGCGCGCCATTGTGTATACAAATTAATTTTCCGCTTCTATACCCGGATGTGTCAGACACAGCGCCGGTGGCTGTATCAATAAAAATACTCATGCTTGCAGTAATTAGTCTGTCACTAGCAGTCGCTAGCTAGAATAGACTTGACCCGTTTACTATCTAGTAAAATACCTTCCGCGACATTGTGAAATAACAATCTAGTCGATTTTTCATCCGGTCGTACAATCGCTGTCATTGTCATCCACGCGGACATTTTTCTCGTTTTACAGCAGACTCGCGTAATTTTTTTTTTTTTTTAATAGACACGTGCATTTTCCATCGACAACTTTTCATCTATCTTCTCCACATCGCCCCTTTATATTTTACGAGTAGGAGTGATATATCACGAAACGCATTTATTTATAAATGATGCAATCTAAATTTTTTGCATTTTTAGCATTTTCGGCGAAACTTTTGCATATTTTTCGAAATAAAATTCATTGATATAACATTCATATTTGGAATAGCAATATTATTTACAGATTGAAATTCAAGATATAGTAGGTATGGACTATTGCGTTTTTATCACAAAATGTAAATCTACACAAATCTACACGTTAGTCATTTCTTATATCATAAAGTGTCAGAAAGATTAAATTATTATTTTACTCTTTTCTTTAATTATTATACACACATTTTCTAACGGGATACAAATATGATAAAGTTAAAGGGCTTTAACAATAATAAATGGAAGTAAGACCCACAACCACATTTTATCACAATTTTGAATTTTTGTCCCGTCAGCTTGTGGCTCGCGATACGTAAAAACTTTCTGTCGGTTTCGCAAGGAGTCCTTTCCCAGGCTCTTCTTAAGTCTCGGCTGTTCGATCAAGTAGAGGAAAGTTTTTTTGTTCATTAGAACAGAAAACTTTCGGTAGCCTTATGCGAGACTTTCAGCGAGACCTATTAGAGACCTGCTAATTCCGCGATTCAAAACTTCATATTCCCTGGCGGACGCAAAGTCCGCCACGGTCCTTATCCCTAAAGGGATAAAGTTTTCAGAAATCCATTACCTTCTTCTCTTCCAACGCTGATCTGATGCCGCTACAGCCGAATATCTCTACTGCTACATCCGGACAATGTTTCCGATCTCGTGAAGTGGGATTGCCTTCCTGTTTTTAGGAAGATTTCACCGGAACTCGGGTTTCATTAGCACGAGAATCTCTCAAGCTAATAAGCATAAGAGCATATTCAGTTAGAAAAATTCCAAGTAAACTCAGTTAGGAGAAAGTTCTAAGACACATGTGTGACATAAATTTTAATCATTTCCTGATCATTCGATATCTATTAATTAAACTTTCAATGATGGGAATAGTAAGAAATGCAGAAATTACAATCGGGAATTATTTTCCTTGTCTTGAGTCGAATTCAGCAAAGTATAATTATATAGAGCTGCCTTAATTTTTTATTTCTACGAAAACTCTGCACGAAAAGTGCTAATTAGATTGGTGAAAATGAAAGGATGTAGACCTGGAATAAAAATCCGCGGAGACTCACAAAAGCGTTCCAGTCAATTTAACAATAGTGAACTCTTCAGTTCCGCAGCAGCGAAAGAAACTTATTTTACTGTCGCTATCAAAAAGCTTGCGTTTTAGATCATTTGTGTAGGAATTTAATAGTCTTTTAATAACTTTATACTCTTTAATAACTTTATTTGGTTTACGTAGATGAATATAAGATTGTCTTGATTAATATTAGATTAAGATTATATAATGTAGACTTTGGGATATAAATTAGCACAGACATTTAATGCAATAATGAGATGTGATTGTGACACATGAACCTCGAATTTTTATTCGGTTGCACAAAATTATAGCAAGATGTTATTTAAATCTGGTATTTTTAATAAATTGCGGCTTAAACGATTATAATATAACAGAATCTGCCCTGTCATCCTGACGCGGAAGAAAATGGATGAACCTAGGGTGCCAACGCACGACGAAATGAATTTGTCTCGGTTCCGTGACACCGTTTTCCATGGACGAGCTTTACTCCAGTTTGCGCGACGTAGAACTCGGACATGCGGCCCCGTTAGGATTTCCCATGCGGGACGTGCATCACGTTACATACTGTGCGGCATGAAATATGCAATGCTATCTACTGTTACCTCTACCGCGGTGCCACGACCTGTCTGCATCCTATTTTCGAGGCCACGATCACCGCCGTCTGACACTTAAATCGGGTTGTGCGATCTTATGTCTGTACTCGAATTCACTTTCATTACGAGAACGTATAATAACGTAATGAATTATTATGAGAAATAATTTATTTCGACGCTATATTCAAATCCGTCGCTGTAGAACCATATGAAATCGTTGCAATCATTGATGTCGAAAATATTACAAATATAATAAAAATTTTCTTACATTCAGATTAATGCATCCTTTTATTTTTTAATATTCTTATAATAAATAATGTACATATAAAAATTTTAGTTAAGTATCTTATATACTTAAATAAATTCTCATGAGAATATAAAAATGAACTTTGCGTGAGACATTCATGCTTGAATCGTTGAAAAATTTCGCATATTCTACTTCTATATACCTAAATCTATCGATTTCTCCGTCCCTATACAGACCTACGAGGTATAGACTAAACTCCATGAAAAACATCCGGACACACATTGCCAATTAAAAAGCCAATTTCCACCGGTGACCGTCCGTCGACTTTTCGTCGCTAACTATAATGCATTTTCTGCGACGTATAAAAGCTTTCGTGACCGCCTGCCTGAATACTCAGTTTATTCACAATTCTATTCTGCCACGTCGCCACAAAGATTTCCCGGGGAAATTTGATTGCTTCCTACTATGTACATACACAGTTTCGCACTCATACAACATTGACGCGCGTCGTCTCGTTTTCGCAGGCCTCGTCTCTAGCTGCGCTAGGCAAGCTGATAAAGTAAATCGGTGCGTGCACGTTCACTGGCGCGATGCAATTAACACCGTTCACAGGGTGCTCGACTGGTCTAACGAGCTCCACCACCTACGCTTCGCGACACATAGTCGGCGACAGCGTCAGCATTCTTGCACGATGACGCACCGATGCGTCGCGAATCGACGAATGACATTTTTATTATTATTTTTTTTAATTGACGATCGAGATTCGACCGACGCATTGGAGCCTGCAAAAATTTTATAACGCAAGCATGGAGAAGATACCATTTATTTCGATACTTTATATCAATAAAAAAATATTTGTTATATCAATACACGGACATTTATCCATATGTCCGTTTCATTGACGCCATAACATTTTATTTCAAATAAAAAATTGTATGTTAGTTTATTTACGGCGCACTGCTACTGATATTTTGATTGGAATTAACATCTTTTAAATTGAATCGATAATTGGGAGAGAAAATATGTATATAAGGTGTGTGATAGGTAGAAAAAATTATTTCTTCTCTTCTCAGCGTTTTAAGGATTATTTCTGTTTCCTGAGTACATAATATAAAGTGCTCTTTTGACGAAGTATTTATTAAAATAATAAATAATAAATAATATGCGCGTATATTTCATAGTATATTTACACTTATTCGTACAAGCTTTGTTTGAGAAGAAGACAATTTTCGTCCTCCAGGCGTAGAGTTCATAGCGCGAACATCCTCGGATTGTCTCGGTAAGGATATCTGCAATTTCAAGTAAAGACGAGATGGCTGCTCAAACCGGACCGACCGCATGGAAGTCATTTGCGATTCCCAGACGCGCGAGTCTCGACTCCCTTCTCGTCTAACTTTCAGCCGAAGTCTGGTGGAAGACCGAGTGGGCGAAGAGGGAATAACGCGTTATCGCCGCGGATCTATGGTAACTGGTTTCCCTGCCGGCGCACTTAGGGCAACTCGCTGACGCCCACTAGCCCAGCAGCAGTGGCTGTATGTAGTAGGCGCCAGCAACAGATAAGGGCGCAGTCTATAAATTAATTAGCCTAAGTCTATGGGATGTGAAAGCCGCATGCGCGCTCTAGGAACCTATCTAAATCTGCATTAAGCCACCCCCGCCAGACGAGCACGCGGAATTTACAGCAAGGTACGACATCGTCCCTGCTGCACTACTGCAGGTGCGACGACTAGAGCGTTAAGAGGACACGCCTCCTATTTAACTTGTTAATATTCCTCCCAGAGCACGCCTTTGAGATCGCGATTAGTGACCAATGGCTCCGAAGTACGCAAAGTTTCCATCGATGATAGACGACATGAGAAAAACGATGGGGAAAATATAATGATAAATTGAAACATTTGAATATTAGGCATTCATGGAGATTATCTTTCCGTAAGATTTGAAAGAAACGAGAAAAAGTAAACAGATAAAATAATATGTAACATTTTTATTTTACACGTTTTATATAGATTAACAGGTAAATGTTGAAGTAAGAGATTAAATATGAAATATTAATTATATCTTTGTAAAACAATTTATAAATCTATTAAATTTATTAAAATAACTAAAATTTAAACACACTTAAATAATAGAAAGATTGAGAAAGAGATTGTATCATTAAGAACGCATTAATTATAACATAATCATGTGGTCTTAAACTTGATAAATAAATCTAAATCTTGTAAACTATAATAAGTATAATTTTTATATTACTGTAAAAAGGAAAAAATGTCAAGCTTATTACTTTGCAGTTAGTAGACAGTAGACAGTAGACTATAAAAAAGCTTTTGCAGAATTTTCTCTCGTTTCATAAGTTGCTAAGAAGCAGCGGAAGAAGAGCTGGAAGTATAATAGCATAATAAGAAGATTAACTTCGAATAATACCGCAAATCTTAACCCGCTATACGACTTTTACATTGTATGAGATACTATGCGCGCGATAATAACTTCGAGAAAGAAAACTTTGCAACAAGACGTCTCAACCGCTGAGACAATTTTACGCCATCTCGAGGGATGCCGTATGCCGTTGTCGTGTGACAGCGCGTCCCGAAGACACCCCTTAACGAAAACGGGGAAAAATAAATCAATTAAAAAGTCAGGGCGAGAAACGAGATGAGGATCATCCGATATTTCGATACAAAGATTCTCCCGAAAGAAAGAAAAAGAGTCTTCTAATGAGTATGAAACTTTATTGATAGTTCACGGAAGGCGTCACTTAATTCGATGTAACTTTGTCGTTACGCGGCCGCGCGAACGGCGAAAATAAGGAGATGGCGACGAGTCGCGATAAAAGTTCAAACGAGGCGGTTTTCCCAGCCGTGCCAACGCGCCACGCGGGGAAACGTGAGAGCGTCGTCGCGTCTTAACAATCGGAACGCTTTTCGAAAAACTTTTTCAATCTGTGCGAAAGTTTATAGTAATTTCCTGTGACGCAGTTTGCGGAACTTCGGGCCGTTTTAAGAGAGAGCTTGCGAGACGGGGAACGCAAAAGCGGGAGGATCGTCGCGCCGCCGCGCCGTCGCCGCGCATCCATTTCTGATCTTTTATCCTCGAGGACCAGGACGGTCGTCGAGCCGCCCTTTGTCGTCCGCGAAAATTGAGGCGCCGGGGGTCTTATGAATATCTTATGAATGCATATAAGCCGCCACCACGGTATTACACGGTGTCGCCGTGTCCCGGATAAGACGCCGCCACTGAAAAATGGCCCTTCTTACTTATCCCACGAGCCCTTGATGGGGGCCGATCCCGGCGTCGTCTCGCAGCAACGTTTTCACTTTTTCGCGCGTTACGCCCGAGCACGGCGGCTAATCTGCATTTAACATTGCGCCGCGACGGCGACGCTTTATCAGGTTGTTTATGCGAAATTCTCTTGCATTACGCGGACCAACCAGAAGCCACGTGAAAGGACGAATAAATCTGTTACCTTCCAGTTCTTAATCCTTTAGATTTGTGATGGCTATTCATAAATATCACAAGCAGGATATTCCATCGTCCAGTTTAAAAATTGAAATGATCTATTATCGAGTTTAGACATAACTGAAATATGAGATATATATCTTTTAATTGGCAAAAATTGAAATTTTTCTTAACGCATTTGGCATAAACACAATTTGAAACAGTTAACGCAAAAAAGAAATTTCTTTGTATAAAAAATCTTGCATGCTTTAATTTACTAAAATAAAAATTGTTACAAATTTTTTTAAGTGTATCCTTTTGAATATTTCTTGCTAACTTAATAAATTGCAATTATTGTGGTGTTCTAATATCTCTCTTTATGTTATCTTTTTAATAAGATAACAATTTAGTTAACACAAAAGTGAAAGAGATTAATTTTTTAGACACGCGTTCGTATCTCCGCAAATGTCTTCGATAAATGACAACGAAGAAAAATATGGATACGCAAGACTTCGTTTCAGAAATGGAGAGAGAGAAAGAGAGACAGATAACGTGGATTATCTCGATCTGTATTGTACCCACGTCGTGATAGATCGATATCGCGGATGGTTCAAATTGATAGCGGTACAATAAAAAGTTTTTACAACGTACGGACGTAAAAGAAATGCGCGCTTTGTAATAAATGGACCCGGGTATTATTCCTACGCGGATGTAAAATGCATTCTGTTATTCGCGAGAGGGACATATTTCTGTCACAAGTATCAAATGCACCGAAGCATGTTTTAATAACTTCCTTTAGTCTGCTGACTAAAATTAAAATAAAATAAAAATATCGGTGACTTTCTGGCTCTAAACAATTTATAAATAAATTTTCTGCGTTTCTACAAATCAAGTGATAAATTAAATATGTCGTAAAAGATAGGGAGGCGATGAGTAGCAGGTGTGCGAGAACGAATTATTTTAGCTTGGTTATTGAAAGCTTAATTAAGTTGCGCATATTTTACTTACCATCCTCTGCTATGACGAAGTGTAATATGCAAATTTTGGTTTCATCTTGTTCCACTTTTTTATCGTGAAAAATAGTTCTCAACAGGAAGGGAATTTTTACGATCTCTTCTAAAATTTATACATACATGCTACATTTTTCATAAGAAATTATGTTATTAAAATTAAAAAAGTAAATTTATAGCTATTGTCTTGTAATTTTATTTTATTTTTATCATGCAAGTAGTATTATAAAAATTAAAATTCTCGTAGGAATTTTGTGTAACTATCAAATTCTGCAATGTTTTTTCCTGTGATTTATATCAGATTATATGATAGCAAAATTATAATTATATTTAGGGAGACTGTATATAAAAAAACATTTTTTATAAATAAAACATAGCGGTTTAATGTGCGGTTAATGTTTTTTCTTTGAATACTAAATGAATGTCCGGATATCCAGGCCAAGACTCAGTCAGGGTCGACACTTAATGGTGTAATGAATTTTTACGTTGTTGCTTGTTTTTTCCAACATAACGACGACACTTTAGGCAAGTCGCATAAGTGATCGCTAAAAGTGATATAATTAATAATGACTCATAAATAAGACATTACACGTAATATCTCAAGCAAAAGTTATCTGCGATTACCTTGTGAAGCATCTTCCTTTACAGCTTTTTTATTTAAATGTACAAGAAGAATAAATCTAAAAATTTCTTCATTATTTTTTAAATAAGATTAAATGATAAAATCGTTCTCAGTTATATTTCTGCTTTTTAGTTGCTTATTGTGATATGATACTCGCTTACTAAAGCAACTAACATTGAACATTAAAAAATTGTGAAAAAATATAATACTTTACTACATTTTTATTCAGAAAAGATCAAATTTAGATATATGTATACATATTATATCAAGGTATTTGCAATTTTAGTGTACAGTGCTGCAATTAAATATGAAATAATAACTAATAAGAAATATATATACTATGGTACGATAGCGGACATGTCATCTCTGCAGACGGACTGACATTTCAAAGAACAATCGGGACTCTCGCCGCCTTAAAAAGTAAACCCTCTTGGCGTGCACTCTATCAATTCGGTGGACAATGGCGAAGTCGGGTATCGGTGAGAAGCACTTTGCAATCGCGGAGACAGGGATAAGAATGGATTTCACGAGCTTTCGTCCGGGCGGACCTTATGAAAAGCTCAAAGAGGATCCTCTCCTTTTCCGTTTTCCGTGAATATACGTGGCCACGCGTCGCGCCAGCATATAGCGCGGCCTCGATACGTAAAACCGCGCAAAAGTGCTGCGCTACCAAGGAGGAATAAATTTAAATATCCCCGCGGCCCTTTGATATGTTAACGAGAACCGTCGCGGGCAAGGGGAGCGATATTCTTTGATAGGGATTCTTTTCGCCCCCGGCCCTCTTTTTCCTGAGATCTTCTCTTCCGGCCAGTCTTGTCCCTCAACGTCTATACATTATTTCTGACTTTTTGTGGTCTAGTCTATCCCTGCCTTCATCTCTCTTTTTCCTTTTCCTCTCTGCCTATCTCTATCACTTTCTCTTTCATCCCCCGTTGGTATCTCCGTGTATAGCACGATTTATGTTTCCAGAGAACGTCTCGCTCCACCTGTGAACAAGTATATGCAAATGCCATCGGAGAAAAGCTAACTAGTTTTTCGCGCCCGTGTCTTTTCCTCTTCTTTTCGTTTCTGACAAAAAAAATTATGTCTTCCATTTCTGTCACAGCCGTTGCTTGTGTTACCTCGTTCTTTCTCTGCTTTTTTTATTTACACTTTTTCTGTCAGTTCTTCTAAGGCTGCGTTCGGGGAGCGCGCTACTAGCGCTATTGCATCATTCTATCTTTATCGCTCATCAAGTGTAGAACAAGGATAGAATAAGCAAATAGCGCTAATAGCGCGCTCCCCGAACGCAGCCTAGGAATCCAATTTACTTAGTTCTTGCACCAAAATATTAATAAACAATTAATTAAAATTTAATAAAGGTTTAATAGACATATCATGTATTTTTCACGCGTAATTGTAATCTCTGATAATTACAATTAAATAATTATTTTAACGTTCGCTCGCAAAATTTTTCTTAATCAAAAACAGTCCTAATTTTTAAATTACATTTAATCCCGCTTACTGACATTTACTCTTAGTACAGTTTACATGCCTATTTCACGTAATACATATTAACGTATGTACAAGCGACTCCCGCGGGAGTATCGTTTGAATATTTAAAGATATCTTACCGCGATGCAGAACACAGTGAGAGTTCACGAAGCGCGTGCACAAAAATGTTGGAAGAAGGATGACAACGGGATTCGGTCCTTCGAAATTTTTTATCTTTCCGTGGCCAGAAGTCCCAGAGCAATTGTTTCGCCCGCTTCTCTTAGCGTTTTGTTCCTCTTTCCTTCTTGATCTCTTTGTTTCTCTTCTTCGCGCTCGCGAGCGTTATTCCTTGTGCGCTCGTGACATTTCACGAGAATGTCTATTCGCCGTACGTCCGGAACTCAGACGTGCTCGGCCTTTTTTCGGTTTTCTTATCCTTTGTCCTTATCTCTTATGTAATCCGTACTAGCGTAATTTGTAATTTCCTTGGCACACCAATGTGCCGCCTATCGCGTCTATTTAACTTGTTGAGCACTTAACAGAAAGTATTCGGAAACCTGAAGATGAAACAAGGTGTCAGTGTTAAAAATTCTGTATTATAGTAAAAATAAGAAACGTTTCGGTCCTTTATCGGACCATCTTCAGTGTCGCATAAAACTTAAGTCAAAGTCGGTAAAGTTAATTGAAAAAACGCATGTTTATGCTCGCGTGTAAAATATATAGGCTCGATGCTCCTTTTTATTCGATTGATTTTTAATCTTGTGAGCCTTTTTATTATATATTTTACACGCGGGCATAAACATGCGTTTTTTCAATTAACTTTACCGACTTTGACTTAAGTTTTATGCGACACTGAAGATGGTCCGATAAAGGACCGAAACGTTTCTTATTTTTACTATAATACAGAATTTTTAACACTGACACCTTGTTACGGCTCGATGCTCCTTTTTATTCGATTGATTTTTAATCTTGTTAAAACCATATAAAATAGGGGTAGAATTTTCCGGGGAGTGCTATAGAGTGTATAGTTTTTCGTTATCTATTTTCTGGAAACCGATTTTTTTAATTTCACCACCCGTCAGAATTAGAAGAATTAAAAAAATCGGTTTCCAGAAAATCGGTAACGAAAAACTACACACTCTATAGCACTTTCCGGAAAATTCTACCCCTATTTCATATACTTGTGGTAAAAATTCGGTCCAATAGTTTTCAAGTTAATAACGGCCAAACATACACCACCCGTAAGGATTTTATATAATAGTATAGATAAGCGATTATATAAATATGCGAATACTTTACTCATCAAATGCGCCTGTTTCTTTTCTTGTTTACTGATATGATAAAACAGGTAAGTCAAGTGGGTCTGGCCGTTGTTTTACAATGCTTGCTATAGTAGATTTATTGTAGTGATTGTGGCGCAAAGAGATGTGCGCTGTTCTATTGAGCCGAATATCCGAGTTCAAATCCGACCAACAATCGTCGGTTTTTATTCGATCACCACCTCTCGGAAGGTAATGGCAACCCACCGAGAGTATTTCTTGCCACGAGCACCCCTCTATATTTAAGGACTGGTCCTCTAGGTTGGCCAGGTTAGAGATTGGGCGCTAGGCTAACAACTTTCCTTTAAGTAATCCAATCTGCAAAATAAAATTGCATCTAAACTGACAGCTCTGTATTCATGTCGTTACACTTTGATTCCTCAAAATATGATTGGCTCTGAAAGTCATATCTTTCAGATTTTTCTTGTATGGAAAAGTTATATAATATCTAAATAGTAAAGTGTTATTATATCTTATGATATAAGTAAAACAAATAATTACTTATCAAAAAATTTGCCTATTTCTTCATTTGTTTGTTCAGCTGATAAAGGAATAAGTCAAGTAATTCTTCACCTGGCTTTAAAACGCTTTCTATTATATATCTGCATTGAAATGTAATGTGATTAAAAATAGAATCCGAACAGTAATTTCTTAAAATATCACAGTTGTAAATTATCTTCATGCAAAATACAGTTGTAAAAGTCAAAATTTATGTATATAGCAAGCATTTTAAAGCCGGGTGAAGAATTAGTTGACTTATTATTCCTTTATCAGCTGAACAAACAAATGAAGAAATAGGCAAATTTTTTGATAAGTAATTATTTGTTTTACTTATATCATAAAATATAATAACACTTTACTATTTAGATATTAACTTTTTCGCACAAGAATAATTTACAACTGTATTTTACGTTGTACAGCAACTAGTATACACATTGTAGAACAATATATATTTCTCAAAGTTATTTCCGTTATTATTTCTTTTTCAGTTATTTCTCTTGAAAGTTTTGTAAACGCAAGATTGAAGATTTGACTTTTTCTTGAATATATTGTATTGAATAACATGTGTGCGTGTTCTCTTCTTTTTCATAAATATTCTTCTTATATAACGTAATAATTGATGGAAAAAAACAGATGGTAATCGAGATAATAAACTTTTAAGAAATTTATTTGTGTTATCCATATACAAAAAATTATAAAAATGATCAAATTTTTAGTTCTCCAATAATTAACTCACAACTTAGCATCAATAAAGAGTATTTAGTTGTGATCGGTTTGAAGGCTTTGTATTGCGAATTATTTTATTTTGTCTACGTTAATAGAACCAATTACATCAATCATAAAGCACCTTTTACTTCTCTAAGCTTTTTTATGGACCATCATGGAACGTACAAAACTGCATCTCGTATATGTACTCCGAATTATCCTATAAAATGCAAGAAATAGCTAATTCATCGGAAATAGCCATCTCGTCGCTAGATGTATCTATGTTGACAAGTACGATGTTGGTTTAATACTAAAATATATGGTTATAGAAGTCTCGCCAGTCAATTAACTGAGAGAAGTTAAATATCGCGTAAAGCGATAATTTTAACTTTCTGTTAATAAAATAATTATATAAACCCAGGATGACGTGTATATTACGGTACATATTACCTTATTAGAAAATGTTCAGATTGAGATGCATCGAGAATTATCACGCCTAAAATTATATTTCTTACTTGCAAAATTTAGCTTTAATATTATTTTAAGGAGTTTAAATATAGAGATTTTCTAATAATTTTATATTTGATAGTTTATTAAAGTGTGTTCAAGTAGAAAGGTGCTCTCAATTATAGAGATATTTTTGCTCAAAATTAGATCTTTTATAAATTAATTTTTAAACATATATAGGGATAATTAAATTTCTTTTTTGCCGAGAGAAGTTTCATAAATGCTCGAGAGTCATTTATCGAAGAATAACATTTGTTTTTGTCAAATATGTTTTTAATTGCCTTGGCTCATTCAAATATTGTCAATATACGTAACATTCAATTTAATTGCTTGTGAAATGAAAACTGTCTCGATACGGTTAAATAAGCAATATTTCTGCCTGTTGAGAGTTATGTTTGATTTTTATGTCTATATACAATTTCAACGTTTTATCATCAATACATCGTTATATTAACAATCAGTTGGGCAAAAGACATCGAAACGCAATGATCATGTCTCGTATTGGCATTTTAGTTACGCTCAATACTACATATAATACGTATAACGTGAATAATTTGACATTACTTTTAATAATACGGATGCATTAATGGTGTATGAACAGTAATACAATTATATAGTTATTATTTATTAATGAACTGAAAATATCTATAACTTGTGTCACCATGCTCTTTAGAATTTAGCGAAAAGTTTAAGAAAAAAAGGATTCTGCGCGTTAAAATTCTCTCGAGCATTTCTAACAAAAGTGCTATACATATACTGCCATATGTAGAAAAAAAATACAATTAGTCATAACATGATTTTATCATCGATTTTAACATATGTTAGAATTATTTAGTAGTCATGAATAATATGTAAAAGAAGTTTACAATAAAAAAGTCACTATTATTCCTTGGTTTATTTATAAACACAAATATATCATACAATTTTTTTTTAAATAGCAACTATATAATTTTGCGGTAAATAAAGTCTGGAGCGTTTATACATACATACATACATAAATCTCAATGTTTTTTAAAGTGAGTTTTAGAGTTAAGAAAATTTTACGATGTCCGCATCTTGCTTTATTAAATATTTTAAAAGTATTTGAACTCTTTATACATTATTTTCCCTCAAAAATGATTTTTACATATTATTATATTATAATTGTAAATTACATCTCTTTCTCTCTCTCTCTCTCTCTCTCTCTCTCTCTCTCTCTCTCTCTCTCTCTCTCTCTCTCTCTCTCGACAAATTATTAGTGTCAGAATAAAAAAATATTTAGTATTGTCTTTTCAAGAGACATTGGCTACTCTCGTGATAAAATATTGATGCTTTCTCTTGAAAATGTCGTATAACCGTCCAACAACCGATAATGCATCAGGCTGGTACCGCTTTTATACATGTTGGAAAAACTATCGTGCTGTTCTGCGATATCGCAAATCCGGGATAGGAGAACCAGAAAATATTTTTCGATAGAGTCAATGTGAAACTACGTGAAATAAAAATACTGGTCATGATCGTACCCTCATGTATGTATACGTACCTATATATATAAATATGTATGAAATATATTAATAAGAGGCTAGATCGAAATGGGATCGAGTGAGATAAATTTTGCTTTTTGCATAAATACGGGATAGCTGGTAAATCTAGATTTGCGTGTTGCAAAATAAGAATATAAATATTATTAATAAAATTATAATAAATGCGTATTACAATGACAAATGTCATGGAAAAGGCGCGTTATTTATTAATATGGCGAGTCACTGGAAAAGTAATCTGCCCTCATGATAGGGACTTCGTAGCAAGGTAGCCGAAAACCAATAACGCTGAAAATTGACTATATCATCTGCACTCAGGACGGCGGGAAAAATGATCGGCCCGATGATATTGCGCCCACGATACTCAATATCGCTTTTCCCACTCGCAGTTAACGTATATCTTGATAAAGTGAAATTGAGCCATACGGAAATCAAGTTTAAGAGTACAAGAATAAGTCTGAATGAAAAGGATCGTTCATAAATATCTCCAGTAACTCGCGATAATCGGCAATAATGGAAATCATAATGAATATTAATATTAAAGTAATGAATCAATTGAAAATAAGGAGCATAGAGCAACAAGGTGTTTAATAGCGTTGAAAAACTTGTATTTATGATAAATTAATCTACAGACGTTTCAGTTTGTTGCTAGACCATCCTCAGTGTAGAATTACAAAACCGGTAAAAGAGTAAGATATAATATGCATAATTATAATTACAAAAAGAAGCCGTAAAATGCATTAATATAATTACACTAATTATGCGTATTGCGTCTTAATTACGAATTGTCTTAATTACAAATTTTTTATCTTTGAGAGAGACTGTCTTGTAATTATATTTATGCATATGATGACTTAACTTCTTTGACTTTTCTGTGTAATTATAATTACGCGTATTATGTCTTAATCTTTTACCGGTTTTGTAACTCTACACTGAGGATGGTCTAGTAACCGAAATACCTGTAGATTAATTTATCATAAATACAAGTTTTTCAACGCTAACACCTTGTTGCGGCTCTATGCTCCTTATTTTTAATTGATTTGTTAATCTTCTGAGCCTTAGACACTTAATTAAAATAATATTAATAAATAACAATAAATATAAATAATAAATATAAATAATAATATATATAAATAATAAATAATTAATAAGTAAATATAAATAAATCTTCTTTATTGGTTTGTCTTTCTATAGGATTATGTGTGTGTTACGTATATTTTTAAGTATGATCTGCACTCCTCTTCTTGAATATTTTTAAAACACAAAAAAGAATCACAAGAAGAGAGTTATACATTACATTGCAGCTACAGTTTATTCAGAAAATGTAATGCCTTTCTTCCATTCTTCATGTTTATCCCGAAGCGAGAATATTATGTATAATGAAAACGAATGAAAGGAATGTTCAGTACACTTTTATTTTTCAATATAATCTCCACGCAGTACGAGCTTATTTTACCACATGCACAAGTGGACGAAGATTATATTATATAAAAATGTGTGTAGACAGAAAATCTCCTTTAACTAAGTAAAATTGTTATATTTCCTATTAAAAATATTCCATGAAAAATATATTGCATTTCTGATGAGAAAATGAGAAATCATAAAATAATGGGAAATCCTATCCTTTCTGGATTTCTTTACATATATCGCATTTCTCTATTAAATACTCTAGCTCTCCGAGGCTACACCTCTTTTTTTAATATGCCCCGGCCACACTGGTCGCCACCCCAGACGAATTCAAAGTCTCATAATTTCAACTATAATGCACGTAAAAATTCATGAAACATCTTAAGGGTGTTGTTCAATAATATGTATGGTACAGAACCCGAAATGTGCTCGAGGAACAGAAATATTGTAATTTTTGGTCGCGATAAGGAATATACACCGAGGCCATACTGGGGTGGTCACCACCCCTATAATAATTTTCAAATGTTTACCAAACATAACTGACATGGCTTACAGCCTTTCTACTGCGCGGATCTTCGAGAGAAGGACCCAACTAGGGATCCGGGGCATTCTTGGATCTTGGATATGGAAGGACACTGATTATAAAATCTATCTTAAAAATATTTGGCCCTGAACCTTTGTTGGGGTGGCCGCCATCCCATGTGGCCTCGAAGGGCTAGAAAATTTGAAATATAATCCATCGTATATAAATATATATATATATATATATATATTGTAAAAATATATTGTATACAAAGATACATAAATAACAGAAACTTTTTATATACGCGTAGATTGTCTATATTGCTTATGAAGTCACTTTAACTATCCAACTTTATATTCCTTCTTCACTTGTTTTTTCCTCTGAAGTTTACATAACTTATCTATTCACATATTTTCAATTCTTAAGTCAAATTTTATTACACTGCATTTTTACATAATTTCACTCGATTTATATTCGTGCACAAAGGCTTTCCATATGACTGCATTTGATTGCATATGTCGCATGTTAATTTCAGCTTGTATGTGCGCCGACCTCGTGCCTTAATCATAACCGTCTGTGTCGTGATGCCTTGAACGAGACCCAGGGAATGACGCGCAGCGTCGGTTTTGCCTAAATAGTTACCGCGCGCAATATAAATAGATTAGTAAATTAAAGTATGTGAGAACATTTCTTCTTTATACAATAGAAATATTTTGTTCTGTGTATGTGTTTGCATGTCATATTATGCCTGCTTTAAAAAATACTATGACTTCTTCCTTTTGCAAGTATAACAGAACTACAGAACGTGCTCAGCCTTTACTTGCATTATGCATAATTCTCCTGACATAAGAAATCGTCAGTTTTTGCATTAAAAATTATTGCCAAATCTCTCTTTTTCTCTTTTTTATCTCTTTATTTTTCACTCCTTCTCTCTACGTTTTCCAAACCGACAAATTGACATTTCCAGTAACGATCTAATCCTTTAGACTTAGCGCGAAATATCGAACATAGTCATGCGAACTGCATTCGGCGTTAGCACAATAGTGAATTCTTGGCAAAAGTTCGCGGTGCAGCGAAATGGGACTTGATTGTTCCGCGCGTTTTCCAATTAGTCGCTCCTCTCCTTACGCCACCGTGTCGCCTTTAACTCTCGACATGAATAAATCGTCGCGAAACTCGTTACAACAAACGTTTTGGTGCCTCGCTTTGAAACGAGGAAGTTTACTGTAGTTGACGCGATGTAATGCGAATAATTTAAAGACTGAGTATGTTCCGTTGTAATTGAAAAAGAAAGAATTCATAGTATTTTTTAAAGTAGGCATAATAATTTGTAACCACATACATACAGACGAAATATTTCTGTTGCAGAACAAAAATTTTCTCACATACTCTAGTTTACTAATCAATTTTCTCAAACAATACGTTTTATGCCAATGCATCGCGATTTAAGAAAAAGTGTTATGAATAAAAGTAACACTTGTTCAAAGCTTAATTTTCTGCAGAAAAAACACACACACACAATCAATCATTTAATAAGCAATATATCTTCGTATCTCTTGTATCTTGTATCTTGAGATATAAAAGAATCCATTTACTTAAAGAAATATGTTTCAATTTGATATTTTATATAATATAATTTTAAGTAAAATCGTTCTCTTTTCTTGTTGCAGTTTGGATAGAGATCAACCGTTCACCTTTCAGCTTGGCGTAGGACAAGTTATTAAAGGATGGGATCAAGGTCTCCTGGATATGTGCGTAGGCGAGAGGAGGAGACTGACGATACCACCTGAGCTTGGATACGGCGAGAAGGGTGCTGGAAATGTTATTCCTGGTGGTACGATGACATCTTTTCATTATTTCTAAATTTTACTTCATGTTTAATATTTATATTAAACATGTTTATATTTAATAATTTGATATTTATATGTAATATATTTGCATTAATATTTGCGTACAAAATTATGTCGCTTAATCTTATATATAATATGCTTATCCTATATATAATTCTATATATATATAGGGTATATATAAATTAATAATAGATACTATAATTTTACCACTCTTCCACGCTCGCGAGCCAGTGTTTCTCTAATTGTTCCAAGCACTTCTGCCAATCGAAACACGCGCCAATAGGTGTATATTCGACAATCAACTGGACTTCAATAGTGTACGTCGCGATTAAAAGGCGTCACGCTGACGTGAGCATTTTTTAAATTACACGTGAGACCATTTTTACGCGCGCGAAAGGATTAGCGTGGAGCCGGCGGAGAGGAAGGGGAAATGGACAGTACC
Organism: Temnothorax nylanderi; assembly: GCF_030848795.1. Lineage (NCBI taxonomy): Eukaryota > Metazoa > Arthropoda > Insecta > Hymenoptera > Formicidae > Temnothorax > Temnothorax nylanderi. The sequence continues at coordinate 109,559 of NW_027249213.1, forward strand.
GGACAGGTCGATACAAGGGTAGTCGTTAGTAGCAGAATCGAAGTTAAAAATGCAATTGCACGGAAATCCAATAAAGCATCAACCATTAAATTGAGCATCGTTGCCTGGCTTTCGGCAACGGCGGGATCAACAATGATAAACGATTTGCCTTTTTCGCAGGGCCCTCGCGGCCTCGCGCGCGAGTAAATCGCCTGTTACGCTCTAGCCTCTCTGTTTATTTTTTAATTATTTTTTAATTACATGATTTCTCCACGGGTTTATTTAAAATCGATACGTACTTCAACTGGTTAAATTATGATAGTCTCGCGAATCTGTAATTATGACGATTTTATTGAAAATCACTGAATAATCATTTTTTCGACTAATTTTTATCGTAGAAACATTGAAGTATATAATAATATTTAATTGATAACTAAATATATTTATTTATACATAAAAAATGTATTTGCATAAGAAGCAGAAAAAAATCAATGTACATAAATGCCGTACTTAGCAATACAAATATACAAATGTAATTGTACAATCACATTTGCTATGACTCACGTTTGTTATGTAGTAGCTCATTATATATACATGTATGTCAAGGACGAATTTACGCGCGTTTTTGAACTGTTTGGCGAATTATTGCCATCGAAATGTCCTTCCTCATAGAATACGATGATAAAGAAGACTAGAGGGAAACGCGAGGATTGGAATATTCCCATCATCCCTCTCCATTTCTCACGTTCAATTTCCACGGCGACAGTGGCCGGTTACACCGAGCAGCGCATTATTATTCGCCGTATTAATTTCACTCGTTTAAGTAGTGAATAATTAAGCGCCATATTTCATTAGGGCCAGCTTAATCGCGACGGGACCATCCATAATTAATGGCTGGACGTGCCGAGCGCGCGTATGCATTCTCTACCGCGCCGAACACTTCGTTAGCCCCTTCCCCTGCCGAATTTGCTGGTCATTGTTATTTCGGATATCTATAGACACCATTATTGGCGATCGAATTTCTGTGTGTATTATTATTAACGTTTGGCCGTGTCTAGGTGTCTGCGTGTGTAGTGTACGTATGATTAATTATAATGTTTGTTCAATTCTAAATTTAACAATGTATTTTAGGTTTTTTTTGCTATACAATTAGTATTTTTGAATACCGAAAACTTCACAGTGACAAGTTATCTATAATGCATTGTATCATTGTTATAATTACCTGAACTTGGTAGAACTTTGGTAGAAAAATTATATAATAGAATGCTGTGTAAAAGGTATGATACACTTTTTATTATACGCAGGAGGGAGGGAAAAATAATATTTTAAAATAGACTTGAACTATTTCCATGAAAAAATTAAGTTGTCCACAATATTGACGACAAGAAAACATTTTAAGTAATGCTAACACATTAATTACATTAAAGGGCTACTTCAAAGAGAAATAACAAGATAACGCAGAGGAAGATATTTATAGTATGTAAATTTGTACAATAACCATTTAATTACAATTAAATTTTCTTTTTTATAAATTATTTGCAATTTTTTCAATTATTTCTTTCCTTTTCTATCTCTATTGTTTTTATAATTAGACTGAACTGTGAATTAAAACTTGTATTATTACGCTTTTTTATTATGTCTTTGTGGATATAGATACACTTGTCGATTTGTCACTTTACTCTGTACATATATAGTCTATATATTCTTCACATACATCCGCCAAAACGCGTAAAAAGCTTTGTGCCTGACAGCAGATCGATGAGTTCTAAAAATGATTTACGAGTATTTGCCAAATCGAGATTAATAGTATTTGCAGAAAATGGATAAACCTCTCGAAATGGGAATCTTCTCGCATCCAGATTTATATCAAACATGCTTTTGTCCAGTGCGTTAAATCATCCAAGATATTAAAAAATACCTTTGTTTTACAAAATAATTTTAATTTTAACAAAGCGAATAAATAAGGTTTAAAAAAAGACATTTGCGAAGACATTTGAGAAGATAAATTCTTCTTCGAAATCCTGTGTTTATTTAATTTTAAGCCGTACTAAAAATCTTACAACATTTATATTAACAATATAATACTTTAATTGGTAAGATATAAAATTTAATATCTATTAATTAAAAATTATCTGTTCTAAGAAAACTCTTCATTTTTGTTTTATTTACATTTCCATAATTTATGTACATTATGCAGGCTATTAACATGAAAGGTTATTGTTGATTTCAGGCGCTACTCTTACGTTTGAAGTTGAGCTCATGAATATTAGCGATTCGCCCCCAACCGCCAACGTCTTTAAGGAAATCGATGCTGACAAAGACAACCAATTGTCCCGCGAGGAGGTGAGAGCAATGGCAAGATCACTTTAAGTTTTTATTTGGGCCATTTGTGGTGCTGGTCGTAGAGAAATAGTGCTATAAACATTTCGTTACACAAGCTATTATTATTTTTATAAGCACGGTCCAAATTACGATGTTAACGACATTTATTTTTATTTTGAACGCTTTAGATAGAGTCGTATATTATCATCTAAAAACAAGAATAATTTACAGGGTATTAATATGCATAATAATAATCGTAATCCGCTTAAATCCTCTATTAAATTAAAAACTTAACAATAAATTTATATTGACCTGTATATACAATAAATTTATTTATACTGTCCACTCCGTGGACACGCTACAGTCACGCTATTTCCTATGCATCTGTTTTAGTTAATCGGTACGGTGAAATTTTTTTGTTCGCAGGTGAGCGATTACTTGCGGAAACAGGTGATAGAAGCCGAGCAGGCTAGCGCTAGTGAAAATGAAGACGTGAAAAAAATGCTGGCCGATCACGATAAGCTCGTGGAGGAGATCTTCCAGCACGAGGATAAGGACAAGAACGGCTTCATCTCCCACGACGAGTTCAGTGGGCCGAAGCATGATGAGCTCTGAAGTCTTCGTCCCTCATCATCGCGTCTCCGAGCGCCCGTTGTTGACGTCGTCGTCGCCTCAATCGTCGACGACATCGACGCGCCCCGCGCCACCACGTGTTCACCTCTGTATAAAATCACCTCTTCGAGTCCCCTCTCGGGTATTCCCGCAGGATCCACTGATCGATCGTGCCGAGTACACGCGTGCTCCAGCTCGCAAGACCGAGCGAATTTACCAGCAAACTTTTCCGATACAGCACCACTGATACCAGCGTCAGCGGGATACGATCCTCGGGAATCTCCGGCTCGTCGAGTCGTACTCGTGTCCTTGATTTCAGGAAACTTACAGGAGTAGGTGGACATTTTTTGATTAACAACGAAGTTGGAAAATTCGTAAAGTGAAACTGTTTTCTGAAAAATGCGGAAAAAAGTCTCTGGGAATTTTGAGAACTATTTGATGGCCCTAAGTAGCTTCAAGAGATTTCTTAATTTTTTTAATCCGGATTTTCTAAAGGATACGATTTCACTCGTTCGGAATATGAGCCACCCCATCGTAAACGCACAACATTACTCGAGAATCTGCAGGGGGAATCTCAACTGATTTCCGGCGTAATCGCCATCTAAACCTTTCCTATCCTAGCACATCTTGCTAGGAAGATCTATACAATCTTTGTCGCTCAATAATATGTTTGTTTTATGGTATTTATCATACAATCTCTTTTTGATAATCTTTATAACGCTACAATTATTTCTGTAGTTGTTTAATTTTTATAGTTAGTTTACGTTGAGCAGAATTATGATTTTTTTACCAAATAAAATTTCTGATAAAACACAAATTTCTTGTTGCCTGGTAAATAGTGAAAAATATATATCAAACCAATGGTCTCTATTAATATGAATGTTCCGTTTTTCTATTTTGTCATTTTTAACTACTCTGAAAGTTTGCCGAATTTCAAAGATTCATAGCGAAATTTTCGCGGATATTCCTAAGCAGAAAACATTCCGGCGCAACGACGTCGTTGTACATTTTAATACGATATAACAAAAAAAGAAAAAGAAATACACGGGTGTCTGCTCGAATGACTGCACTGTAGTGGCATAAAGTGAGAGGCTGTGTATGTTTCGCACTATATATATTATATAAAAATATAAAGAGAGAGAAAGTGAGATTGTGATGATAGAGCGAGATGAAGGTGTGACGGAAAGAATGTTTTTTCTACATGATTATAAATGTTAGCATAACTAAAAGGCATCGACGTACGGTGCCTGAAAATCACACGCATTCTGTCCTACTCTAAAAAAAAGCTTTCACCAACCTGTCCCAGTCATAACGATCCCTTGCTCGAGAGTCTCTCTCGCGCGCGCGCGATATTCACGTAGGAGACAAGAAGAGGATGACGAAGAAAAGGAGAAAGAGGAAATATCCCGAGGATGCGTAGTGGAGATGAATATGGTCGCTTTTACGCGGGCATCCCCCTATCGTCGCATTATTACATTTTAACTGATACGTTTTTATTACTACATTATATTGTATGTTGTTAAAGTTGGATGATGGTTAATAATAAATCGTGTGTCTCGAGCACAGTTTGTTATATAACTACCTCTTTCAATTTCTGCATCCCTGTCTGAAAGTTTACTTTACTCGCGGCAGTTACAAATGCAATAAAATATTTCGTAGAAATGCGGTAAAATTTTATATTTGATCATTGTATACAATATACTTAATCTAAAACTTACCTTTTGTGTTATAGAGAATGAACTTCTAAAAAATCTGGGAATTATTAAGTTTTGAAATAAGTTGCCTTCCTCTGAAAAGAAAAGATATTCTGAAAGAGGAAAAAGAGAATTTATCTATTTTTATAATTGCTTCTCCTTTTATTTAAAGAATTATTTCCACAGAAAGTTACAATAATTGCGATTATGCGTTTCTATGAAACGCAATAATAAAATGATGATTAAAATAATTAAGTTGCTAGGCAGATTTATGTCGTCCGGTATATATCGGTATATTTGCTATTCGACAGGAATCGTTCTAGAATATATTTACTTCGTATAATGCAAAAATGGCTGTTTCTTCGTTGTTTAAGATCGACGCGAGCAAAATTATCGATTACTCCGGTAGTCGGTCTTGAAAAATCGATCGATTATAAAAATTCGTCGAGGCACATGCTGTTACATATATGATTGTCGAGTCGACCCTGTCGTCCATGATTCGAATGAATCTTTCGAGAAGTACCGTGCACGATACGTAAAATGTGTATAATATATACGTAAATAACGCACGTAATAACTTTCAAAGAGACAAAAGAAAACGTAAATGTAGTCTTACGTAGAGTCGCGGCGTCTCGAGACTTTCAGAAACTTCTACATGGAACAAGGAAAATTTTGTAAAACAAAACAATGTTTACAGAAGGACCTACATAAAAAAAAAATCTCTCTACGAGGAAATTCCTATGTAATAATTCCTAATATGCATGCGAGATATTCTTTCTCGTACGAACATGTTACTTCACTTGATCATTCGCTTAAGCTTAAATCACCGATTAATACTTGTCTAATTCGCGACAAAATTACAGTATTTTTTCTGTTTATTGTTCATACTTATTATTCCGTCTTAGCACGTCGGCAGGTGCACGCACGAAGTGCACATGGGGCTTCACGCGAATATCGAACTCGGCGAACGTCAGCGACGTGTCCCAGAGCCGATTGTCGTGCCGTCTGATCTCGGAAAATTCTGATGGGGAAGGACAGGATCCTATAGTCGAAGATCTACGACGGGGATCGCAATGTTTTAACCGAGCTTTCACCGTTCCGCCTTTTCGCAATATCGACGTTTCGCTCTTTCTTCGTCTCGTTTCGTGAGAGCATGTCGTCGCCTTCGAGTATTATCACAGTCAATAGCCCTTGATGTAGGCGGCGATGTGCTTCTTTTCCTCTTCCGAGAGACCGTTCTTTAGCGTTCGACGCACTGAAAAAGAAGCACAACATAGTAGCTTGCGTCGATAATATTCCTTATTTTGTTGTAAGCAAATGTAAAATGACGTAAGACGTAATACTTTTTAAATCAATCACATTAACTCACGTCCCTCTCACTTTTCTTACGCAATTATTTTTTACAATACTTTTCTATATAAAAATTGTTTTGTTAATCCATTAAAACAGACCAAAATTATTTTATATTTCGCCGAGTTTTCCAAAGTAAGTGCAAAAGTTTAAGTATTTGAAATTACTATTGTACTTGATACAGGAACTTTTGCTGGAAATTTATTAAATTATTGAGAATTTTTTTCGATTAAAAAAATTAAGATGAGAAAACGATGAGTGAAATCACAAATAAATTTGACGAGTTAGTAACATATTTATATTGTGTTTCAACATAACATTTCTAATATAATTTACAAGATTTGTATTTATAATACAAATTGACAAAAACACAAAAAAAAACAAATATTTTCTAAGAGCGTGATTCCTAGTGAGATATTATTTTGAATGGTACATACATAAAAAGAGAGACAATAAGTGAGAAAATTATAATCCTATTGAGGCATTCCAAGAAACACGCTGTGAAAGTAAAGGAGAAATAACTGACAATGAGTTTATAATTACAATAAAATTTCATCGATGTCGTTTTTATGTTAATCCATCATCTATAAAATGTTGAATTAATATTCTCTATGCTAACAGCTCTCTTTCATTAGTCTGATGTAAAATTGTAATAAACTCAGCAATTTTTAATTAATACACTGCAAGCATCTGTCGGAACTTTACACTTAATCGTGCATTGAAACTTCTAAATTTCAATTAATTTGCCACTAGCAATTACAGCGATCGTTGTATAAAGAAAACACATCGCTAAATGGCTTCACGTTCAGCAAACAGATAAAGGAAAATTGACAATTAATAATTAAAACAAGCCGTTCGTTGTTAGTTTTATTGTTTCATGCGTCGATAGAAATACCGGCAAAATCGGGTGTGATATTAATAGCAGTATCAATGTGCACATGTGTATATCGGAATTCTATTACACATGTCGCACTATTTCGATCACGTAAATAATTAACTGGGAGTTAATTTGCCGCTTTGTGTGGAGATTAGTCGACGTGATGGTTTGCCGATATGTCCGATAGTAAACAAACTGTTCGGAATACAGTTAGAAAGCCAACGGCTGTTGGTGGATTCAGGAAATTACTGAAATAGATTCGAAATTTCTCCCCCTTGCCCCCTCAAAATTAATACTGACAATTGCATAAAGATGTGGAGACGCATGCTTGTACAGTTTTATTTTTATAAGTCGAAAGTATAGAAGTTATGTAAAATTAAATATATTTATTTTAAAATTTTATTGATATACCTACACGTACACAAGAGTGCTATTTTATACACTATTCAATTCACATAGTGTCAAATTATATACTCAATGTGAGTCATTTTTAACCATTCCTATAGGTCACTATTATTCTTATTCAGTTGTTAATTTAACTAAAATAAAGTTAATTTAATTAAATCAATAGAGTGGAAATAATACTGTATTGTGTTAAAATAATAAATTTCAACACACATGGTAATTAAAAATAACAAAATGTTATTTAATTTAAGGTTTTGGTTTAAATTTCGTTCTTTAATATTTAACAATGTATGCAATGCAGAAGTTTATTTTGTAAAAAAAAATGTTTTTTTAAATATCACCGTTAAAATCACAAAGAAGTTCAATTAGAAAAGTAGGAAATTGATATTCCATATATTTCCGGTAAAATTTAAGTTTCTAAACTATTTTTACAAATTTTAAATCATAAGAAAAATATACTTTGTCCCTTTAATTTAATTTAATTCAAGATTAATTATAGTAAGTGATTTATTACTAAAACTTTTTTGTTTAGTTTTGTGTCTTGAAGTACAGAGTACAGTATAATTAAATGATAAAAATATAAAAGAGATTATAGTATACGAGAAAGACCAACATTTTTAACTATTTCGCACTCTATGCTTACTACAATTAATGCTGCTTATTTAAAGTCAACGACAAATTAGCGCATTGTCCGGTAATTACAGTTTCATTACGGTTTGCAAACATAGAATCGATAACGCGAGCAACCGCACCGAACGTGTTTCGAAGTATCTACTCGGAGATAATAATGCTATCACCGAGGACCCTCGATATCGATAATATTAGCTTCTTTGATCTAGTATCGTGTAACAAAGGACTCTCAATACTATCGCAAACTACTAACATTGCGCGTGTATTTTTCTCTCTTCGATAATTACCCGCTATTCCTTTGATCCTTCTCGTTATCCTCGCAATAAACGCATTTGCGCTTGCAGAGGCGCAGAGAGCAAATGAGCAAAGGAGTAAATCCATATATAATATAATCCCTTTTCTTACAGCAAGAAGTAATCTTTTTAAGTAAAGATATTTATATTCGTTTGTCGTAATTAGAAATTAGCGTAATTAAAATTAATATTCTTATGATAATTTTAATAGTAACATTTATGAATTATGAATAATTCTTTGCAAGATATTACGTAAAATTATAAACGGAGCGAATGTCATGGAAATTTACATATGTATTTATTAGCATTGCGAGCAGCAATCTCAGTATAAATTACTAAAATATTCACAGATGTAACAGATTTGCCTTCTATTACGTGTTACTATTAGTAAGCTGCTAATTTGCCGTGATTTTTTTATTTTTCCATGTATAAACGGGTAATAATTCTCTGTCTCGTATTTTCCTGTTGCTCGTCGTCGCGAATCGATAGAGTTTCGTGCCGTGTGGCGTTTCAATTTAATGTTGTTCAGTTAAATCGCTCGTGCTCTGGCGACTTTACAAACATGAAGTCCGCAGGCCGATTATTTGCTGTTACACGTGGCGCGCGGGTAACACACGTGAACACAAGCAACCTACGCGTTGTGCTGTTAACGCGTTGTTAATGGAATGTAAACCGATTTCACTGCAACCAGATATCTTTCCCAGCTTTTACGTAAATTTGTAATGACAGCGAGCTCCCATTGTACGAATAAATGCGATTATGGTCTAATATGATATTATATATTATTATTATATATTGTAAGAGATTGCCAGATGCTAGATTGTCGCGGCAATTATCATTGAAAATGATATATCGTACAAACAAAAACGGGATTGTGTAAAAATATTACAAACGTATTTAATAATTACATTGTTTTTTAAGTGTTCACAAATAAATATCGCGCGCGTAATAAATTTTCATAACAATATGTTATAAAAATATTATTGTGGTATTTGGATTTTCAGCTTTATAGCGATATTATTATAATTTCAATATTTTCTGAATCAGCAAATATTGCCAAATATTAAATTTAATTATAGATTAAATATCGCAACATAATATAAATTTAATTAAACATTAAATGTTAAGTTTTAATAAATATGGGAATATATTTAAATTAAAAGAGAGAATATTATGTACATTTTGATAAACGTTAAAAAAATAAATTTTTATTAAAAAATTATTTCAAATGTAATTCTGAAGAATATTACAGTTTTTGTTTCCCAATTTTAATGCTCTTTCTGACGACACGTCGGGCAATTACCATAATGTACGAAATATCAAGCCATAGATTGGCGGTTTATGTTCGACGTGACGTTAGCATGGTAATCAAAATCATAGTTTATGCTCAAACGATCGCACACCGATAAATCATTCGACGCCAATCCAAGCGTGGCGCATCAATAATTTCGCTACGAAACCACGGTGTCGGACGAATCGATGAGGATATCCTAGTGAAAGCAGGTACCCCCTTGTAAGTCAAACGTCAAGTTTCTTCACATAATATCAAAAAGATTCAATACCTTAAAAACATCGAAAAATGAATTCATTTATCTATCGCTTTCAATAAATTTACATTAAGCACTTTTCAGTGACGCATTCAAGAAGCACCATTTTTCTTTCAATGATTTTATTTACCTGTATTCTATCTTTACTCTTTTTCTACCAACATTCTCTAGAACATCTCAAAAATCAATCTAACTTGCCTTCTTTTCTAGAAACTTTATAATTCTAATTACAAATAACACAAAACTATTTTTTTTAATTCTTCCCAAGTTTTAGTCTAGACTTATTTTTCATGTAGGAACACCCTTTCCTTTGTGCCATTAGTTCTGGAACACCCTGTATAAGGTGAATCAAGATTGCACGTGACCGATTTCCACAGAAGTTTCCATTTCGATAAGACGTAATGAAAATTGCTAAGGATTACATTGATAAATATGCATGCATCCATATATGCATACGAGTGCGGCAAGAACATTCGTATCGAGCTTTAAATGCTAATAGATGAAAAGCGCTCTGTGGGGTTATACCAGGCGTCAGAAGTTCACATGCGAGAGGGACACTTGCGTTGCGTAAGTCTCTATTAAGTCGAGAAACTTAGACACCCCCGGTCTCCATTTAGAAACTAAACTTTTTACTTACCCCTCCTCCCCTCTCAAACGCGCAATTTAGCCTCACTTATGCATATTATAGGAGACTAAAATTGCATGAAGTTTAAAGCGCGCGATCCTAACGTATTCGGTTATCCAAAAGCAAAGTCTCAAAGTTTCCGAATAGCTTTTGGCTTTCCGCGAGAAGTCGTAGTATATATTCCGTAATGCTTTTCATAGGAGAAACAACTATTATACGAATATCGATTTGATAATAACGTGCAAAATATATTTAAACAATCAATTGCTTGTTAAAAGTGATAGTAATTCGTTAAAAAGGTAGTAATTCTTTTATAAATATTTTCTTATAATTGCTATTTTTTAAAATTAAATCTAAGGCGTAATGTGATCTAAATATATTTTCATGAAAAGCGAGATATTATTTAAATTAATATCGAGCTTTTAGTAATGATATCATAATATCATTAGGGTCCATTCAATTTTGATTGTAGAAAAAGTTAAATTAATATCTTAATATAAAATAAAATATCAAATTAAAATATGCAATTTTAATTGTTTTGATCGATTTTCACTATGATGCAATTTTAATAAGATATATACATATGTTTTTTTTTCAAATTAAATCTATAAATTGGATCAAATCAACTTAAGAGAAGCGAAATAGTTGACTACCAATCTCGTCGCGTGTTAATAATTAACAATTTTATTAATAAACGTGCCACAAAATCAATATATTAGTAACTGCATGTCTTCAAATATCTTCATATTGTCTTCAAATATGTATATTAGTAAACTAAATTAAAAGACAATTACGTGAATCAAGAGAGATCATGCAGACAGTTCACGTCATGCTGGATAAAAGAAGAGGTCCGTAAAGAAGAAACCTGAAAAGCACCGAACCTTAATCGCAGAGATCACGAAAACCTGGCCCATCAGGGTTGATACCCCTCCGGCGTAGTGTTGTTCTCCCGGGTGCGCGATCGCTTCACTGTCGGACAGAAAGAAAAGAGACGCAAGAAGACGCTAGGCCACCCCGTTAGCAAGCGTTGCCGCTAATCTTAATTGAAATAAAGTTATTGGAGCGTGCCTAAGTCGTGTCAGAGTCTCACTAGTCTCTGAATCCACTCCGTGGACTCAATGATCATGTTCAATGACATGAAGGTAAAGGAAGATCCCATCACCGCAGATTCCGTGGTTCGATCAGAGAGGGATAATTGAACAAAGAATGGATCGGAATAAGACGGAAGGAAAAAAGCAGGATAGACTCTCCGCTCCCGAGAAGTATTTCTGGAAAGTCATTAACAGGCCGAACATGCTATCGTAGCGATAAGAGAGTGTTATCCCTTTACAGTTCGTTTTTAATTTGTCTCAAATTTTGCATATGCGCTCTTGGATTTATTACATTTTATTCTGGCAGGCTATATTTTAATTTAACAAAATACAATATCCTCACACTAACGTTAGGGCTTCGACCCTTTCAAAATTTTAACAATAATAAAGAATTTTTATTTTAAAAATACTTGTTATAAAAATAAAACTTTAAATCATATAGTAAACGACAATATTGTATAATCATGCTGAGAAACTTGTAAATTTTAGTACAGGAAATCATTTACAGTTGCCAAAGTATAAATTGCTTGAAGCTGAATACGCCGTTTTTCCTCTCAATAATAGTGAAACAAGGGTACGTGCTAGAAGCGTTCGAACGCGTACTGAACCAGCTTATCATAAGTATCGCGAGAGAAAAGACCAACGGCTCGGCCAACGCACTCGGTGATCGGATTACGGTGAGATTTACGCGCTATCGGTCCAGTGAAGGATTATTTCAACTTCCTGCTAAGATCGATCACTGGGGCTGGCAAAACAGAAATGGAAAAACGCCACAATCTACCGGCATTATCCCGCGTTACGTTATCTCGATCAGACTGCTGCATTTTCCGTTACCAGATTCAATCATGTTCGCGCGTGAATTCTGCACTCACTAATGATTTGAAATTTCCGGCAAAATTTCTTTTACGATTGGTAAGAATTACATCAAGATTTTATTCGCATTATCTGTATTCTACACTCTGTAGAATGTTTCGTGAGATTCATATTAAATTTTAAAGTATTTTTCTTTGAAAAATTTTTCAACAATAATTTCAGTCTTTCCCGGCAAAACTTTAACAAAATGATTAATATTAAAAATTGTAGAATTTTAGCTAATTAATTTCTAATAGTTAACAAATTTCGCTTTTTAAGTGTCCCAAATAAGCTTTATTTTAAGAAGAAAATAAATTAAATTATATATTATATATATTATTTGAAACAAAATAAATTATCGAAATATTTAAAGAATATAATAGTCTCATATTATGATATTCTGGACTTTATCATGAGTAAAAAATATTCTTTCAAATATCAAAATTTTTGAAAGAGGAAAGAAAACTTTTAAAATTATTAAAAAATTATACGTACCTACCTGAAATTTTTAGATTATGGAACATTAATATTCATTTCATGTATACATTATATGCATACATACATACATGTATACCTCTTCTCATTATATTTTATGTTTTATATTATCTACAGTTACGCGTTATTATCATTTATAATTTTATGTTACATATTTCCACATTTACTTTGAAAGCACCGTCCGAGTCATCTTATGCCAAAGATTTAAATCGTATGGTACAAGATTTACGTTATTAAACTTCGATAATAACAGTAGCTGAGAGATAGATAAATTAAGCGCGGATATTAAAGTAGAGATTGCGGTGCTAATAAAGTGCATGGAAAGTATAAGATAGGCCGAATCGACGACACGCATACGATCACATGTTCGATCTAGGGCGTCGACGCCGACATCTCCAAACTTCTCGTTTATCGATCGACTCTGGTGGCCTCATAGCTCTATCTGTGGACCAACCGTTATCAATAATGTATATTGCACGCCAAATAATTCAAGGCTCTCGTGGCGTTGGAAGTTATTGGAAAATTCTGTGGTTAACGCTCAGTACCTTCTGTTACCAACAAATCTTTAACGACAAATTTTCTACTTGTCAATTTTCTCTCTCTCTCTCTCTCTCTCATCTTTTCTTTACTCTATTTTATCTCATCAAAATAATACTGAAGCGCTATCATAAAATGGAAACTAATGCAATTAACATATGGGAATGAACATATGTGCGCTGACATTATTTTTACAAGTAGTATTACAAGCATCTTAATTAATGACTTACTTCTTTTGAAATTTTTAATTGTCGCGCTTTGATTTATTACGTAAGGGTAAGGTATTACATTTAAGAAATTAATGGATGTTTTGCAATAAATTTAGAAATTAAATCTATGTTGCGTCCATACAGATGTGTTGTCATTTAAGAATCAGTTAGCGACTGATACATCAATTTCGCGACCAGAGACCGATCGATAAAGATAGGAGAGGAGAATCTGGGTGCATGGTGCTGGGATCACACTTACAAGACTTACGATCGGCGTGTCTAGTCCTTTTGCGTTCGCGTGGTGTGGTTCTGGTGGCTGGCGTTTTCGTCGCGGTTTTCACCAGCGATTCCAATAGTTCGTCAACACCATCAGCCAAGTTACCGTTAGTGCTTTCATCTCTGAGTACCGGGCCCAGTGGAATTATACGTCCTAAAACATAATAAGATTTCTTGCTACTCTATGAATACACTTCAAAATTTTTTTGAGATTGCTTCGTCTGCAGCATAGCGAAACTACATATCTCTTCATTATTTCTAAAAAATATACATATGTCGCATATGTTAACACAGTTTATCTATAATAAATTTAAATTCATAGTCAATTCATTACAAGAACAAAATTTTTCTTTTTTTAAATTTTTTATGCATTTTCAGAAATTTATTTAAAGAAACGAGATGATCTCGATAATGATTATCATGACGACGCAAGTTGTTGATTCGTTATATTATTCTCTATTATTATTTTCAACTAAGCATACAATTTCGTCGGCTAAGATAGATTTTTCTATTTATTCATGCGGAAATATGGTTAAGAAGGAAAATGTTTGACCAAAGACAATCCTTTGTAGGAAATTGCGTACAAGATTCTTCTTCCACTTCGTCTCACTATTTCATTTCTTACAATCACCACATTCAGTCCGCGGGGCAGAAACTTCGAAACTGTCAAATACACAGAATTTTCTTCCAGAGCTTCTTTCAAACTCGTTCCAGAAAAGCTATCGCGGAGGCAGTTCCGTACACTCTCGATACAAGGACTGTGGAAAAAGAGACGAAGTAGGAAGGAGATGAGAGGGTGGTAATAGAATTTTCATGGGCGAAACGAAAAGAGGCAGGAAGAGATCCTTAAATCTCTCTTATTACGCGTTCTTTGACGACCGTAGATCAATCTAGACAATTCATTTTCGTGGTTGCTCTACCATAAGGAATGTTAAACACTTTCAAATGGCTTCCTGCTCGCTGATCCGATCTGCAGATCCTGATAATGCTATGTCCTACTTGCATTCGTTGCGTGAGCAATTGGAGTGAATTATACGATAGATTCCTAATTAAGAATAAGTTAAGAAAATGTTATGCAATTGCTTTAATATTAATTATTAAGAAAGTCGGTCAATTATTAAGAAAGCAAGATACATAAAGTTGCATTTAATAACGACTAAATAGCAGTATAAATAAAATATCACTATATTTATTACTTATATTTATTACTTGTTTATAGCTTCAGTTACATTTAAATTTTAAAATATTACAATAACGTGCTCTTATTTTAATAAGATAAATAATGAAAAGTGAAAGTTAGGTACCATTAAATCATTTGAAAAATTTCCTTAGAACTTTATAATTTTCGAAAAAGTATTTACATTTTTCAATAATTATCAAAGTTTTATTTATAAAACCAGAATACTATAATAGAAATAACATGAAAGCAAGACTAAAGTTAACAGTTATAATAATTGACGTTGTATCTCTAACGTCAGTTTGTTCATAGTATTATCATTACTATTCAGTAAATTATGAAATAAATCATTATCCTCCACGATTCTTGTCACACAACTCGCGAGGTTTTTCCAGCTGTTGAACTGGAGAGCCGTCATATCCAGCTGGAAACGCCAACGCGACTTAGACGGGACGTTTAGATACTTTATGTCGGAGCGTACACGAGAATAAAGGGGAGAAAAGTTATGATGGCCGCAGCCACGGTAATGCACGTGGTCGGGTTTACGAGCTGGATAGGAACCAACCCCTTGTTCCTTGAGTCGGCCCAATCCTCCGCGTACCCCTCCCCCCCGCCTTCCTCTGCGAGAGCAGGAATAAAAATTCCACGTTTCCTCAGGGAAGTGGTGATCCGCGGTTACAATGTAATATAGTACGTCTTACGAGATCCAGGATGTGTCAGTCGCGCCTGTTGGATATTCTTCCCAGGATGGCTTTGCCGCGAGTTTTCATCGTACATAACAATGAATCTCCGTTACTCAAAATGGATATTCGAATCATGCAAAATCCAACATCGAATTATATTGTTGTAGTATTATAATCATAACGGAACAGAAGCAATATTCCGAATATTCAATCGAAGAAGATATGCCTAACTGCGGAAAAAGTAGAGCTTTCAGTGATCTACAATTAAAATATATATATTTGTAAAACATATATATTTATAAACATACTAGTTTTGTCAATCACTTTATTTTGTAATTAATTGAACGTGATTGATCTCTATATATCAAATACTAAATTTAATTTTCCGAGAGATTATATTATAGGTACTTATTGAATACAATTATAAAAATCTAAATTCCAACAGCAGTTAACTTTAGAAGTGGGCCAATTTGAAATATTCTTCATAAAAGAAATGCTAACTTTCTAATTCATTGAATATCTATTCATAAATAATAAATACAATACAGCAAGTTGGTGGAGACTTTTCTGAAAAGAAAATTGGCAAGAAGAAAGCACGGAAGATAACAAGTTCGTGAACAATATTACGATAAAACTTATAACATCGAGTCCAATAGAATTCTTTCCAACAAATTCTAGGAATAAATTTCTTAGAAGCCGTTATTTACGCGATATTTCTTCGCGCCGACTCGAATAATATCCACGTCGCTTCGAATATTCCCCCTGGAAGTTAACTACTTTTACATTCTGCCCTCTTGAGGCAAAGTTACCATATCTTATATAGCGCGCGTAAAGCGCAATAAAGAGTGAGTAAAACAAAAATTCCACTCAAGTTGAAATTTTTCTCTCATGAATACGGAATTTATGAAGCAACACACCGTCGAAGACGCGTCCTACCTTGACGCTTCTTGTAGCTGAATGATAATGCTACTTACCAGCCAAGTTACATTTACGGCTTAACGATACGGCGGGTATACGCAATCTCGAACATCATCGCGAATTTCGGGCGAGAAAATTCCGAGTCGCGTAAAAGAGAAACTTTTGCCGAATAAGTCCCCCGTGCGAAGGCAATAAAGATAACGAACGGGGACTTATGCGCGCCGGTAAGTTTCACGTTCGGCTAAACACGGAGGGAGGGGGCGGGCGGGAAGGAGAAAAGAACAGTGTCCGCGAACGCGCGCCGTACAATCACAAAGACGGCGACGCATTTACTTCTCGTTTTCCGGTAATGTCGTCAAATGACCCGACGCTATCCTTAAATCTTGCCTGCAAGAGCCGCTGCTTAAGGGCGACATTTATCTCGCGCGCGTCGCCGCCACCGCCGAGCTGGAACATTACGGAGATGAAGAGAAATTCTCGCACTTTGTTCTTATCCGCGGTACGGAAACAGCCGACGACGCGGCCGTCGTCTTTTAGAGTGCGTTATTTTCGCGCGAGTTAAAAGCGAAGCTAAATAGGGGCTAGAAAACTGCAGTCATGTTACGTCTCGTGATCGTTCACGATATATGTGTGTGTGATAAAATCTCATTCCTATCGCGAAAATGAGAACATTTAACTTGTATTTCTTACTTGATTCATGAATACACATTAATATATATATGTATATTTTGTACATAATATTTGTATTGTAATTTTGTAGGTATATATGTATATATACTTATGCATATAATATTCCAAGAAATCATGCATTTTTTTCTAGTTGTACAGTTATGTGCAAAATAATAGCACCGGCTAAAAAAACAAAGAAAATTCTAAATTAAACTAATCAACTAAAAATTACTTTATTTTATTTTGTAACATACATCAATTAATAGAAACATCTCATCTCATTATTACAAAAAGGTAACAATGAAAAAATGGAATTTTGTAAAAAAGAATTTTCTTCATTTTTTTCAGCCGGTGCTATTATTTTGCACATAACTGGTATATCATGCGGAATACTTTCATTGAAATATATTGCCAATAAAAATTCAAATTAAATTTACATTACAATAAAATTGAGCAACTAACTGAAAAACTATTTTTAATGGCAAAAAATTTAATAACAATATAAAGATTTAAAAAAAAAGTAAAATTTCTGCAATTTATTCCATGGAAATCAAACAATCTGTAAAGCAGGAAAATGTAATGCGTATAAATGGCACAATATTTAAATCAATTATTTGTTAAGAAAGAAATTGATGTATTATAAATCGTTCAAGTTATTTGTATTTGTAGAAACAAGTCGAAATAATTTTGTCTCTATACTATTGCGTTTATTATATTATGTTATGTAATGGAGCATAATGGATTGCTAAATATTTTAGAAAACATAAAACATTTATATTGTGCAACATTCTGCATTTCAAATAATTTTCAACTTAAATTACTTATCGTTATTAATTGTGTAGATAGATAGAATAAAAGATATTATTTACTGCATATTTATTAGGCAAAATTCTTTACCCAAGAAATAAACTAATATAAAAATATAGTGCGCTAAAATGGGAAGAAGCAAGATCTAGGAAAAAGATTAAAACTTACCGTCTTTCTTCTGTCTTCTCCATGGTAAAGTACCATGGATACTCTCGACGTCTGAAATGTCACTGCCAAGTAGTTGTCTGAGTTCCGCGTCCGCTCGATCCTCTTTTGTACGAAACTTGCCGACCTGTAATAAGAACAACATCAAGATTTTACAGTAAACTTGCGAAAGATGCGCGCAAAATCTTATGAGAGTAATATACCATAAAAGCAAAAATAATTTAAATAGCTTTATCCGAATATAAACACAATATCAAAAAATAATTTTTCATAGTACTTATATTTATATCACAAAATTGCAAATATAAAAATCATAAGGGAAAAAATTTAGTTGACACTTTATTCTAATCTAATTAATATTGACACTGCTATTAATACCAATGAATGGTGACTAATCTAATCCGATATAAGTATATAAATTTAGTTCATGAATTTTGTTATGATATTTTCAACGAAAGATACAAAACGAAAATAGTTTACCTCTGTTATCATCTTTCCTCTGGTCTTATTGCGTTCTCGATGATTGGCTTTCTTCTCGAGCTGCTGTATCACTCGTTCCCTGGTGGTCCTGTACTCCAGAGCAAATTCGGACACAATCCTACAAAACTCGTTTGGCTTTGTGTCTTGTACCCTATGCAATGGTATACCGAGCCACAGAATGAATTTGCGGAAACGGTTTATGATACGTCTGTGCACGATGTCTAAGACGATTATCCTTTCGGCGCAATCGGCAAGGAAATCAGACATTCTACGATATAAAAACAGAACGATGTATTTTTCAAAAGAATATATTTCAGCGAGTAATTGTGGAACATGTAAAACTTTTAATAATTCTAATAAATTGCTTCAATTATAAAATAAAATATAAACTAGAAATGTGTATGTATATGTGTGTTTAAAAGATAAAAATTAATTAAAAATGATACAAAAAATAAAAAGGTAGATCTATGGGAGAATGCAAGGTGCAGTGAATGATTGTCGGCAGAAAGAACGAATGGAAAGAGGAAGACTCGAGGGAGGAGAAAATGTCCATTCGGTAATTAATGGGGGCTCCACTTGGACGGCAGCCAGTTTCACCGGAAAAAAAACTCTATCCCGAATTTATCGAAGCCACTCGGGACTTTTTAAACGCGAACACTCAGGAAGATTTGCAGAAAGGGGCAGAATGAGAGAGAGAGAGAGAGAGAGAGAGATAAGGGAAAGAGGGGGAGAGAGAGAGAATCTCGGAAATTGGTTCGGGGGCTGAGAAACTCAGCGGGAATTATACTCACTTGACCTTCATCATAGTAGAACCATCGTGCTTCGCAATGAGCTTGAGATGGTCCCAAGACGCTTTGCACTCGTTCTCGAGTTTCGCGATGTTCGCCGCCAGCTCGTCGAAATCGATTTTCGAGGCTCTCGTTACCGCGCCAATCTGAAAGCAGAACCGCGTTGGCGGTGCCGAGGAAGCTATTCCAATTGTCTTCAAGAAATGTACGAGGAGTTTAACAATTTATCTGAGAGAGATACAAAAGTAACTTTCTTTCTTTGCTTTATCCTTTTATATTATCTTTTTAAAAACAACTTTATTATACTTATAAAAAGTGTCGTGTGTTTATAGGATTATAATATTCATGTAAATTATGAAAAATATCCAACTGTTTGCAATTGTTTCTATTTTATTTCTATTTTCTATCTTGGAATTTTCTTTAATTAATTTTATATCTTCTGATCTATTTTTTCTTTCCAAAGCTATGTCATTAATCTTTGAGAGATATTATCTACTAAAAAATTATCATCAATAAGTATGGAGAAAAAAATACTCATTGAAAAAATGCACACAGTACAATCGAAGCTATCATTGTCTGCATTGATAAAATAAATCAGAATCAATAGTAAAAGAATTCCAAAAATAATTTAGTCTACATAGATTCCAAATTACTGATGTGACGTAGGCGACGGGAAAGAATAAAATTCCAATGAAAAAGTTATGGAGACACAAGCAAATAAATTTAGTTTCAATTTCACAAATACACAATAGTACTACCACGATATCATGACGAAGAGTAAAGTTTTCTCGACTTTTGATCGTATTAACTGACTCTCACCTCGGAATAGAGGTCTGTAGAATCCGGAAACTTCTCCATCACCATGTGGCAAAGATGATGAAGCAGCGAGTGCTTGTGAACCGTATCCTTCACTTCAGGTACTTTGACGAGGTATTCTAGTTGAAAGCCCTTCACCTGAAAAAGGATGAAACCTTCACATCGTGACAATACGCATCCGTCGTGAAAATCGCGCGTCTCATTTTGACGTTTGTAAATATTTAGATTTATTTATGTATTTACATATTATATACAAACATATATTATATATTACAATAGAAATTTCTATGAAATAACTGCGTCGCTCGGAAATTAATTTGATGCAAGTCTAGCTGCCGGAAAATACATTCGAACTTTTTTAATATAGTGGATATTCCGTCAAAACTTTCGAAAATTCCGGCGCTGTTCCGAGGATAAATAGCGGGCCGTGATTGCAGCGAAACCCCGTATTAAACCGGAGATTGTTTTCGGAAAAGTGTGTCGGCAGCCAGCCAAGTGGCATGAAAAGCATCCTGCTCAACCAGCAGTTAGAACTAAATTATCGATATCGTCAAATTTCGGACCGCTATTATACGATCTCTCGCCGTGTTGCGAGACAGACGGATTAAGTGGATATCATTTGGCTGGCATTCAATACCCACCTCATTTCCGTTGAGGAATATCCCAATCGAAAGAAGCGTGCTCAGAATCCCACGGAACGTTTTATTCATTCGCAAGGTCTCCATACCCTGTTTCAAATCCATCAAAGGATCCGCGATTTCCTGGAAATCACAAAAATCGCCCCGCATTTATTTCCTCATCTCGCGATTTCTCGTAATTGTATCGATTTTCATGACCACGCGTCTCATTGTTGCATTGCGGTTTGAAGAGATCGTCATCTCGTGGATTAATTATTATTGCATTTTAACCAGAAACGAAAAAAAAAGAAAATTATTTTTATTTAAATTTTTGCAACACATATGTTTCATGGAAAAAAAATAGTAATTAATCTATGTATTTAATCCATATAATTCATAAGCATAAAAGTGAAACTATGCGAAAGCATAGTTTGATTATTTCAATTTTAAATTCAACGTTTGCCATTTTCGTGATTTATCTCTGTAACAATTCTGATCCAAAAATTCTTCTTTCTTTTAACTTTTTATCAATTTTTGTACGCATTTCTGAATTAATTGATTTGATTGAAAAATGGTGTATCTCACATTCCGATCATACAAGTGGATATAAAAAGAATCGGATTTCCCGGCGCGAACTATTTCGCGCTTCAGCTACAGTCGAGCGATGCCAAGGAAGTTAGGTCGTCGGGTGACCTCTCTTAGTTCGGGGACAATATCGGAATTTGCCATTTTGTCGTCGAAGAAATGCGCCGAGAACGCTCTTCTACCTGCTGACTTCCTCTCTTACATTGCTAACATTCCTTTTCGTCGACTTGATACTCGCAATGAAATCCGCGCGCGAAGTCAAAAGGAACAAAACAGAAAAGAAATATAAGGAGCCAATTTTTAATATTACTATACATTAGTAGTATTCAACTCGCGAGACGACATTTACTTCAAATCAAAATATGTACAATACAGTTATACGTCTAGGATATTATTCGCGCAAGTGTGTTTCTTTTAATAAATTAAGTTTTATTTAGAGAGGGAAATAAAAAAAGAATTTATAGTCTATTCTACTCAACTTTAAAAAGAGTTGAAGTTATAAATGTTAAGTTATAATGTTCTTCTATTGATAAGTTGATATTTCTTACCATATTATTGTTAATTGAAATTCTCGAGCAAATGTACATTTTTCTTGATCAAATAATCAATAAATAATAACATATTATTTCATTTAAGAGATGCTTGATTATGAAATTATCGACAGTGGAGTATTAAATTCTGTTATCGAAAATAATTTATGTACAAAATCGATTCAAAATTAGGATATAGAAAAGTTTACTGTTAAATTGTGTATTTATTGAAAGATACATAATGTAATATTAAGACTTACTTTTTCAGAGTTTTCGAAGTCTAGTTTAAATGCCCACAGCTTCAGCCTTGCTGGCAGTTCTGAGATGGAGGTCAAAGTCAGAAGGAACTGTTCGGCCGATCCTAAAGGAAGGTCAGGATTGGCGGCCTGCGCCTCTTGTATCCTGGACTTTTCTTCTTTAGTGGGTAGCATCGTCAGAAGTTTCTGTTGGGATGATTTCGGGACAAGGAGGGAAACGAACGAAGAAAAGGAGTCAATTCGAAATTAGAGAAATTAGAATAAAATCAAACAAAGGAAAACGCCGTATTTATTAGAATAAACTTGGAAACTAGAATATGTGAGTGCTTTTCAAATAAACCTCAGGATTGACAGTCAACAGAAATTTAGAAAATTTTTTCAACCAGTAAATTAAAGCGGAATCGATATGATTCATGCGAATAAAAGTTGAAAAATCGATTAAAAATATACGTTAAGTAGAAAAATTTTCAAATAAACAAATAGTAAGAAACAATGATAATTAATTATTGCAATAATTTTTTAATTATTTCCATTTTATTAAAAAATGGAATTATATCAAAACTATCGAAACACACTGTATATGCTCGCATTTTTTCCCAGAATCTATATTACGTACAAAAATATAAGAAATATTTTTTAATTTTTTATTTTTGAGCGTTTTCATAAATTTTATTGGAAAATAGAAATACAAAGGTAAAAAATGAAAAAATATGCTATATTCTCACCTCGATACCCTCTCTGTTCATAATGGTAGCATCCATTTTTAAAATCGCAGTTTTGATGGATCTCGGAGGCGGCAGTTTCGTCATACCAATGTTGATAGCGTTCGATCTTTTATGATTCAGCACGATAATCTCCTTGTTCTTGTTCATCTCCTGCTGCTTCTGTTTGCCAACAACAAACGAAAAATTTTCAGTTATATCGAAACATTTGCGCGCGGTATACAACCTCGACACTCTCATCGTTATTACTTCGTAGCACTTGAAGTTATTGCGGTACGATTAGTATTTTTTACCGTGCAACAAATACTCCGCTATAAAAACACACCAAAAGTTACAAAACATTCGACCATATCACACAATTTCGTGAAAACATAGTGGTAGGATACATTGAAAACGCCACTAGAATGGAATAAATGTAGCCATTCTTTTGATTGCAAGTGGAGACATATACAGTAGATGAAAAAAGTATTTGCACACGCAGTTTTCTTACAATAACTTTATTCGAAAGAATAATACATAATTTACAATTGTGTCTATAAGTAACTTATTACATATACTGTATGTAATAAATTACTTATAGACACAATTCGTACTTATGTATTATTCCTTCGAATAAAGTTATTGTAAGAAAACTGGGTGTGCAAAAACTTTTTTAATCCACTATACGTATATGGACGACGATTAGACGTTCTCTATCAAAATTATCTGACTGCAAATGACGGCTCACCAAACAGTGTCCAATAGATGCAAAAGCTATCACGCAATATAAGATCATAAAACTATCCATCATGAACTCAACCTTCTTTCCACTTCTTTCAAAAATATTACAAAAAATGTATATCCGCATAATGTCCAATGCAAATCAATTTTTTATGTAAACGTTTTTATGTAGACTAAATATAAATAAAAATAGCAAAAAAGTATCATAATATAGGAGAGAATTTGAAATAATATCTCAAATAAAAGTATGCCAGAAAATAAAATGTTTTAAAAAATAATTTTTAGAACATTTTATATTGACCGAGATAAATGTTAGACTGAGAACGTGTTACTTTAATATATGGATATTTAACTTTTTAAATTATAAATCAGTTTAATGAAAATCACGTAAGAATTGGAAGATACAGGGTAAAAATCTCTTGTGCATTGGGTTTTTAAAACGGAGCAAACAACATAATACTTGCAACTCAGCAAAACGCTTTATATGCCTTACTAAAAGTTGATATAGGTAGTAGTAAAACGATAGCGACGATTGTAATTATCAATACAATTACACTATTGTCACAACGTTAGAAGCAACATCCCTTACTAATAATCCCCAACAAATTGACCAATTACGGTAGAAAATAACAAACACAAATAAGATTTATAACGATTTACAATGTAGCGGTCTTTTAAAAAAAGAAATATCTTCTGCAAAGTATTTATTAATTGTGCATTACTGTCAGCATGAGATTGATCGCACCAGCACTCGTGAGAAAATGCATCGTTCCGAATGCATGCATTTATATTAACGAACAACAAAACCACGCCGAAAGTTAAGGAATTAAGACTCACCTCCTGTAAAATTCCAGCATGCCATTTCGTTCATTTTTTTTTTCGTGCGAGCACCAACAACATTGCCAAGAATATAAGAAGAAAATTAGTCGTATTGCAATAAACCATCATCACTACCACCACCCCTACTATTATCCGCCGCGTCGTCGTAATCGCTATTCATGATCGTTATCATAACCGTTATCCTCACGCGATACGGTTAGCCACGTTATTAAATTAGCCGACGTTATTGTACAGCGCTTATTCGATAATTACATACATTCGTGGCGGAGCACAAAGCTTGAGCGAAAGTCAATACGAATCAAAGTTTGCTTAAGTTTCTTATTTCACATTTTTCTTTACGAAAATGTAGGGTTGACATAAATATATTTTTGAAATTATGTAATATAATAAGAGATTAATATATCTGTGCATTCATAGACGCTAGTACAAGCAAAATTTTGGCATCGTTTTTATGCAGAAAGAAAGATGAAAATTTGAAATATTCTTTAACTTGTTGTTCATATTTTAAAAATAATATTGGAGGCACAAAGTCATATTAAGAATAAAATTTATCTATAAGTTATGTATAAAATAAGAATTGTAGAATGGCTTAATAACAAAGTCAACACTTATAACATCACTTATTTTCGTTTTTCTAAGAAAAGGCCAAGAATTAAATCAGGACATCGATTTAATTTTAAAGCAAGAGTAAAAAATAAATGACGAAAAAGCAATAGTAATTAATTCATAAGATTAAATCATAACAAATTCAACAAAATTTTTAATATTACATCATAATTTCTTAAGTTGATATCTTGTTGCTTTTTACAATGATTATTATCTTTTTGGCGCACTTTGTGCACCGATTTTTCCGACTTTTCTTCTTATTAGTTCTGAATATGTGGCATTCATTACGACCTTATGGAACAAGTGCAAGCAACTGTACACAACGTCACTATTTGCGTCGAAGACGAGTTTTCCTTTTGTACCTCTTGTTCCGTTTACATCTTTGTTTCATCGCTAACGGATTCGCGATTTTCTTGGCACGCGGCCACTTTTTCATTGCTTTTTATGAGCGTAGGTCGACTGTAATTATCGGTGTGCTAAGCGGGTTCAAAGGGCGAGAAAGAGCCGGTGTCGGAAACAACCGGAACGGAGAAATAATGCGGCAGCTTTCAGTAACGCTTGAAAAATACGCGCAACCCAGTCGCAGTCTCTCTGCCATACCTCTTGCTGCGATTTAGTTGTACACAGACGCGAAATACAGGTGAGAGGAAACCAATATACCCGCGCTGTTTAATTACTGCGGTAATTAACGACGATATTCTCTACTCGATTGCAATGCTTCGGCACAATGCCAGTGAGAAATTTTTGTTATTTTCTAGCGCGCAGTGCGCGTACGCGCGCGTATGTGTATGTGTAAAATCGTTTTGTAAATTATGTATATGATAACGTATATTAATTCTTCTATCACATATAGATATTTTATCGTTTCTCTCAAAATTGCTATAAAATGATTGAATACACTTAGTTTTAAGAAAATCTAATGTATTCAAAAGTAGTTGAAATAAAGCCATAAATTAAATATATATTGTATAACAAGATTAAAAATTGCTCATTTTAATAATTATATAAATTTAATCACAAGAGAAGACAGAGAAATCTTGCAAAAATCGATACATGTATTATTACTTTATGTTTATATTACTATATGTAATTCTTATTACAGTTTATAACGTTCCAAAAGTTGTTTACATTTCTAAAATATTCGTTCCAATTAATTTCCTTCTTTAATTTTTTACAGTTGACAAGTACACAAAATAAATCGTGAGTGAATAAGCTAAGATGATCTCGTCGTCTTTTTTTAAAGCCCACATGATTGCGATTACTTTTATAAAAATAACAGAATAGAAATAAAATTTCAACAACTGCAATGCTGTATAATTAAAATATGTAGAGCATAATTTATAACAACAATACTATGATAAGATAGATGAAAGCTAGTGTATTATATATTCATGTATTATATATTCATCTCAAGCGCTATTTTCTTTTATATCTGTAGCGCTTATTTGATTAACGTAATAAGCTTAAAATCCAAATCTTTGGTAATCTGATTAATATAATTATAAGCTTGAGATCCATAGAGTTTCAGTGAAAAAGGAATACTTGAACTATTATCTTTAAAATAACACCTATTTCAAAAATTTATATTTTTCAAATTTAAGACCAAAAATATTGTTTAATGCTGCTTGAACACAATAAAAAATGTAATTTAAAATAAGATCAATTCATAAAAATACTTATATAATAAAAGAAATAATAATAAAAAAATTGTTTATTAATACTATCAAGTTTCATCCATTATCCGTCACGGAGAAATCATTACTAAATCGTATATCGAAACGACTATGATCCAGAATTGATCAAATAAATGGCGGTATTTGATTAGTTCGGTCACAGATTTATAAAAATTAATATTAACATATTGGAGTATATGAAATAAGCTTTACCTCTAATATTGTAAAAATAAAATAATATTTATCGTTAATTAATATTAAAAGTAATATAAAATTTTATTTTTCTAAAAAATATATTTAATTGGAAAGTTATGGATGTAACTAGTCTTTTTACATCGATACGACCAATACAAAAAAATAAAAATAAATCAGATTTTGTTATCACATAACTATATCAATTTACAATTTCACATTATTAATTATAAATAAACGGTAATTTCTTCTTATTTTGAACACTATTAAACCTATAAGCGTCAAACAGACGCGATAGAAAGATGTTATCCCCTTTAAACGTGTAGCAACCCCAACCTACTGGATCAACAGCAGCGTTTATGTACACAAGATTAGACGAGGTATATGCTTTGTGTGCATATTGGAATTTTAGTTCCGTGAAAAGGTCTTGTAACAATCTTGCATAAATCAAAATCGAATATTTGCTTTTTGTACAGAAGAATTAACGATTCACAAAATGACTAGTACTATACAAACAAATTAATACAAAGCTAAGTAAAAAGTGGATTGAAAACTACAAATAATAATTTCCTAATATGTCATTAAATGTCATCAGTCTTTCTTTGAGAATTTCTTTTCAAACTAGTCTACCTAGTTGGAAACGCTATTATTATCTGGACGCGATCAGTAAAGCTTGTATAAAAAGAACATAGTAAAAATAAACATATAACGTAGCGAAATATGGCTTCTATTTTCATCTCGTTAAAAATTTTGGAGAATATCGTATTACAGGAAACTACAAAATGTAGGTATACATTGCGAGAAGCAGCCGAGGATAGATCTCGTTTAAACGAGCATCGCTCTTTATGCAGTTTCCTTCAGCCAGCCATCCGCTCGAAACGGTGAAATTCGCGGTTCGTTGCACTCGTATAACGAAAACGACACGATCTGCGTAAAAGAAGTCGTACGTGAAGACCACTCACCTTGGTGATGAGATCCTTAGCGCGACTCTCGAAAAGGTGCTCGAGCTTCTGAGTGTCAACGGCCACGGGCATCAGTTCGTCCCAGATCATCTTGTGTTTGTCGAGTCGCGCAAGAATGTTGGGATCGTCTCGTACCTCCTTCCAGAACAGTTTCACCGTCTTCTTGCTTTTCTTCGCGAGCAACGACGGCGGGCTCTTCGGAGTGTTGCTGGTCTCGTTAGCTAGCGGCAGCGGCCTCGACATCTTCAAGCTGACACCGAACGGCAGCGGCGGACCCTGAGGAAGAGGCGGTGGCAATCTCGCCCCCAGCGGCGGTGGTGGAGGTGCCAAAGCGTCTCCATTTAACGGTGCCATCGGTGGTGCCATCGGCGGTGGCGGTGGTGGCACACCATTCGTCACGTTAGCTGATCCCAACACGTCGATCTCATCCTCAGAATTCAGATCGGTGAAATCCAAGTCGCAAAGCGCCAATGGTCTCTTCAGTTTCTTTACCAGTTCCTCCCAGTGCAGCTCGTTCTCAGACTTTTTCGTTTCTTGCAATTTGGGCAGATTATCGCCGGTTGGCGACTTCAGTACATCCGCCTTTGACTTTGACTTCGCTAAACCTTCCTTTGCCTTTGAGATTAATCCGCTCATATCTCCTATCCTAAAGACATACGTAAAAATTGCTAAAATTATACATATGCTAATATTATTATAATTGTTAATATTATTATTTTATGTAATCAACGCTGACAGTATATATTACAGCATAAAATAGAAAGAGAAAGATACATTTAGATGAGCTATTAAAATCGAATAACATTGATACATTTACCGATTTAATTGTTGTATTGTTGAGTTACTAAATTACTTTAATTACATTAATTTCATGTTATATATACAAATTAAAGCCAATATAATTATCGTGGCTTTAAATTTTAATGTTAAACACGAAAACAATCTCTATATTGAATTCTGACAATTTTGACAATATAAACTTTTATGTATTTGTAATATCCAAAAATGGAAATTATTTGGGCAAATTATCACAACGAAATTATTGAAGTTAAATGTGTGTGTGTGTGTGTGTGTGTGTGTGTGTGTGTGTGTGTGTGTGTGTGTGTGTGTGTAGTGTAGGTATTGCTATATAATTCCATTTTTTCAAAAATATTCCAATTAATTTTGCCTCTAATAAATTTAATTATTAATATCATATTATAATATGTAAAGTAGTATGCACTATGCACCTTGCAGTAATATGATTTATCAATTATTCATTTTAAGGTACT
Source organism: Temnothorax nylanderi (assembly GCF_030848795.1). NCBI lineage: Eukaryota > Metazoa > Arthropoda > Insecta > Hymenoptera > Formicidae > Temnothorax > Temnothorax nylanderi. The sequence goes on from NW_027249213.1 coordinate 138,831, forward strand.
TTTAAAGACTGTTTTATGACAAAAGTCAAAACGTAAAGTTATTTATCAATTTGTTAAAAGTTTCGTATCCAACAAAGAAGTAACTATATTAAACGCTCTATTCTCGCAATATTCCGTATAAAATTAACTCGGTAGAATTTCCGACTAACAATAAAGTACAAAGTTCAGACTTCTTTAGCCTTCGAGTATCATTGCTATTGTTAATATCTCACGCTATCCTAATATGTTATTTTTCACTTTAACTTGTCATAAAATTCGAACCAATTTTTGTGTTCAAACACATTTATATTTATATAATTTATATTTCACATTTAATAAAGAAAGTTTTTTAGTAAAATACAGACAATTAAATTGTTAATAACTGAGTGTGCTAACAATTAATTATGTTTGGAATGCATGATATACACAAATAACGATGAAGGTAATTTATATATTAATAAAAAAAAGTTATACTTGTTTATACGCGTTTTATCTTTTATTAATTTCGTTCTTATTCTCTTATTAATAATTTTTTAGAATTTGATTAATTTCGAGACTTTTTTATGTCTTCTTATAATGTTGGTTAATAAAAAGTTTGCATTCTAAAGTTTCGTAAATACAGAAGCGAATATAGAAGCGAGATGCAGAGGATAAATCAATCGAGCAGCATGCATTTTAAATAAAGGCTGCGTCTTTCCCGAAATTACCTGGAAACTTTCTCTTCCACGGGACTGCTAGGTATAAGATTCTGTGCTGCCAACTTCTGAGTGAGATCCTTGACGGTTCCTTCCCTCTTAAGCTGTAGAACCACTCGACGATCTTCGTCTTCGTCGGTGTGATTACTCTCGTTGTACTCGACACCTTCGTTGGGACTTTTGCCGTACCATGGCTTCTTCTCCTCCGAGTCGAGCTTGTTCGCGGCATTCATCAAGGGCGTCAAGTCTTTTCTGCTATTCGTTCTGGACAACTTGTTCGAAGGAGAATCAGCGTTCCTCTCATAAGAGGTACCGTTCGTATATCGCAGACTGTTTGTTGCGAACTGACCTTTAATAGGAGAAGGTTAAAAGTATTTATTGTAACGATAGAATTTCTTCTCAATGCACGTCGTTTTAAAAAGAAATGCGAATAGTAAGGAAGCAAATGATCTATTAAGTCCGTCTATTTCAAGAAAGATTTAACGGCACACACATTTAGTATAACATATTTTTAGCTCATTTATTTGTGAATAGATATATCAAGTGTAAAATTATATGATAACAAGATTTATCTTGTTGAGAATGTAAGTCATATTATTTTTGATAATCGGAGATTTAATTAGAAATAAAATAAATTATGTTTGTGAATAATAAAAAATATTTTAAATGATCCGTAAGTACTCACTTTCCTGATCATCGGTGTGACCAAGCGAAGCTCTCATGTTTGCAGTAGCCTCTTGTTGCTCTCTAATAAAACTCCTCTGTCTCTCCGCGCGTTCTCTTCGCCGTCTTAGCGCTGGTGTAACACCAACATCCACTAAAACATATGAAACCATATTTTCTCCAGTAAGTTAAATTTTGCTTCTATTAATTATTGTGTATAAAAATTATAAAAAAAATTTTTTTGTTAATATAAACACATTTAATTGACCGAAATTCAAAAAGAACACTGACAGATTAGATATGTACTTTATAACAACGTAATCAATCTATCAAGTCATATTCAGTCTATATATGACATTTTTAAAGATTTGATAAAGCATTTATGCTAATCGTGTATTGTATTTTCAATGAAATGTACAAAGAAAAAATCATACGATCTCAGTCCGTGATTTTTACAACACGAAAATCTTAGCCTATAGGCATTAAAGTTCATCAATGCAATAAAATTGCTAACAAATTTAGGAGAAACTTAGGATATATTCTCGTTTAAATTTGCAAGATAAAAATTTTAGGTAATAAAGAAAAATAGATAATTACCTTTATTTTCTTTATAACTGCCGTTGAGCTGGACTTCACCCAGATGACCCTGGGAACTTTGAGAACTACTTGATTCGTCGTCATCATCTGGCAGGTTCGAATTTAAGGTGTTATTCAGCGCGCTCACACCCAGCGAATGATTTAGCCGTGGACTCAGCCGTGCATTCAAAGACATTGATAGGGGCGAGTTACCCGTTGAATGCCTCCGAGACTTTCGCCGTTCGTGAGAATCCACTAGAGACTTCCGATTTCGTAAAGTTTTCCTACGCAGTGAATCAGAAATATCGAATCAGAAACATTTTAATCAAATGAAATAGAATGTTTGTAAAAATATATGCATCTAATTGCAAGATCTCTTTCCTTTTTCTTCTACAGATCACACAACATTTCAGAAAATTATATATTAATTAATTTAAATACGGATGAAAGAGAAGGAATCTTATTACATCAATGATCGTATTGTCGATTATAAAGATGTCCAATTATATCGAATAAAAAATCTTTACTGTTACTTATTCACTGGCAAAGTAAAAATTACTTACTTTGGTCTTATTACATAATATTATACGTTCCATGGCAAATTACGATATCACCTACCTTATATTGTCATCCAATTGACGTATAGGCGAACCCCTGTCGCCGTCTTCGTGATGCAACACCGCTTCGTAGATTTGAAACTGTCTGAGCAGGTCAAGATCCGTGCCCTGTTTCGACATGTACCTCTGAATAACGCCCTCCATACCCTGTTCCTCGAGGCAGTCCACTTGATCGTAGTACGTGTCTTGATCGGGGATACCATTCAAACACTTGTTGATCAAAGTCGTTGCGTATATAAGCAACTCCGTGTCAGCGGCGTCATAATCCTTCAGGAGTTTCATCACGTTAATCCACGGTACCACGCCCCTGGCCTGATCGACCGCCCTCACAGCCCTGACCAACAGCAGGCTGTTTGTTTCCACGTATTCCACAAACACGAGCAGTAGTTTCAACGCCGTCTTCACCACCAGCCGAAAACGACTAGCAATTAACGTATACAACCATTCCACCGTCTGCCCATGTTCCATCACCCCGTTCATGCCGTCGACGTACAGCATCACCTGGCCGAGTGCTGCATAAATGCAAACGAGTTGCGAGATTAAACACGGAGGGCGAAATTGTTCCAGACAATCGGGCATAAAGAGAGACGAGCCTTTAACCGTTGTCCGCGTAAATGTACCTCTCTGATGGATTTTATGGCCACACTCAAATAACATAAAGACCCAAGAGGTTCTTGAAACATCGCAAAAAGAGAAGTAAAAAATTAAATATTTTTTTTAATGCCGTTTAAACATGCACTCCCTAGAAGATTAGCGGAGGGAGGAACCTATTTTTATACAAACAGCTGCCTTTTAAGATATCGTTGCCAATACTCCAATTACATTAAATATTTTCCTCATTAATCGATATTTTTCGCCTAGATTTTTAAATCTCCCTGTTGATATGTAACTATTAATCTTGTCTCTAGGGCGCACCGTGGCATTTCTCGCTATTTTTACCGGAACGTAAAAATATAACCGGAAACGTCGGAATGATGACCTCTGCCGATGCAGATACGCAACGAGAAATACAACCGTCGTTGCGCAAACCGATGCGATACCCATCAATCTCGGCTCGATCCAAAACAATGTTACCTATTTTTTTTTACCATGCCCCGTTGTTTACGAAACTGATTTCCGGCCCGTCCTCGGGCCACGAACGCAGGCAGGCGCGATTGGAATTTAACGAGCAAATTCCACCGATCGCGGCAGGTTTACTCAAATTTTATCCGACATAATATTATGGTCGAAAATATGCTTGCGCTCACTCGCTTATCGCTTGAAACACGCATATCCCGATGAAAAACCCTCCACCCGCCCTGCCCTAAATAAATTACGGCACGCTTGGCGTGTAAAATGCACGAAAAATATAGAAGGAAGCTGCTGCGAGTATTCATGTACTGCAGGTAAAAACCGCTTCAACTGAAATTAATTATAAACAATGAGAAAAAAATCGGAGTCTCCCTTGCTATTCTTTGTCGAGTAATAATTACACGTGGGTTTACATGCAACTTGAAAATGCGCATGAAAATCCAAATCATTTATACGATATGCAAACGAAATAATTGATGTTACACTAATTGTAAGTCGCAAAGCCAATTAGTGAGTGTTTATCAAATGAAATATATGAGTTACCATCGCAACGAACTATTCCAAATCCAACTCGGAAATCGACTTTGTTTGCGAGAATGCTAACAATGTTTAATTTTCGCGAAAATCATGTTGTACACAAAATATAAGAAATAATATTGATAGAAAATCAGCAATTTTTGAATCCCATTCGCGTGTGTGTTATAATCAATATTTAACCTATGCAAATTTGGAGCTGGATAGTGCAATCAAGTTAACGAGGCTTTTATCCTTTCTAAAAAAAGGCATGTTAAGTCGATAGTCGAATTTATTGTTGCCGCTTTTCCGCGATGCTGATTGGTTTTCTCGCTGCGCTTACTTCATTTGCAGCTGTCATCGTATATTTTGACAGTTGTGTGTATCAAGAAATTAATAGTGTAATAGTAATAGCATAATGTTAAAGCTAAATAGCGCGCGCGAAGCGCGCGTCTGTGGTGCTAGTCTCGATAAAAATGAGACTGTTTACGTATACTGATTCTCCAATAGAATATCATCAAAATTCTGGCATTCGCGCGATCGTGTGCTTCGTATCAGCAAACACGCTGGCAATGACAATGATCATGAAGCAATTTCGGCACGTTCCACTAATAAACGTTAATCTAGCCGTTATCGTTAGATAGGCCATAAAGTTAGGATGCGAAATCTAATTAGAACCTAGACATATATAAATTGCGTCGCGCATAATTAAAATATCTGATATAATTATGTTGCAGTCGGGGGGCATTGTAATCTTTAAATAGAAAGATTATTAAATTATATTTAAATGTAAATAAAATAAATTCAATTATTCTTATTATCTTAAAATATATTATACTTCTCAAAATTGCGTTTGCAATATCAAAATCTTTGCTTCTCGTATTTTTTACTGCTTTATTATGTGTTTCTCGATTCGCTTCAGTCTCCCCTCTAATACAGAGATGGATGCGACGAATGCATTACAAGATTACAACATGAAATTAGCGTGCTCATTCGCGTATAAGCCGGCGGTTTACAAAGTACTTGAACACGGCTCCGAGATATCGCACTCGAAAGGCACGATCAAAGAGCGCCATTCATAATTCGCGACGCATCGCGGGTTTGACGAGTAGCTGCGAGCCACCGTGGCTCCCACGTGTTGACGCTTTCGTAAATGCGGCGCGTTAACACCTGGTGTCACCGTCTCTCGCTCGCCGTACTTTTAGATGGCAATATCATCGTCGCCGCGTCCTTCTTGGAAAGGCAAAGACTATAGGGACGTTGATGCCTCGCTCGTTAAACGTTAGCTACATTACGCCGGTATTATCTTATCGTTACTTGCGGCAAAGCGGGAGCGCGCGCGCGCGTAGAGAGCGTCTATGTCTACCACGAAATCTCGGTGCGCATGTTACCCCGGCAAGGTCATATCGTTCTCTTAACTCAATTTGCGGGTCCGTTTACGATAGGACTTTCCCGCCGTCTAATTGGATGCACCGACTGCTGCTGTTATTGCGGAAGTTATAGAATAATCATCTCCTGGTATTGTTATTGAATTGTTGGCGGTACGCCACAACAATAGCTATATTTACAAGTTATAAAAATTAATTGGACATTTTTATAGAGATCGTGATTAATAGATAAGGTATCTGCACATGAATTTAAAGACATCGAGATAAAAGTTTTTTTTAGCCTTTATAATATATATCGATGACATACTTCGTTATTGTATTATAATTGGGACTCATATAATTGGCAATATATCTTGATTAATTATAAAAAGACTATAGGTATACATATAATCATCATCTAATTTTTGTTGGAAAACTATCAGAATAACCAACGAATAATTAGTAATAACTAGAAGTTTTTAATTATGAACATTAAAGGAAAAATAATATAAATTATTTCTGTCACAGAACTGAATAGTACTTCTTAATATTTCTTTTATCTAGGAAAAAATGTACCACATTTTTTAAAAGATCGTGTATATGTTTAATATATAATACTTTTAGTCCTAAAAATAAAAATAATTTTTATAAGTAAACCACTTAAAAATATCATTTTGTTCTTACGCGTGTAGGAAAATCTCAATTTGTTTGAAGAAAATGAAAGTTTTATCGATAATAATAAGAGAACGGTTTAAGCGAGAAAAGGTCTAGACTTTATTGAATTGTAGACGGGCATTAGGGACGCAGTTACCCTTCAATTTTATAATAAATGAATAAAGTACTCACCTCGTAAAATGTAATTTTGGTAATTCTGGTCGGCTTCGCTGCTGACTTTGATCAGGCAGGCAAGTCCGTCATTTTGCACAAACTCGTGCACCAGATCCTTGTCCTCCTGGAAAATTCGAATTCACGATAAGTCAATTTCATTACAACTTAACGAGGCGACAGAATTAATCTACGTTGATGTTCTAAATAGGAAACTGTTTGCAGAAATGTTTCCTTAAAGGCCTTTATTGCTGCTAGGTACGCTTCTTTATTATGTCAGAACGGAAAGCTTTTAATGTAAAAAACTTTAATGTAAAAAAATATCGCATTACGTGTTAAACATTGTATTACGCGTGTAATTACTTTACATCAGAATAAATATAAAATCGATCAGAATAATCAATAGTTCTTAGCTATTACAATTATTAATTATTTCTTTATATAACAGAAAGTTTTATTAAATATTTATTCAGATTTCAGAAGCAATTTTTATGTTGTTACTCGAACAATCGCAAATCTCGATTCATAACATCTTCATGGGTTTATATAATTTTTTGGATGTACGGGCAAGCTTTCCGAGTTGGAAGAAACTTCAGAGAAAACGTAGAAAAACTAACATAGCTGCTGATATCCGCGATCCTGACAGCGACGTCACGGCAGCGTGATTTACCTCTACATTACCACCTAAGCTCAACCCGTTCTACCGTGCAGCCGGGGTTAAATGGAATTAGTTATGCCGCTTCGGGCGCAAAGTCGCGGGCATAATGGAAAATCTACCAAGTTTGATTAAACCCCCTCGTTTCCAAGGCGCCGCGCGCCGCGGCGCCGAGCCGGTGCCACGGCCGTTCGCGAACTAGTCGGACTTCTCTGATTCGCGTATATACTTGGGTATTCTCCAGTGTTTCCCCTCTCCCACTTCTCCCCCGCCAACCGGGAGACGGTGGAAGTTTACACGGGACTTAGGCGCGACATAGACTCGATTAGCTCGACGGATTAAGAAGCGAAATTGAACTCGTACCGTCGCGTCGATGCGTTTCCTCAATTTCTGCGCCGCGAAGGGAAACTTGAAACTAGCCGAAAGGGGAGAGATAAAGGGCAGGTTCGCATATCGGACGCCTCGTGGAAGTAATTATGAAATATATGGTTACACGACGTGTCCCTGCGACAAGATTAGATACGGGGGCGGACGTGCAATTGATTTGCGCCTACGGTAAATTCGATTAGCTGTACGGATTAACAACGAAGGATGTGCAAGAATATGAGGGATACATGTGATGAAAGGGTCGTGATGAAGATTGAAACCCGCAGTGGCAATAATCGGAAGGATTGTTAAATGCGGGCAAAGTTTAATTAACTCTCCGTCCTCTGTCGTTCACTGCAAGAACGAAATTAAAATTTAGTATTTCCAATAATCTCAATCTTTTTAAAATTATAGATAACAAAAGAAATACGCAGATAATAGCTTGAACAGAGAAAGAGAGGAAGAAAGGGAAAGTGTATGTGTTGTTCATCTCGTAAATAAATGAAATATCGAAGAGATAATGAATTTAAATACATTTCGGTAAAAAACTGATCAAAATGTGCTTTAATTTACATGCTAGTTTTTATGTCGAAGAGCCATCTTTCTCAACGAAATAAAAAATCAATGAAAGAAAATCGTTTACGAAGAAAGTAGAATATCGTTGCGGAATTAAAAAAAAAGAAATTGACAAAAATCATTATTTAATAATGAGATTTCAGACATAATGTATTTATACTCTTGAATATTAAACATTTATAATAACCGAATTATTTTCAATAGTTTTGTTAGCAAATATAAAATGTAAGATCTAAGATTTCAGGCTAATGTGACTGTTTTCTCTTTTTACATTTTCTAGTACACACTATTTCAAGAAAATATAATGTTTTGTAATTTAGACACTGACAAATACGAATGCAATACTAAAACATTTTTTATATTCATTGTTATAATTACTACATTATAGATTTTAATTCAATATACACATGAATTGTCTTGTTATTCGTGGATAACTTTAAAAAACAAATATTATGAGTTTAAACCACCAGATACTTAATTAAACTCTTCATTCTTGATCAGGTCAGGTTTCTTGAAGAAAAGAGATAAAACTATGCGTCTTCGACCAAGAGTGGGGAAGATGCACTCGCTCGAATCGCCATGTAAATAATTTACTCGTCGGACAAGTAACTTCGCGCAAAAATATCCGCTCAATTTCGTCGCATACACCGCAACTGCTCACCCGTCCAGTCCCACTATACATCCACTATACATTCTTTCCGGCCTTCTCGCTCGTTCTATCTCATCGCGAATTGCAAACCCACCTGAAAAATCTGCTTGAGGGAGAAGAGAGCCCGTCGCAGCTCGCGGCCCTCGCTGTTCAGCAATTTTTCTGCAACAGACAAGCAACACGCAACCATTTATTATAATAATACTGCATGCGCGCCGTCGTCGTCGTGGGCGCGTTCGCGCGCATTGTTGCGCGAGTCCGGGGCCCCCTTTTTGCAAAGGACCCCATTTTCAGATCACGGTACTTAAAGCGGCTGTAATGAAGAGGCCGCCGTTTACCATAGCCTCTTCCATCGCGGCAATTCCATGCGACCGCGCACGCGTGCACCGCTAATTTGATATAAATTGCCGTCAGATTATTGAATCCGGCCCTCGGGCGAGACTGGGGAACCTTCATCGTCCGAGATTAATTTTAGTATCACCAAACGAAAACAACAGGATTAATGAAGTGCGGTGTCAATGCCAGCTCGGTAAGTGGAGAAATTTATCATGATGGACTAATGAAGTAACTAAGCGGATAAGTAATTGTGACAATTAATGTAATTTCACAAAATTAATTTCTTTCCGCAATAGTCTTCAAATATATGTATTTCATTCAAATGTAAATGTTACAAAATAAAATGCCAAATCTATAAAACATTTTATTCAGTAAATTATCTCCAAGATGTTATTCCGCTATTCAGTCGAACTTCAAAATAATTGTATTTTATCTATCGTAATTTTTAATAAATTTAATTTGATATCCAAGCATCTTATCACATAGACGCTATTATTAATCTTCACAAAGTTTCCTCAAATAACGCTTTTACGAAATTTTCTCATTAAATTCTCAACGACCCATACAATCAATGATAAACAAGGCGAATGCGCGCATATTCAACATACCGCCGCGCCGCGCCGTATTCAACAACCTATACAACGTATTCTTCGTTCTCGGGAGGATTCATGATCCCATTGAGAAGTTCACCATTTGACTCCGCTCTCCCTCGAATGGATTTATTTATCGGGTAAACAACGGAGCAAGTATCGGGGAGCAATTAAACACAGGTTCGTAATTAAGTCCCATCAATTTTACATGTTGAATTCCCGGTCGAAAATCTCCATTCCGTCTCCGCGACCATTTTTCTCTCGCCAACCTGTACGCGATCCTTTTCCAATCATGACCCACCGATTCGCCGTATTACTAATAATTGAATTCCATTTCATCGGCGGTGCGGCAGGGCAAATTCAATTTGCCGGCCATACCGGAATTTTCTGATTCTATTGCGGAAGTTCGCGGATAGTTCGTCAGGACGACGAAAAAACGAATGAGTCTAGTGGAACGTGTTATCGTGCAAAAGCGCGGAATATGCCAATATGCTGTGAATATATGCAGTAGAAATTTTACCCCGGAAACAAGGCGAGAAAAGTTGGACATGTCAGTACTATGTATTATATACGAGAGGTAGTTTCTGTCTACGATCTTTGATAAGCGCAATTTGTCATTGTTCTTTCTCTCTCCCCCTTACTTCGTTCTCTTTTTCCCCTTCTCATATTTCTATACGGCTTGGTCGAAAATAAATATAACCATCTAATAGCATAATATGTAAAATATCGATCATTCTTTGTTGTCTTTACTATCTACTTTTAGATCATTTTTTACCATCGATCCCATTTGTTTAAATTGATGGCAATAAAAATTTCAATTTCTATTTACGGGACTAACTTTTTAATAAAGAATGTGTTTAATAACGGCAGCATTTAAATATAAAGGTACTTTTCGTTTATTGTGGCCACATCTTGTTTGCGATTTTTTACGTAACCACGCCTTTTCGTCTGCCCAAGTCACGGATCGCGGCATGGCAAACCCAATTCGCGATTTCTTTCGCGGAAACGAAGGCCCGGTGCGACCGCATAATCCACGGCTATCACGCGATCTCCAAATGCATAATGCATGCAGGAGAGAGATGGTCCAAGGAGAAGAGTGACGGGAAAAACGAGCGAGAAAGAGAAAGAGAGGAGATATGCAAGCAAAGGTAATTAGGAGCTCGCTGCAGGGTACGCGAAGGAGTCGGGGAGAAAGGATGACGGCGAGGAAGAGAGAACGAACGACGCGTCTTCTAAGAATAGCGGTCCCAAGGCCCTGGGGCCCTTGGTCCCTCCGTAATCAGTGACCATATAAGCAAAGGTCTCCGTCCCCCCCCATCGACCCTTTTTGCTCCGTCTCTCTGTCTCCGCGTGGTATCTTCTTTTCGCTGCTAAGCAACTTTGCCGTGACTACGCCGTAATGCGCTATTGTCGTCCATAGATCCTCTTTCGCTTAATTTTCACTCCAATCAATGTTAGGTTTCAGCGTTAAACACTTATTATCTTAGGCTACTGTAGATAATCTACCAACTTGTTTCTAGATTAGAGTCCCATTTGCGTTTGGCAGGAGAGAAATTAACATTTTATGCATTTTAAATTTTTTCAAAGGCATGCAAATCTGTTCTTAATTACTTTACTACCTTAAAAATATTCAACAACATTATTTTCATGAAAAGACAGAAATTACTAATAAATTTTGAAGCATTTGCGTGCATTCTCAGAATAAATAAAAAATTTAATATTAAAAATATAAAAACCCATTTTATTGAGAAAATCTAATTTACATTTATATTAGATAATTGTCTAGAGTAGTTTTATCAAAGTCCAAGTTTTAAGAGAAAAGATCAATGGAATCAATTGGATCAATTAAAAATAGACAACATCGGCGACATTTAATTTATAAGAAATGTAACATGATAGAGAATCATATCATAGTGTTTCATATGATGTGATTATTATCACATGTTATTTTTATCCATGATTGTTCACTTCATAGATGATGCCAATTGGCACGCAACACTGCTTTAATATGAGAATAGCAAGAGGAACCAAATTAGAGAAGAGTACTGAAAATATAGAAATATCAAGAATATTAAACAAAAAACTATATTTAATCTCTGTAGCGTATCACATTTTTTCTTGTTTTGTATCTTGAATTAAAAAATTATACACATGAAAAAATCCTTCTATATAATGATGATATGGATGTGAGTTAGCCTTCATCAAATCTAATAAAATTATAATTTTAATAAAATGTCATAAACGATATATAACAGTAAAATGTATATTAAAAATTGTAATTTGGTTCTTAATAATTTCTATTCTGAGTGAAACATTCATGATATTTCCAAAGTAAATGCTGTGAAAATTAGAAGAGTCCTTATTATTTAAATAATTTTAATTTAATAAATTATATAAATGGAAAATTTCGGAGAAATAAATATCACTATATTCTTAGAAAATGGCCGAGATACATTAAAGATCAATTTATTAAAAATTTAGAATTCAAAAAAATTCTATAACAATTTACTAAAATATCTAATCCATTTCGTGAACAACCGAATACTATTGCCAGATTTCTCGGCGTGAGCGAAATCCGAATCCGTGTGTCGCGTGATATGTGAAAACGTGCTCTCGTGGCACGCATCGCGTGCTACGTAATGCGTCCGGTTAACTGGCCAGCCGCGGAATATTTGATCGGTTCGCGGGTGCGCGAAATAGAATAGCGGAATCATTCATCGCGATATTTCGTTGCCGCATGAATATCAGTGAGTACACTTTGCACGTATTAATGCGAAAATGAAAAAGGATAAATGAAGAATGAGGAGGACGCAATAACAATAATGTTTTTAACAAAAACTTCAAATAAACAATGTAATAATTATTATTTTAATATTTAACACATATATAGTAATATAAGTAAAATAAATTTATCACATTTATCGTCTAGCAAATTTTATCATTATCTAAGGGATTATATAGTTAATCATATATGTTATTAGTGAATTATTGTATTAATAATGTGTGATAATACTAGTATTCTATCATATCACGTATTTTTAGATCTCTAATTATTTCTTGGTTTTTTGTCATAAGTTATACATATCATAAGATATTTATTTATTGCAAAAGTATCTATTTATATTAAATGTACTAAGAAAATTAAATATGAGAAGAAATATTATGTATAGATTAAAAGATTTTAGTTATGCAAACGTTACAAATATTATATTTCTTATTAATTTTTCTTTGTTTAGAAACTCTATTCTGTAATAGTTTTATTTATTTCCGTTTCTTGATATTTTTGTCACTTCAAATAGCTTGCACGTATTCAGGTATAAATAAAATACGCAAGACATTCTTGCAAGATAGGGTCATTTTTATTACTCTTTTTATTACTTTTCGAAGCTATGTTAAGTCGCACAGGAGGAAGAAGAGACGAAAGATCAAAACAAAAAAAGACAGACGAATTTCATGAAGACCGGAGGTACACGGAGAACCGTTAAAATATGTAAAACGGCATGGTCCACTTTGGGGCTTCCGCTCCTCCCTCTGCCCTTTTGAAACTTCTTTTTTTTCTTGCTTATTCTGTACCTTCGATTATCTCCTCCACCGCCTTCACAGAGTTCAATGAACCAGGACACAGAGCCCGCAGGTGTACTCGACACACATGATCGCAAATTTTGTTCTCTGTGATATTCAACATCTATGGAACATTTCAGCAAGATTACTATTTATTAACAAATTTAATAAATGTATATACATAAAAAATATTAACATTGCTAGCTTTTTGTCTGGAAAAACAAAAGACGCAGAAAAAAAACAAAGGTTATTTAAAAGTAATTATTTAATTACAAGAAATAAAAAGAATATGAATAATTATGTTTCAGTATGTACAAGTAAATAAGTTTTTACATATATCTAATACACATTTTAAATAAATTTGTAAAAATTTCATTAAAGCATCATTATGAATTATCTATTACAAGAAAATTAAAAAGAAATGCGTAAGAAGTAATAAGAACAGAGTAAGAAATATGAAAAGAGAAAGACGTTTTAAAATTTATCAAAAAATTTATAATTGCATAAAAGTGTGTTAGTTTTTGAATACTTTATATAATTTCTGTAAATATTATTACGTTTGAGAATATATAACCAGACTACAATAAAAAATCTTTTGATTACAATTGATTCAGTTATATAAAGAAGTATAATGTTAATAACAATTATAGCAATGTCTACTGGCAGGAAATAGCGCTGACAGCTGAACCAATCCCGTAAGGAATAATTTACATTGCGAAAAGACGCAAGCAATACCTTTGCTTATTTTCAAGAAATTGATGTTAGCAAGTCAAATAAGCTTGTCTGAACATCTTATACAGAATCCTCATTTTAACAGAAATAATGTAACAATGTTAATGGAAATGAATGTAGAGGACAAGATTTTATTCAGACAAACAAATTTTATTATACGTCGCGTAACATTTCTACGTACCTTATTATGGTTTTCAGAAAACATTGTAATAAAATTAATTAAAAAGTAAATCTTATTCAAATAATTTAAATAATAATAAACTCTAAAAATATATAAATTTTAAAAGCTTCTAAAATGCTTAAACTGTTCAAAACATTTCTTAAACTTTTAAATGTGTTACTTTTAAAGTGATTTAATAATCTGTACAAAAGAAATAAATACGCAGGTTCGGCATAAAAACAAACACACTGCAAACTTGTAAGTAAAAGGTAAGCTATTAAAACCCGTTTTAAAAATATAAATGAGCCCATAGACATTATTTCTCTATAAGTCATTAAATGTTGGTAATTATAGTAATTCAAACATAATAAGGTTTAATCAGAACAAGCTTATCAAAATAATACGTCTTTTTTTTACAGAAAATCGTTTCCAAAACAAAGCTGATAAAACAACAAATCACTGCTCGTTTACTCAGAAAAGACTCGCTTGCTGATAAAAAGCGCATAAAATTCAGATGCAGTAATTCAGAAAACTACATCACACGATTCAATTTTCTCGTAATATTCCAGTTCGTTCTATTATGTCAAGAAAAACGTTTAAGGTAATCGCCGAGAAAGAGTGCACTTGTTTTTAAGAAGAAAAATCGAAGACTCCTGATTCATAGCATTATTATATTAGACATTTTAGCAATATTCGTGCTACATATTTAATGTTATGTATTTACGGTACAATTATATAACTATTACAAATCTAAAAGCATTATGCACACGCACGAATTTTGAATAATCATGTTAATCTCTTACTTCTTCTACGAGAGGGAGAAAGAGAAAGAGAGGGAGGGAGAGAGAGAGAGAGATAAAGTCTTACAAGAAAAAGAACTAAAGAATTTTTACATATTTTTGTAACATATTAAACAGTTCAGATATAAACATAAATATTTGGATGCTTTTCAATTGTTAGCTAGAAATCTGGCGATGAAAGAATCAAACAGAGATATATGTGTTTGCCGCTATTTGTTGTAATTTCAATAATGATTTTTGTAACGCTACGGGTAAAAAAATGTAGAACGAAGGGAGTTTTTATTCGACATTGCGTGATTAAGTACCGTCTGTCATAGTCGGTGATGGATGGTCGCTGAGCCACGATAAAGGATTAGCTTGATTTTCGCAGGTACAGGGTTCCGCACTCAACGGCATAGTCATTACTTTGCTAATTATCAACAGGCAACAAGAGCTCATTGTTTGCGACATTGTATAATTATGGCATGGTGTATATTTAAAAAAGATAATATTCTTTTGCTTAAAGATATTGTAAATTTAATTATGCACTTGTTATTCATTGTTTCTATAACCGCTCGTACAATTTAGATCATAAGAAGCTTTGTAATATTAAAGAGTTGCTAGAATTTCTAAAAAAGAGATATTAGACATTATTTTAAAATACTAAAAGATTATCATAATAAATGCGACATAAAAATATAAAAATTCATTATTTTAATAAAACGTTATCCCATAAAAATATAGGAATGAGTTATTTAAATAAATGTTATTTTCAATTTAGCTAATAAATTTTTATTACTTTTATTTTTATTGTGTAAACATTTATTCTATATGCTCCGTTGTAAATTAGAAGTATTTTATAAAATACATCTTACAGTAAAAAATATATAAACTAAAATGATAAATAATACGTATACTGGAAGTTTAATTCGTGGATTATCTTTTTAAAAACTTTTATAATGATTTAAAAAAGATATCAATCTTAGGGGCCTATTCTGTAAACATTAACGACATTATTACGTGCTTTGCGTAGATATAATATGCCATAGAGCTGTGGAATGCACATAACGATATCGTTAACATTTACAGAAGAGGCCCCTTAAATTAGTTAAAAAATTCGTGTTTAAATTTACGATAATTCTTAGTCACGCTACATATTATTGCAAGTAATTTACATGTAAAATTTCTATTGAAAAAATATCTACGTTCCTACAAACACATTATTATGATTAACTATATACGTGTTTGTCTATCAGACGTCATCGATTGGACGTATGTCAGTATCACAATTAGTACAAGTTATTCATATTAATGATATACGGCTCTTGTACATTTGGACCTCTTGGTGCTATGATGATTAAATGTGTGTGACTATTCACCCACAATCATTGATTGGTCGCATTGTCACTATTATCAGTTAGGTCGCTATTATTGGTAAACCGAAACAAGTGACCTCATAACTAGAATATCTACTAATGATTTAACTAAAATATATTTTGTAATAAAATTATTCTATATATAATTAAAAATAATATTAGAAAGTTACAAATTATAACTGCAAAGTTATTCGTATTATTTGTAGTTCACACACATAATAAAAAAAAAATATACGTATTAATTGAATAGCTTTAAAAAATTTTATTTACAGAATTGTATATTAACGAGTCATATAAATAAATGTATTTAATCATTTCATTCATATACATTTCTTAATTTTAGAAAGTTTATTTTTTAACAGGAATGTATTTAAGCATAGTTTCTTTATATATCTTTTCATTATCTAATATTAAATAATATTATTTGATTTCGAAATACATTTCATATTATTTTCTATATAAAATTGATTTAAAATAAAATAATTGAGAAGGTATTAATTATTTATTCAATTCCATTAATTTTCAATTTTATTTACTTTTAATATACTTATAATTATCAATATATTTTAGTTAGGCAAAATTAGAAATTAATAAAATAAAATTATTAAAACATAAAACATCGTAATGTCATTTAATCCCATTCTGTATACTTCTACCATTATCTAATTATCATGATCAAAATTCAATGCTTTGCAGCATCAGCGTTACAGTTAGCAGAAGGTCGTCGTTGTCGGTGAACCGAAACAAGTGACCGAGTAACTAGAACGAGGCTCGACCCGACGCTGCCTGTTAAGGGTCGAGGAATCAGCGCGCGCGGTCGGCACGGATGATCCATCCAAGTGGATCGTGGGAGCCCGTCGCGAGATTTAAATCAGAAATCCACGATGATGGTACTCACCTATGATGGTGTGAACCCTCACGGACAGCTGGGTCCTGAGAATGATCGCGTTCTTCCGGCTGTAACAAAAAGAATAAACAATACCGACCGATTAGTATGCGCGTCGAAATGCTGATTGCTGCGCCGGGTTACATATTAATATCTAATTAAAGATACGGAGGTGGAG
Source organism: Temnothorax nylanderi (assembly GCF_030848795.1). Taxonomy (NCBI): domain Eukaryota; kingdom Metazoa; phylum Arthropoda; class Insecta; order Hymenoptera; family Formicidae; genus Temnothorax; species Temnothorax nylanderi. Next base: position 155,981 of record NW_027249213.1, read on the forward strand.
GAGACGAGAAAGGCCCATTGCCCCACTGAAACGCGCTATTATTCATCCCGTCGCGGATGGATGCTAATTAGTTACAGCTGCGAATTAATCGCGTTCGGTAATTACTTAATTAGGGCTTGGCGCGTCCTCCTTAATCCGCGTGCACAATGTGCGAATCCTAAATACGTATCCTACGGTATGCCGTGTGTTTTTAAATCTAGATTTATAAATTTGCAATTATAATGCAGTCTTTGTTCTGACATAACAACACGATAACCTGGTAACGTAATTATGACCATTTGTTTCTTGAGTCAACTAAATAAATAATTAATAGCTTTACGTTATCCCGCCATATATACGTATACCAATGTTAATTTGTAATCGCTACGACGCTCAAAATAGAAATAATCTTTATTAGAACATTATTTTCTCAAAAAGTTTATGTAGGAAACAATAATTGCGTATCAACACTTAACATTATTAATTATTGTAGTGTAGATAAAAAATTGACTTGAATTAATATAACATTATTAACTAATGTGATTAGGAAAGAAAATTACGACACATTATAATTATAAACTTTTGCGTGGTGCACAGTAGTATCGACTGTGCATATATAAATTTTGTCCTAATTGCCGTACTACTAGACAAGCTAATTAGCTTTAGGATATAGGAAACTTCTGGAGTGGGTTATTCCATGAGCGTCCCAGAAATTCCCCATGGAATAGTCAAGTAGCGACGAACTCATCATATGACAACTGTAATGAAGTTCTACGAGCGTACCAATTCGCGAGAGGAAACGCTCATCGATTTTGGTGTAAATGCAGCTTCACAACAACGTGCTCTGATACATAAATTGGGTTAGAGTGGCGCAACTCGACTTCCCCGTGCATATCACCTCACCTTGAACGGCGCGAACTTTAAGGCCCTGCGAACCTTCCCACGCCACGTCCGCGTCGCTGAGAAACCGCGACGACCGTATAGACAATGGCTTTCAGAAAAAGAGGGGAGGGAGAGGAAAAGAGGCGACGAAGAATCGTTGGCATAGCAGCGGTGGTGGCGGTGATGGTGCGCGGAGGTAAAAAAAAAAAAGTCGGGTATACGCTCGTTAATAATGTTTCCGCTCGTTAAATGAGGGAGTCAGAATGCGATTACGCGCCCTGAATTTCCCACGAATAATGGCGGCCGTAGCAGTATGTTAGGCGACCCCTCTCGAGTGTCGGCAAAGGGCAAGAATATAGAGTGCAATAGGACAAATTTAAAATGTGGTGTATAAGTGGTACTAAATGCTCTTGAAAAATTAAAACTAAAACTAGGATAAATAATTCAATTCTTTAGATTCCTAAGTGTTAGTAACAAAAAAATGAGAAAATAAAAGATTTGTTATGATAAAACATATTCAATTCCGTGCATTTAAGTATAAATATGATAAATAAAAGCAGCAGACTAAAGTATAAAATTATGAAGTATTGCGTGTTAGAAGTCATTACAAAAATAAGTAAAACGAACATAAAGTATAGATAAAAGCGTTGATTAAAACATATATAATTTAATGAATTAACATAGCCAATTTATTTAATGGATTCACTTAGATTCACTTAGAGTAAGTGTAATATAATTGAAATGTGGTAGAATTATTTAATGTCTAATTGGAAGTTGATACATTAATAATAAAACATATATGAAATTATTATGCTGACTTAATATCGTGAAATATATGTGAGAGGAGCTAACTCAAAATAAAAGAATTTATGTGACAATATTCCGTTATTAGTTCTCTACGGAATTAAATTATAGAAGCAGATAATAGCCATACATGAGGATTCGAGAGTATAACAGTAGCCACGTTCTCTAATAAAATGCGGTACATATATATAGGAACTAAAATACTTTATTACTCAATGTTAAAATCATCTGAAATACTGCCCAGGCTAGGTCGCGAATTTTTTTTCTCCCTTTTAACTCCGAAGATTACAAAATGCTCGCTCGAGAACATTCTGCTCGATGCACCACACTGAATGATATATCACCAGGCAGCAAAACAAGCAGCCGCCGCAACGCGACGTTGCTCCAATGGCAACGACCGCGAAGGGTTAACAAACTCCAAAAGTAAAGGTTGTATCGAATAAATTAAAAAGTTTCAGACACGGGGCCAAGTTCAATGCCGTAATATCAGCCGAGTATGCGCGTTCCGTTTCCTTTTATAAACACTCAGCTGCTTTCTTTTGCCTCTACCGAGTCGTGATAATTTCTCCTGCGAGAGTGCAATAGCAATTTACAACGATTATCCCACGGTAAACATACAGCGAAACGCTTCGGTATCGTAAATGCCGCCTTAATCCTTTCGTTCTTACGAGTCAATTGTCATGTCGCAATGATTAAACGCTTGTAATTTGAAAAGAAAATTTAGTTTCGTCATTACCAGCGCCAAATGAAATAAAAAAAAGATGATTTAACAAAAAATAATAGGCAAATGTACAATATTCATATTTAAGATATATAAAATTATTTTTTTTTATTTTCTGAAGAAATTAAAATATTCCAAAATTCAAAGACTCGAGAATTTAGAACGTCATTTAATTAATTAAATTTTACATGTACTTGATTTATTTGCTACAACGAGGAAGTGCGCTTAGACCGTCGCGTCGGTGTTTTCGCATACGAGAGAGCGCACGATTTAAAGTGCCTTCTCGAAATGGACGTCATAACTTTCTCGAGGAAACAACGAACGGTGTCATAGGGCGCGGGAGGTCGTCGAAATCTACCTGAGGAGAGCTGGAGAAACCCTCATGCAAATACGATTTACCTCCAACGTGGCTACCGCCAGTCTGCTAGCGGCAAGTGCACCCTCGGGAGAACGAAAGCGAAGCCGGGGTAACGTTCCCCGGGCAAATGGAATGCAAAATCCTGGACGGCGCGAACGCCTGTGGGAACTTTGTCGTCCGTGCCATTGGGCGACGAAAGTCTCCGGGGTCGAAAGGATTTCCAATCTCTCTTAATGGCGCATTAATCGTGATTCCCCGAACGAGAGGAGGGTGGAGGAGGCGAAATGGCCGCTGTCTTAAATGCGATAACTCTGCCGGCCGACAGTTTTCAATTGGCGAACGACGCACTGATAGCCGGCGAAGTTGTTTCCAATACCTGTTATCGATACTTCGTCTTTTACTCATGCCCTCTTTAATTTAGAAGTTTGTGCATCTAGCGTCACGAAGTTACGAAGCGAACGAGCCGAGGAATCCTGCATCTCGATCGAGTTATTAAATTAAAGACGTTCGCGTTGAGAAGTTTGCGCGAACAGAAAGAAAACGTGAGCTGACTGGTGTTAATTTTCCATTTAATATTCAGGGGATTTAATTAATATATTATACAAGATGTGAACATGCTTCTAAAAGCATAAAACCTATGCCATACAGTTTCTATATAGATATATAATTCTAATGAAGATCATCTAAAAATTTTACACAAAATCTAATTTTATAAATTAAGAGAAGAATATATACAACGTATCTATCAGAGAAATTCGAAAGTGTTTGCCCTCAATAGTGAATTTCGAGAACGGAAATATATTGTCCCATCTTATGAAAACGAAAATCAGGAAATATTGATTAAAAGAAGAGGCGGAGGCGAGGAGAGGGCGAACTGTCGTACCATTTCCAACGTGGAATTCGTCGATGAAGATTAATGATAGAGATCCACCTGGATCCGCCTGAGAGGAGAACGATGTGGCCAATATTAACCCCTCCGCGACCTCTTCGCTTCGTTACACCTCGAGATGCTCGATCCTGCGGACTAGAGGATCAAGTAACTCCGTCCTCCGTCGTCTTCTGATGACTCGCTCGGGTGATCTCGATTCCGCTCTCGGCTAGAGCGATTGCAAAACGATACGATACACATGCGAGACTATCTCCGAGTAAATTTTCAAACACACATCACACACAAGTGCCTCCCTCGCTAAATTATGTAAGATGGAATAAAGAAATAAAATCGCAGCTCGCGGAGTTGCCAAGAAAGAGACGACTAACCGGTGCGACTTCAAAAACAAAAATACTCTTTAACAGCTGCAAGATGTAATCGAGAGTTGCTTCGCAAGAAGAAAGTTAAATTTCGCGACTACTAGCTGTGAGTCGATTAATGTCATTAGGTAATTTAGCGGAAAAAGATTTACGTTAAGTTTCCGATAATTTATCAAGAATTTATCTAACTTTTGGCAAAATGTCAAGATGAGAAAATAAATATATACAGGAATATAAATATTGCATTTATATTTACCCATTATCTCACGATGTTTCTTAATGTTTAACTATTAGGTATAATTACTATTATATAATATAATATACTCAATTCTAATCATAATAAAAAAACTATATTTTATATTATGTAACTTCGTTTACATATACCTATAGCTAATTTACTAAAATCGATTTCTATAATTTCGACAAAAATTAATTTTACGCAATTTCGTTTCCATTACACAATTTATTAATATAAACACAGATTAAAGTACGGTTCAAAATCTACGCTGATATTTTCCCCTCGGTAAAGCATTATCCGCTGTTAACAAGCACCCAAGCAGCTAATATATTCCGGAATATCCTCCGAGGTCATGTACGAAAAGGGTGAGCGTAAAGTGCGAGCGTGTTGGTCGATTAACGGTTGTACAAATAAAGCTCGTCGGCGATTGCGTAACGATACTAGAGACGAAGCTTAAGGTCAGGTCGCTCTCCCCCGTTTGAAGTCATAAATCACTTAGGAATTAACCCCTCTAATTGGTCCGCCAGTATTTAAATCGAACGCACACACGTGACCGCGAGCGGTAACTGGCGGTAACACGGATATGGAAACGCGCACACATCGCGACATACGTTCTGCGACTCATCTTACGCGTGTGAATCAAGTTGAAACCGGGCAAAGCAAGTTAAGTACCAAGCATTCGCGAGCGAGCGCGATTTTCGCAGCTTTCTGGGATCACGAAGCTAATTAGCGCCTCTAGCCATTCGAGAGAGAGAGAGAGAAGAGAGAGAGAGAGAGAGAGAGAGAGAGAGAGAGAGAGAGAAAGAATTACCGTGTCTAATGGAAACGACGTCTAAATTAAGGTAATGCATTCCATGGCATTCCCCAACACGACAGAAATCGTGAAATACTCAGCATTTATGACAAAAAATACCGTGCAAAAATTAAATTGCACTCACAATCAGTAAAAACGGTCTTTTAAATAACAATAAACGGTTATTAAATTCATTCATTAGAGAGAAGTAAGTATAAATGCGAAATTGAAATATTCTGGAGTTATAATATAAATATTTCAACTATATTCTTTTTAATAAACCAAAAATTGCTTTTTTAACAATTTTCAGGCAAGAATTCAATATCAATGACAATTATTTAAGCGCCTGCATTTTTCTATTTTACAAAGTCAAACATTTTATGTTAAATGTTAAACTAAATTTCTGTAAATACAAAGCTCAGTTGAAAATTTTATAAATATTATAGATAATATCTTTATAAGTATTATTAGGACGTACTAAATTATTCGGGAATGTTATACATTCTAATCTTTTTTGACAATATAATTTATTTATATATGTAATTGATTGGCAATGCCTCAATGACGATTTATTTCATTTTAAGTGGATACTTATTAAATGACTAATAATATCTATATACATGAAGGGATCCTTAATCGCTTTAAGTTACAAACGCGACACAATTAATTTTGGATCAGTTTTAAAAAGATATCTTTTTTAATTCACAAAAAGACAGTTAAACATACAATAAAAAAAATTTGTTTGTTTAATATGTATTACTCTAAGTATCAACATTTTGTTAAATAACTATAAAAATAACATCTATTTCAAATTATCTCAATACTTATATGGAGTCCGAAGATATCTCCAAAAATCTTCAATTCTTAAAGCCACGTAAATTCGTAGATTTTCAACTTAAAGTTTTGCCAAATAACAAAATATATTTCAAATGCAATAAAAAACACAGATCCGAAATTCAATGCGATCGTAATACGTAGAATATCCAAAAATATAATATTAAAAGCATTATATTAGGTATAGTTTGATACCAGTATGATATTAAATAATATATTTCTCATAATCTTAAAAGAATTAGAAGCGAAGGGACTGCGCAACGCCGAGTTCACTCTCGGAGTTCGATCGGGGGGTGATCGATGATCGATCGATTCGCGTGACGGCACGTTTCCAGGACGTTGCGCCGCGCAAGTATCGGGCAAGTTGGAGTACTCGAACGGATTCAATGAACTCGGAGGAAACGAGGCACGCTCTTCCTTTCCTGCCCTCACCTTCTATAACGGCCGAGTCACGGCTCGTGATCGTGCCTCGGACACAAACGATCAACGAAACGCGCGGGAGTGAAAGTCAAGGGGCCGACAATCGCCGCGGAATGTCATCGAATCGTGAACGAGATTCATGAGTGCGTTTCAAGGGAATCAACGCGTCACGTCGTACTGCCAACAACTTCGATTACGCCCGGCTTTTGCCGCTTACCGCATGACTCTCCTTTTTTGACAGAAGAACACTTATAATCCACAGAGATATTCTAACAATCGTATATAGAGAAGAAGATTTAAAAGGACAAGATAATTACTTTTTTTTTTAAATTAAGTGCGTTGCAAATAATGCTTTATAGAAAGTTCCTACTTCGTGATTAGATAACATAAAATCTTCAATAATCATAGTTATAGCCCTGATCAAGTATGAGTACATTAGACTATTCACACAATACAAGAAGAATCATTCGTTTTCTGAGATTATATTTATTTTAGGACAAGCGACATTCAAATGAGAGAGAAACAGATTTAACTAATTTATGTAAAATAAAATCAGGTATCTGCTAATTTTGGTTAATGGTGGAATCGAAATTAGAAATGTAATCATGCGAAGAGCCGTTAGGAACATTAACGCGGTATAATGAATTATTAATATCGTACACGTCATAGTGGCCAAAGCGCAAGAAATACAGAGCAAGAGGAATCAAATAGTAATAACAGTCGACATCAAAGTCCGCCTATATCTCAGAGATATTTCTGTGCAAAGAGAACGTGAATTATTCACTTATCTAATGAAATCAAATCGTTTAGAATTCCAACAATTGCAAGAATTAAGGGAAAGAGCTAGGGTACCTTATAATGCTATTCATGAATTATAATTTATAATTAATGGATAATCAAAAACCTTTAAACTAGCAAGATTAAATTCCATCAGCTTTCTGAAGATAGTAAACAAATGCAGGAAAAAAGCAAAAATATATTATAAATTTTATCCCATATAAAATAATAAAATTTGATAATGCAAATCACAGCTTTACATGCAGATGTTGATATGATTTACAGCCGTTGAATGTATCGTGAAATAAAAAATGTCAATGTATCAAATATACGACCCGCTGCAATATTTTTTAATGATTGATTTATATGTGAAACTTGACGAGATTATAAACAAGAGGATAAATGTCACGAATACCAAAAATTGTAAATCAATTAAATCGTACATCAAAATTCAGCTGTATCTCAATTAAAAGCTATTTCCGTTATATTCTTGAGATAAGCGGTAACGTGAGGTAATATGTTTTTTTTTTTAATTACTATACTTTTCGATTCGGATAACGTAATGTATGTATCAAAGCGAGAATGCGAATAAATTTTCGATAATATGTAAATCAAATATTTTAAAAAATTTAAAGATACCGCAGAAGTCGTTAAATAAATTTTATCATGTCTAATGAAATTTATTTAACGACCTCTGCTAGTTTTAGTTGAAATTGCGTTTCAAGACCGTGAGTGACAACGCTTAGTTTGGTAAGACGAAGAATTGTACATAAAATTAACATGAATAATATTAGTAGGCTATCAAGATCCAGTCCTGACCGAAAATAACGTTTTTCCTCTAAAAATTGATCTTATGATGAAGTTTTCATAAATTACGCGAAGAATAGCTATCGAGCTACATCAAGGAAAGATGCATCGAGCGCGGCCATAACTAAATTCATCTTGGATCACCATGATCGATCTTGCCGAGACATCCTGACGCAATACGAGGTAGTTCTCGCGCGCTCGTACGTCCCAATTATTCAAATGCATTCCCGAACGCGTTGCACCTGTTGCATCGCGAATGCAGATGCACGTCTGAGGCGTCGAATCGTCTCAAGCATGCTCTTTGTATAACCAGCACTGACGCCCGAAGAAAAATTTCTCCCTTCAGTTATTACCTTCAAGCAATTGCCTTCGCGAGTGTCCCTTTTTGCAACATTAAAGAGAGACGAGAAATGATAGTGCTATACATTTTGAGATTAACTCACACGATTGCAAAAGTCAAGTTCTCAATGCGATTATTACTGACAATAACAGCATATCTATCTTTTTAAAATCCGTATTTGAAAACGAATAATATGTCTATAACAAAAAGAGGAAGAGAGGTACATTTTTCCTTCAAATTTTCTCAGATACTTCAGTTATTTTAAGCCACAATACAGTGAATTCACATCCTATGCCATTTCTGAACTCCATTCTACGTCAATAAATAATACTCCCAATATAACATCACATATAAGTCAGAATTAATCTTACTAGTGTAAAGATGTTTTGCTGACAAAGTTTATATCAATTCTCGAACACGTTTTAATAAAAAGTACCAATAAATAAAAAAAGAGAAAATAAAGAACATGCTAATGCTCGTAATATCTATATTTGCTGTTTACTGTTTGCTGTTTGCTTCTTTTGCCAGATCATATATATAAATATGTCAGATAAAATAGAAATAATTTTCTGCTAAATAAACGATAAGGAATATTGCTCCTCTGAAACTTATGTTTCTTTTAGTATTTAAGATCTTACGCATGTAAAAAAGATCTGCAGATATCTAATTTAATACTTCTCGTGCATAATTAAAATAAACTATTTTATAACAGTTATTAATTTTATCATAAAAAGATCATTACACTGTGTTATTCTATACGATATCAGGATATCTTATTAGATTTAGACAAATGCTTTATATAGTTTTTATATAGCTTGACCGTTTTCTATAAAAACGTGTAGAATGTGGATCGATATTTACCAATTTGGCGGCATCACGTTGTCGCAATGTCATATCACCAAAATAATCTGGAATCGACGATGCACGCAGCCCGATCTCACTTTCGATCTCGCGAACGCGTTAAGAAACTATCAGCTCGTGTCGAAGACGGCTCGAGAAGCGCTCTCGGGGTCTAAGCAACGACTGGGATGGTACCAGGATGGCTTCTTGCTGCCTGGTCGCTGCGTTCGCCACAATAGAAACTGGTGGGAGATCAAAACGCTGAGTGGTCGCTGTGCTGGTGCACATATTCGCGTATATACGCACATACGCGTATGTTATATGTAATATTCATTTTCGACAATGCACACGCCTCGCTTGTCACAGACAGTGTAAGTGTACGTTTGTGTAAGCGCATGTGCACGCAGGATTTACCTTACAGTACCGTTCACAAGCACATTCCATGTTCATCGAAATTTCATCTGTACCGGGAATGCGTATCAATGGCTGCGGAACTAAGTGTCTTGCCACTAATCCACCTTTGTACGGATCACTGATCCATTAACGGAAACTTAAGTGTTCTTTTCAGAAGAATTTCTAGATTAGTCATTTGGTACATTTTAAAGAAGACTTTTATCGTTGTTATCATTCTCTTTCTTTGATTTTTATCATTAGCATTATATTTCAACTTTGATAAAATGCCTATATCACGTGAGACTCGGAAATCAATGTTAGTTTCCATTTAATTTTAATTTTATTTTTGCTTTAATTTTTAGAAACAGGAATTACGTTATCGCGATATGTTTTAGCATTCATCATTTAACTAAAACTATTTAAAAAGTGCCTCGAGTTTATGAAGACTATTGTACTTCGGGAGCAAAGAATAAAGAATCGCAAAGGTACGGTGGCGTGTTTCCCATGTAGACACGCGGGGACCGACCGGAGTCGGAGCGATTACAAAGCGCATCGCACGAGCAAACAATTCTTTTTTTTCTGCTTTTTTTGATTGTATTGTGTGTATGCACAAATGCACGCGGGAAGTACATTGCGAGAGTATCGTCTTACCGTGCACGAGAATTTCCCGATGAAGAAAAAGGAAGACACAAAGAATGCAATATACGTATAATCTATACAGAATCCGTTTTATATCTCTGTTAACACGAAAATTGAATAATGCAATATTTCTAAATACTCTCAAATATTTCTAAAATATTCAAATAAAACTTCACCTTTAATAGATATAATCATATTAATTTAAATTAAATGATTTAAATTACAGATTTTTCAAGCCAAAATCTAAGTGTAGAATTTTCGTATTTTCTTTACCCATAAAATCTCTCTCTATTTGATTAAAAATAAAAAAGTAAAGTTTTGTTATTTGTTCATATTCCTGAAATTTAGTTTGTAATTTTGCTTATCATAAATGCAAAGATAACAATTTTACCAATGTCACAATGTCAATTCCAAATTTATCAAAGAATGCATATGTGAAAATTTAAGATAACTTAGTATAATCTTAGTTAATAATTATAATTACGAGTTTTATCTAAAAATAAGAATTGAATTCATTATTCAATTTCAAGTAATTTCAATGACCAATTTGAATTAATCTATCCAGCACCGCATCCTTGAACGTTTCATCGATTAACACAGTCACTGAAATAGTTCATTAACATAATTCAGAATTGCGAGAAACAGATCCATTAGATCTGCCGATAGTTATGCGTCTGCATGGATATATGTACGAGTATGTATCCGTATGTGCCGCTTAATTCATTTAACACAAGTACATGCAACGCGCATATAATTACGTTCCGATAATTACACAATTTCACTGCACATCAAGAACGAATAATTCACTTCGGCACCTATTTTCGCTTTTTTATTCAAGATTACTGTCAATCGACCATGAAGGACCACGACGACTAAGACGATTCAAATTCGCGCAAGCATGATGCCGGTGTGAAATCATAGTCGACCGTAACTGCAATCGTTCGTTGGGAAACTTTGATCAGATTTGATTTGGTGCAATTTTCAGAAAATATTATATTATATTCGTAATATAACGCTTAAAGTCACAAAAAAATTTAATAATAGTATCTATCAATATAAACTAATAAAATGTATTATGTCACAAATTATGTAATCATTATTTTAATGACATCGGCGAGCGCCGAACCTTTTTTAAATAAAAAAATTATATCACTATACGGTCGCGTCACGTAATATAGCGATGTTGCATTTTCCCCGACGAAGCTGTATTATTTTCTCGCAAGTGTGATTAACGCTGTCTGCCCGTCCCAAGAACTCCTTCCCGACTAGATGATACCATCCTCCATTCTTACCCCGCTTCGTACGGCCGCGAAAAGAATTCGTATCTCTACGGCCGCGGCGCGCAGCGGACGGGTGTACGTCGACGGATAAAGCAACTCGTTAATCTCCGGTTGTTAGCCAAGGTGGAGAGATACATATCTCGGGGTTTCTGTTGCAGACGGATGATTCGCCGAGTCTACTGCTATCGCGGTAACCACCTCGGTTACTCGTGAGAGCGAGGAAGCGCGTAGCAGAATCAGGGGCGGGGAAAGACTACGCGCGCCACGAAGTATGCGGGGTTGGAGAAGCATTATTCTAGAACGTATTCTGACTCACTAATTATCTCAACAATTTCGCGTGTAGTCCTCGGGACACCACATTTTTCGCCGTAGAAAATACAAAACAATTCCGTATCGTCGTCGACAGAATGATTCAGACTAAATATATGATTAATTTTAGCGAAGATATTTTCTTTAAAGCAATGTTCGCGGACGCAGCCCAAGGGAGAGAGGAACGATCCCGTGAATGATCGCAGCGCTTAGGTGGAAAAGCCTCGCGGCCGCGCAGATCGCTCATTCATCGAAACTCTTAACGATTATAAATGGCTGTAGTCGTTGCTTCGTTATAGCCATACCGTCCGATTCCCGTAACTCATGCAGGAACGATGGAACACACGAATTTCGTTCGGTTTTTGCCCGTCCGTTACCAGCGATTCTCTTCTTTACGACTGCCTCGAGACCAATTCGGAATACTAAGAACCTGCCAATGCAGGTCGAGGAAATTTCGCTTCCAAAAGGTTTTAGCCAAGTACGAGTGTAAACAATGAAATTCCGCGAGCAAGTTTTGTACGAGTCTGAAAGTGACTGCTTTTTACGCTTCGTGCTCGATGAATGGAAACCGCAAAATAAGAAGTGAAGACAACTGCCAATCTCTTTCGAGCATAAAAATAATTTTAAAAGATCTTATAATTTAACATGTCGAATATTTACTGAACAGAATAATTATTATGGAACATAAAAAAATTTATCATACATTGAAAGATTTAATGTTTATCAGAAAAAATATATTATTTAACTCTTATTGCTTAGATATAAGCAATAATATAAGACAATTGCATACAATAATTCAAATCCTTATTGTATACCTACAGTAAAAGGAAATAAAATTAAGTCAATATACAAAATATTAACATAATTATTTTCTTCATAATTATCTTATTATATCATTTACTATAATTAATGTCCATTCATATTTTCTTGCTCTACTTGTCTTTAAAATAGGCCATTAAAAGGATGTGGGTAAAGACAGAATGAAGAGTCATGACATTGATAAGTTTTGATCGCGGATAATTCTGAAGTCATTCAAACTCCCTAAAGATTACAAATGGGCCGAATAAAGCAGAACTTCGCTACGTCCTTATCTGGGTCTCTCGTGTGCTATTCTACCGCGCCGGGAAACTTCAGTATTCCCCAAGTCCGCTCTTGATAACGCACATTAATATCAAACTTATTACTGCGGGTCGTTTACGCTCGTGCCGTCGTGACAGCCGGCGAAAACGGCCGACGTTATCGTTAAACGAATCGAACCGCGGCCACTTTTCGCAACGTCGCCCCGATGTCGATATTCATCGTTAATTAATCCGCGCTCATACGTTACCCTCCGCGGCGCGTAAAAAAGGCGCGCTTACCCGGCAGCTTATAAAGTACGGTGACGCGCGACGGCATGGTAATTAATCGAGTTCGGCCATGTCGTAACGGTAACTAATACGGCGACAATTAATCACACGCCGCCGGTAATCCATGCTCATCGATATCCTCGTCGCGCTATAAATTACTGTCTCCTAATCCCCTCCTTTTTCTCCGTCTATGCATTCGTCTAATATGTTTTCAGCATGTGCAGCACACATGTTACATATTAAAAATCATAAGCTGAACAATTTAATCATTAGAGCTGCTCTTCGCTTTTATATGAAACATTTGCGGTTAACAGTAATGCATTTGCTTGTTAATATCCCGATTCTTACAAAATAAATTTAAATGTCTTACATGCTGTACTGTCACTTTATTATTTTCTGGTTGTGAAACAGAGTTACGAACCTAGCAAAACTGCGTTAGCTTTGCTTCTAATTTCTTTGCTTCTTCCCCGCATGCCTTAGATATTTACCCAGCTACTTATTCTTACATTCTGAACTAGCTATGTTAGTAAGAAACGCACGATTATTCGATAGAAACGTATCGATTCTCGACTGTTTTCCATGAACGAACGAGAGAAACGTGCTTCGCCTGTTGAGTTTCGCGTTCTCCTCGTCACCCGGCCCTCGCTTCCATACCTCCTGTCATAGGCATTGCCTCTGGACTGTCCGTTCATACTCTCACGAACGATTCCAGGCATTCCCGGGCGACACCGCCGCGTCGCGCTATTCTTGGCGGCGCGGCGTGCTGGCGCATACAGCCGGCGTCTTGCACTTCGATCGCTTGCGCTTCCTTCCGGTGCATACAGACCGCTCATACATGTGGAGAGTGTCAAGAGGGACATGCGTACGGATGGAAAGTACACATACACACGTGAGCCACGTGCGAATCGTTTTTAATCCCTTGCATTTTGAAATAATTAGTTGCTTAGCCAATTGTTATTATAAATATATTTAATTACTATTATAAATATTATTAGGAAACCGTGTATTAAAAACAAAATGGTTTTACTGCGAAATTGTACGCTGCGAAAGAGCTCTCTGTCAGATTTCAATAAATTTTAGTAACATTCCTTCGTTTAACAATTGAATTTCAAACAAAACTTGATTAAATTTCATTGTCCAGAACAAATTCCATAATTATATATTCTATCGACATAAAACTCACTGTTTTTAACGTTTAATTAATAATTTATATACATATCGGCGTCGATGGATTTTACTTTGACAACAATTTTCTCATTTTATAGCTGTGCGCAATTATTTTTCCAACAGAATTTAATTGCTTGATATTATACAAGAAAAATGAAGTAAGTTCTATCAGAACAAATCTAACAAATAGCTAATATAAAGTTTATGATGTATGCTTCACCGCATAATTCTGCGAGAGACAAAATGTCTTCGATCATCCGCTTGATGATCCTTTTTACCAATTTAGTTTTCTCCAATATTAATCGTGTGATGTGGTAACAAAGAATAATTTCGAGAAACTCATTGTGCGATCGTACGAATAAATGGTCATATAGATTAAGGTCATATACAAAAGGACTTTCTATGATGATGGTTCAAGTTCCGAAAAGAAATGTGTTTCTTAAGACAAATGGAACTCCTACATCAACTCAGTCATTAATTTCACGACGAATTCAACACAAAGACCTGTATGTTGCCTAAAAGTAATTTCTTTGAAGATAATTTTCCTTCATTCGCACGATTTGCGTTAATCATTGTACGAAGTAGGGAGCTTAAATAAATCTAATTTAAAGTCATAAATACTTTCTAGAAAGATTTACTTTCGACGATAAAGATAAAAAACATACTGCATAGTATAAAGTCTTACCTATACCAGCAGTAAAAATATATATGTATTTTTATACATGTTCTTGGTATATATGTTTAAATTATATTTTATATTGTAAATTACAAATTCTTGAGTTTTATATGTATAAGGTAAATTTTTTATGACAATAAAAAACTAAAGAAAGCTGTTTTCTAATAACCATATATAAAAACAAAATTTATAAACATATGGAATAATTAAATATGTGATTTTATGTAAATAATTATTAACTAATAGATTCCGAATCATACAATATTATCTCTCATAAAATATTAGAGTTAATTACATGTTACATTTACACATAAGATAATTGTGTAAATTATTATAATTATGCAGCAATACAACCTCAACGCGCGTATATGATAATACAGTGATAATTGTTTTTAAATTTTTGGAATTATATTTTTTCTCGTGTTTCTTGAATTCAATATTTTGTGAATTAAGTTTGAAATTATAATAAAATTCTACTAATACAAAAACACATTTTCTTAAAATTGCTAAGTAATATGGTTTTATTGAGCTTCTGTATTCTTGACGTTTAATTCGTCAAAATGATTCTAATGTTAAATGCTAAATATCTTAATTGCATCTATATTTATATAACAAAAAAGAAGCTAATTATATTTATTAACAACCTCGAGAAATTTGCAAATTGTACAAGATGCCCTCGCCGATAAAGCGTAATCGAACTCGATCACGATTAACTAACACAGATAAGCAATTCTATTATATTACATATCAGGCTATATTATATAGATAGAGAAAGGAAATGTAGATAACGGTTCAGCTTGAACTCATGATGTGTGATGCAACTGCGGAAGTATAAGAAATCGTGCCTTGGTGCAGTATAATAGGCAGAAAATCCTTAAGAAACGTTGAAGGTGCTAACAGATTCCGACTTTTCTTGCGGCTGCAACGCGGTGGCTCGTGCGGAAAGGCAGTGTTTATACGACAGTGAGAAACGACGAGCGAGTCTCCATGTAACGCGAAGTACTTTTATAGGCTTGGTGTGTAGCTCGGTTAAGACGTTCCGATGGATGTTAAGAGAGTTTTGGTGTTTCACACTTATGGGAAACGCGCGATCTTCGGCTGCGGAAGATAGAAATAGATAGATAAATAGATGGACAAATAGAAATAAGGAAAGAAAGAAGACAGAGAAAGAAGAACGGACGGTTTGCAAGGTTAATACTCGAATTAAATACTTCGCGTTGGCAAATGGCAACATCACCACCTGAGGAAACAAACATATCTGTTCTACCTCCTTTACATCACAATGGAAGTCCCGTTTTCAGTAAAGGAACATATGTATATCCGGCGCGATTCAATTGCACCCCGGTTTCGTAGGAATCGGGTTAAGGACGTGCCATTCCCATTATAGACTTTCGTAATAATGGAGTCGTTTCTTTATTCACGGAAGAAGGTTAATTCTAGTTCGCTCAAAGTTCGAAGCTCGAACGCCAGCTAATTAGTGTCAAAACCTTCCTCCATTTCTTTTTCGCCGCGCAATTTACATTGAATGTGACTGTTTGGCTCGAAGATTACATTACGTTTAAATTAAATATTGCAACACGTTATCAATTGAACATCATGTGTTAGAAAAGATTTAAGATTTGAAAATAATTTAGATCTAGATTTAAAAATAAAAAGTATTTATATAAATACATACATTGGTGATTAACACATCCTGTGCAGCATGTAAATTTCCATGTACTAGTGCGATTCGTAACAGTATATTTGAGATAGAAACTATAACGCGAGCCAGTAATAATAAATTTTATAAAACCAGTGTTATCTAAGAAAAATTCTTTGCTAGACTACATAACATAATTCATTGTGGTATACTCGGTTCTTAGTAAAGTCTCTTAACGCGTATATATTCAATTAAAAAAACATAATAAATATAAATTTAAAAAAGATATCTATCCACAATTTTTATACCAAATTTATTTCAAAAATGCCTAACGTATAAGGCAATCACGTTGTATTTTATCTCGAGCGCAATTCGGGGAAAAAAAATGCGATTTTCTATATAGAAAACTGTGTAGTGGAAAATAACGGCCGCCCAGAAAATAGCCAACATCCGCCGATAAGTCGACGCTTGCCTCTCTTCGACGTTCAAATATTTACGATACCACGTCGAGCGTGTTTGCGAGGTAACCGTCGATGCGTGGGTGTTTTATTTGCATCGCGTTCACTGTGCGTTTCGTTCCGAAAATTCAAGGCTGCGTATCCATCCTTGCGTAGCACAACATCCATTTTCGCAACAAAAAAAAATACAACGGATTTGTCTGAAAGTCACCTCGTTCATCCTCCGAAACGTCTCGTCGCGGATACCTGCTCGGGTATCATGTTCCCGATCTTCCCCACATTCCTCTCCAACCACTTGACAAAGAAAATTTTCCCGATATTCCCGATCGATGAATCAATCCTGCAGATCGTATCACCAGATGCGAAGAACACATGCTTATTTGAATTCGGAAATAGGAGAAGGTAGGTCATTCCGTTTTCTTCCTTTTAAGAGAAAGAGATATCGAGAGAAATGATATTCGCTTCAAACAGTTCTATACGAAAATATAGCTTTAATAAAAAAGAATATCGTTCAAGACAACATAACTATTGTGAATATTGAACTAAACGAAGTAAACATGATAAGTGTGCAAATCAATATTAGACGATTTAATAGACTATATAGTAGTAACATCCAAAAATTTCCGAGTCCAAGGATATAAACAAGATAATAAAATAACAAAAATTTTTATTTTTCAATATAACTGCTCTTTATTTCAATTTTTTATTTTATTCTTTTTTTTTAGAATAATGAATTAATTTTTCTATACCATAAAAAATATTCTCGACTTTTCGTCTTTAAAATAGTTCAACACTGCCGAGATCACTTCTTTGTAATTTATAAATTTTGTTCCACATAAATCGAACTTCAATTTTGAAAATAAAAAAATAATCACTAGGAGTTAAATCGGGGCTGTACGACGGTTGATGAAGAAATAATCTCCGTAGTGTTAAATTATTTTAAGGATAAAGATTTAGATTATTTTTTTAGTGATATGGAAAAATTGATTCATTGTTCTGAAAAATATATTAAAATAAAGTGTGATTATATTGAAAAAATGAAAATGGTTGTTTTACTTTATCAAACATTTGGACTTTATTACATACGAGTACATATATTTCAGGTCTAATTAATTACGTGTCTCGGTTACGATCAGTTTAATTATGTTCGGATAACCGCATTTAGCCCTAGATGTGCGGCATGGCTACGGGAGCTTGTATTTTCCATGCACATTCTTCTTACTCCTCATTACACGTCGACTTTTACTCTCACCCCTTCAACCTAGCTACCAATATACGCCCCGATGCATAGTAGCCGCAACAAGGCGAAATAAAGTGTCTGGCGGCGCGCGGCTAGTATAATTAAGAAACTTTATACGCGTGAGTAATTAATCATCCGACTAGAGCTCCTATGGGCCAAGTGGAAGCGAGGTATCGTCTCGGCTGATACGTTAGCGTGTTAACCTACATCCCTCCGCGTTCGTAGAAAACATGAATTTATTGCTGGAGCCAAGCCACATAACGCTTATTGGTCTGTCCAATAGCTTACACAGCAAAAAAAAACGAGTAAGCTTTACGTAACGTTATATTGTGTCCTAAAAGGCGGAAACTCAATTTTCGCGAGCTAAATGTGCGATTGTATCCAAAGACTTTATTATTGAAAACAATTTTCAGAAAATAAGATTTTGTCGGAACACGTTGATCTTTCTTTTTTTTCCATTTAAAACATTAAAATAAGACATTTCAACATATTCATACCTGAAAGCTTCATCCATTTACATTGTCATAAATTTTTTTTTTAGAAAGCTTCAGGTGCAACAAACTTTCGCTGTAACTGCTAAAAAGATAACAAAAAAATCATCCATCTCTCAATTATGCTACGGATTGTTAAACACCTTGTACACGCATCGTCAAAACGAGATGACCGGCACTTGCCATTGAACACGCCTATGTGCGAACCGACGCGACGGTGTATATCTATACGTGGGTCGTTCGCGAAAACCAGTTTAACTTCGTGAAAGTATGGCGGAGGCATCGTGAATGAAAACTGGTGCAACCACAGTGAGCTCGCGATCCTTCAGAAAATGTATTTTCGCGCGCGTACGAGCAGGCAGGCAGGCAGGCCGGCGCGTAGACGGCAACGACGAAGAGGAAGACGGAGAAGGCGGACGGATGGGTCGGTTTCAGCGTCGTCTCGTTCATGTGACACGTGTATGAATATTTTCGCGAGAGAAACGCGAGAGCAGATGCTGAACGATAGCAGGCGAATTCAAAAGAGATCGTATAAAATCATAGTCCTGTCTCCATACACGTCTATACGCGCGTGCATATCATATGTTTGTTCACAGGAAGTCTCTGGCTTTCTCATACCCTTTTTTGCCATTAGTTATTCCTTTGTGTATCTAAGGTTTGAGTTCTTTTGACGTTTATGTGTATATCTATTATTGTTCTAATAAAAATTGAAGATTCTCGTCATAAATTATATTTGCTCTCCCTCTCTTTATCTACCTTTTGCTCTCTCTTTCCATCTTTACTTCTCTCTATATTCTCTCGCTCTTCTCTCATCTCTGATATATCTTCTCTGCTATTTCTCTCCAGAGCTCCATGAATGCCACTACCACTAGCAGGCACTTCTTCCTGCTGCCTAGAATAGGAAGGAACAGGAACATTTATGTACTGCCCCCGTTACGTCGACCTGGTATTCGAGCAACAATATACAACGTGTCGGGGTAAACGAAAAAATCAATTCTCTAAATCTTTCATACGTTTGTAAATCAATTTGCGTTTTTCTCCGCGTGAATTGGCTGGCCAACATGCCAAGAGTAATTGCCGTTATTGCCGCAAGTTAAAAGCCGCTGTGCACAAAATAGAAGATAATAACATATTAATAATAACTAATAAGAGATATTAATAATGCATGATAAACTAATAAATATAAAAAGTAATCAAATAAAAGAATTAATTAAAGAAAATAGAGAAATCCGATATTTATAAAAAAGAATCGGTATTTTAATCAAGTAATGCATTTAATTTAATACAATACATTTAATAATAAAATGTATAAATCAGTATTTGTTCTTAAAATATTTACAATATATATTTGTATGGTATAGTAATGTAGTATGATGAATTTTTTAACAAAATATATCGACATTTTAGTAAGCAACCAAAGAATACGCAAACTGAAGACCCTCTACACTATGAAAAAGCGACTGTAAAGAGACGGAAAGTTGTAAAGGCGACTTCGTTAAAACGTTCGAAACGATTTCCGCCGAGCACGCTACAAAAGCAGTCTCGAGCTCGCCGGTTGCAAAAACCGATCGTCGCCACACGATTTATTCATCGACCGTCGCCGACGTTTCTTTCGTGCGGCGATCTGGTTTCTCGGAGACTTTGACGGCCGAAGAAGACAACCGGCAATAGACTGCCGACTAATCCACGAGTGACACGAAAAACGTCGACGATTCCGTGGTGAAGATTGAACGCGCTGTCACGTGAAACATGCCATAAGATAAAAATTCGATAAATAGTAAGTATCTTGAGCTTCAGATTAAATTAGGAAATATAGATGGAAAAAAGAGAAAAAAAGAAAATCTTATTTGAGCATGATTAATATTATTTGATATTTAATTAACTTCTCGCGAATTAATATTTCTTAGTAAATTCAAAGAGATTTTTTTCTTATTAAGGAAACTGGTAGCGTGATTTCAGAAGGCAACAAACGCGATTACAAAATGCAATTACATGCAACACTTGATTTCAGCTTGTCTCTGCCTGTTTATAATCGAAAGAAACGGCATGAGTCGTGTTTCGATGTAAATATCTTAGCTCCTTACAGATTTACGCATGATCGTCGTCGACAGGCATGAAACGCGCGGTAGCTGGCGAGGTTGATTGATGATGCGAGATCACGGGGATAACGATTGCGGAAGCCACATGAAAACGTATTAAGTACTAATCGGGAGAGAATAATTCTCAGGTTCTCTCAACGAGATCTTTCCTCGCGCCGTTATTTTACGAGCTGAAACTACCCGATGTAAACCGTGCCGCTTCATGTATACCTTTCGTCAGCACACATTTTTTTTACATAAATCAGATCCACGATTATGCCATCTTTTAAGCTGCGGTAATGAGAATCGGTGAGCCGGCAGAAGATTTCGTGACAGCGACTCTGTGAGTCATATCATTATATTGTCGATTGAATACAGGTTTCGCAAATTTGGCATTTAGTTTGCTTCGTAAGCAACTTCTGTTTAACAGCTGCATCTTATATGTCAGTGCGAAAAGATCGAGCACATTAGATGTGGTAAACTGTTTTATAAATTCTTGAAATTGCACAAGGAAATAAATATGCATGCAACAACAAACTCCTATTATCGAAACACGCGAGCCAACACATTTCTTTCTGGAAGATTAAATAGTCCTGATTCAGTGAGAGAGGAGCAATATAATTTCCATGAGTAATTTTAATTCAATCTTATTTCCAATTTGCATAAAGTCACGAGATTTGCATTTGTCACAAGTCGTTTGACACGAGCGTGCCAATTCCAAGTTTTTCTCTTTATAACAAGCGTTTCGTGCTTGTTGGGTGGGAAGAAATAGATTCCCGACAACTGATCAGCTCATGAAAGCAACAGGGTGGCTGGCAAGACGGGCAAGGGCTTTTACCCGACTACAAATCGATCGGGTCGCTGATCCGGCGGATTCCTCCAGTCGCGCAAGCGTATCTGAGCGAGGTCGAAGACGAAGACGAAGTGTGGGAAGCCGCGGGACCTCCGCGCACCACCTCGATAAATCTTTCTCTAATGATGGGCAAACTAATTATTTCTGAGGCGTGCTCTTGACACGGTTTCGTGCGCTTCCCTCCGGTCCTTTCCGTGACGCGCACGTATCATGTCCCAGGCTCCCCACTCGTTTATGGTGCACGCCACTTAGCGATCGATCATCCGACTCTTACGTCTTCTTCCCGGTTGAAACGCGCATTAAAGTGTAAGTTTAATAGCCGGTTACGTCAGTCTCGGTTACGCGACGCGCGCCCACCGAAGTTGCGAAATTTATCGGCCTAAAAGATGCCCTAAACACGCGCTGTTAGAATCATACAACACGCTAGAATGCTAATCGATATCGGTTTGGCCAAGTGATTTTTATCGTTGCATATATTGACACGCGATTGACAGAATGAGTGAACCATGTAATTATATCTGCCATTTGTAATTATATCTACTAATTAATAACAATAATGAACACATGCAAAATAATGCTATAAATTGTTTAAGTTGGAGCTTGATTATATTTGAAAAGTATTTTCCGACTTAAAAGATATATTAACAAAACATTCATTTTAACTTAATACATTCGACAAAACCGTTGCATTAGTTGCAAGTTGCAGTAATAATTATTTTGAAAATAAAAACGAATTCATGACTAAATCTCTAATCCTGAAGAAGACTTATCTGATACAATGATAAACATAAGCACATAGTGGATAAAGAATTATTGTGATGTGAATAATAACTAAATCAATATAATTCTAAGTGTTTTACTATCAAAACACGATAGAGCGTCTAGCCGAAACAGTTACGTAAGTTACCTGCAAACGGGACAAAATTCCCTGCCACAATGCGGAGGACGAAGAGATCCCGGCCTGGTTGCCCTCAGACTAATCATCCTCGAGCAAGCTGAGCCGCGCTGAATCGCGTTGCGATTTCGATCGATCGCGAGAGCAGCCGCGAGGAAGCGCACCGTGAGCACCCTGAAGAACGACTGACCGGTGACGGACAAGGAGCAACGAGTCTTCTCCTTCTCCGTCTTCCTCTCGGCTTATCTCCGTTCCTCTCCGTGCTGTCCGGTCGCTCTCCCCGTTCGCCTGCTCCTGTCGCTCCTTCCTCCGCTCTCGCGCTGTCCCATACTTCAAGAGCAAGTCTTGATTGCCACAAAGTATTCAGGTGAGTGGCCCACTTACGGGACAGCCTCTCTCGACAGCGGCGTCGGTGCTGGACACGAAACGACGAAGACGACAACGATGACGGCAACGACGACGACGATGATCGAGAAGATGAGAATCGGTGCGCCAATTTGTATCCATCGGCTTTAAAAGTCCACGGCTATACGTGCCTTTGAAGGCTCGAGACAAAGGGGAGAGAGATAAAATAAATCAACTTACTGAATTCGTGGACCATGTCGACATGCCGCGTTGGACTCATTGCGAAACAAAGAGCGTTTTCTTTCAGGAAATACGTAATTTGTATCTTTATATCTTCAGGATTTATAGCGGGGAAAACATCCAATAAATAACAGTCGTTTTAAAATTCGGAGATGTAAAACATGATATTTTGTTTATATATTATTTGTCACTCAACGTTTCTGCATTTTTTAACATTGCTAATATTAACAGACGAAAACACACTTAATTTATCTCTCAGATTTGTAAGAAGTTAAATATATATCTACCACTTCTGGAGACAAGACCTGAGAAAACAGCATGCCTGAAGTAATCTTTAATTTATGAAGAAGCTTCGGGAAACCGGAAAAGTTAGTTTCAATATGTAAACTTAAGAATGAGATCGATTAACGGATGTACGCGGTACGTTCCGATGTATTTCAATCTCATTTATAAAATGTGAATTCATGAATTCCTTCTTATCTTGCTCCAGGAAGAGGTTCGAGTAACACCAGGCCGTTCTGAAAAGGTTCCAGCAACCGCCGCTCCTTTGCAATGAAAGCCTAGATCGCTATCAAATCGAGGAGGAAACAACGCTTCGCACACGTGGGTATTATCGAGTTTAGCGACGATCGCGGGTGGTCGAATGTGCACGCACGCACGTGCAATCGGCACGTACGATTGCAGCAATGCGAAACATTGAAACAACAAAGGATCAAATGGCTAATAAGAACATAAAACATCCATATAGATTATGGTCTCTCCTATTCACGTGACACTTCTTTTAGTTTATCTTATTGTTAGTGATATCGCGAGAACGTATCTAATGTAATAAAAAATGAAGTATACGCATAATCTAAATATATACTCAAAATATATACTCAAAAATTACAAGATTTTTTTGAAATATTTCTAAAATTTGTATGAATTAATTAACAATGTATATCACGCATTAATAATTTTTCAGAGGTTCTTAGAGTATAATATTTATATTATAATATTCCCAAGATGTGTGCACAAAGGAAGATTTTTGCGAAATTAAGGTTGCAATTAATCAAGATGAGTATATGGAACGCACGGATTGTAGCGACATGGAGTAGAGGAAGTCAATAGGTTTACCCTGCTTTGACATCGGCAAACATCATACTAAGTTTGTCAAAGGCGATTAGTTGAGGTATCTCCTTTATTACATGCAGAGTTCTCATTGACGTATCCCTCTTGTACTTGAATTTACATAAACTAGTGAATTTAATGTTTATAAGTACCGTAAATTTTCTCGTGTATATCTTACATCCATACATGTTGTATACATGTATAAGCAATGCAAATGTCGATATGCAATTATAGTATTACTTGTAACGGTCAGATTTTTAGAAATATAAATATTAAAATTTATGGCAAATCGCAAGTATGTGTGTGTGTGTGTGTGTGTGTTTAGGTTTATTCTTTTCAATTATCCTACATTTATTGTCTTGATAACTTGCTATTTTCTATGTACGAAACATCAATGTATACTTGTTTCATTCTAATTGCAAGAAAGTGCAGCTAAGAGGAATGAATCTTCCATCATGCTTATACAACCGCGATTGAACTGTGATTTTATGATTGCGTTTCGATATCGATAAACAATCGGTTTGTGTCATAGGTTATTGCTCGGTCCCCACTGCGGCGTGTTAGTAGAGAACACGTGGCCCCGTGAATGCGTGTCAGCGTGCAAGTGAGACGTTTATGGTACTGACCTAGCCTAGAGAGCTCGGGTGAGAGCGCACGATAGCTCTTCGAGAGCGAGGGCGTAGGTATCGTAATCAACCACGGCGCTGGTGAAGACCCAGAAGACGCTGGTTCGACGTGGGAACACGCCGCGGGGAGTCACGATATGGGAGAATCGTCGACGAGGGAGGAAAAGAGGAGCGAAAAGGGAGGGAGGAGAGAGAGAGAGAGAGAGAGAGGAAGACACGGCCGCGAAGATTCTTCCAAGTGGACTGAGACTTCGTTTCTGTGGATCCGCCACTCGTTCAACTTCAACCAAAGTTCAAGCTAGCTGCCAACATTTGAAAACAAGACGACCTTCCATTTGTTCGATTTATACCGCCGTTATTCTCTTGACTATCGCAAGATACCTCGTCCCTCTGACTTTCTGAGGTATATTCTTGAAAACTTCCTGCAAATGCGGCAAGAGTCAATTTAATTAACCAGATCTTTTTTAAATAGTTCTTCTAAAACATATATAGATTGTATCGAACGTCAACAAATTTTCACGGATTTAGAGTTATTTTTTTCTTATTAAAAAGAAAATTGAGAGTTATATCAAAATTTTCTAAATCTTATCAATGAATACGTTAATAACTAGATGTAATTAAGATTTTATTATCTACATTTATTAATGTGTATATAAAAAGATATAATAATTAATGATAACGCAGATTAACAATGTAAACAAACATTGATATCAACAAATATTGAGAACATCTTAAAATTGTATACATTCTTAATCTGTGTTATTACTAATTATATGTATATATACACACAAGTATATATGTTTAGAAGATACACATACACATGTTTAGAACTCGTTCGTTTTAAGAATCAAACGCGTTGTCGATATCGGCATTGGCACTGCCAACTGGTTTCGCCGCAGTAATTAATTTATTATTCGTTTACTTCATCAAGTAGACTGGCGGGTAAGCAAGATAAGCAAGATACTCTTACACGTAACAAAATCTAAACAGGAATGTGTTCCTATTGGCGTAATTAGATTACGCATTACGATAAGGGCACTTAATAACGGTGTGTGCCTTAGTTTGTACGCCGCGATCCTTAATATCGATCTGGGAAGACCTTTGACCAACTTTGAGAGAGCTCACTCACTCAGTTCATCTGCTCGAAAGATCTCCCCAGTAGGATAACTTTTTCGAAGAGCAGGTACCGCTGATCGCACCGTTATGTCGATGCGCCAGTATATACGCCGTATAATATAGTTATCCAGATACCGATGGTCGCTCGCGGAGATGCATACGCTCTCCCGTAAAACGCTGCCATTACGGAGTATCGTTGGTGCAGAACAACGGAGTCGATCGGCATCCAGGAAATATTACGACGCCGCCAACAATGGAGTTATTGAACCGGGGCTCGAGAATTTACACGGAAAAATCTCCGATAACATCTTGATCTTTTAAAACCATTGCTGTTCTCTTGCAACGCCTAAATCTATTTTATACAATTGTAGAACTGTTATCGAACTATTTCAAAAGAGTTAGACCGACTAGCCCAGAGTAAGTATATATCTAGCGTTTAAGTTTCACCGAAGTTGTCTGCATCATCAACCCCGTGCTTATTTTCTAACCAAAAAAGTTTCTTTCAGAGTTCGAGATATCCTTTCAAGAAGCAAACGTGATGGAATTTACAGAAATAATAGAGGCAGATTCCAGTTTCTAGTTTAGTCTGTGCACAGTCATGAGTTTCAAGCCATCCTCACGACGCTTAATTTGAAGATGTTATATATGATCAGATATAATCGTGTTTAAACCAATTCTATTTATGCTGAAATCCATCAATTTTCTTTTCGTTGCAGATTCCATAGTCGGAGTCGAAAATCGTCAACTTGCTTGCGACATATATATCGTACTAGCTCTCGGCTTATCGCAACGCGATACACAGTCCGCACCCCGCTTCCTGTTTCGCTTTCTTACTCAGGTATCTCCCGTAGTCCAGATCCGTGTCTGGTCTCTTACCCTGGTCTCTTGTGCAATTAATCCTATACGGGAGAGCCATGCACTACGATGTGGATGCACTACAGACGATACAAACGGCAATAACGTTCGGCGGCCTCGCCAGGAATTCCCGAACGCGATATCGCGGATAATGCATGCGCGTGCCTACGCACGAGGTGTGCGTGCACGCGAGCATGTCACCGTTTGATCGAGGCGCAACCAACCGCTTCGCTCGCGTGAACGCACACGACCCGATGTGAATCCAGAGACGAACTGACGTATCGAGGTGTGTGATTATAGACGGGTAATTATGTAGAAAGCTATACCATAGAGTTTATCGCGCATGGAACACAAGTCAATGAAACCTCTCGTGACAAACGGCGTATTCAATACAGCTGCAACTTGGAGCTAATACGATTGTAGCTGTTTCGTAGACTGGGAAGTGTCTGGATCGTTGTGATATATTCAAACATTGAGATAACCTGTTTAGTTTCGAGAGATAATGATATCAATAGTATCAATGATACTTCATCAATTACACTTTTGAAGATGCAGATATTTTACAGCTAAGAATAAACATAATAAGCATAAAAATTGCAATTGGGAGTATAAAATACTTACTAAAAACAGTTATACAGTTCTTATCATTCTTATCATAACATAAGAAAATAATTTTCTATTAAAGAAATATACTTATTTCAAGAAAAATCTGATTACATTTCGTATTAGTTCATGATATATAGCACCAGCACTACGTAATCAACGAACTGAGTATCAAAGATAAATCTATATAGCGTGATACCACATTGTGGTCAACGTATTCAGTATAATACTCAAGGGAAGAGAGATGAACTACATTATCCTACCGAAACATCTCTAAAATTATTATTAGCAATTCTGGAAACAACGCAATGTTATTGGAATAATCTGGTGAGGATCTTTTGCTAGTATTACCACATTTCCAGTAGTTATGTCCCTAAAAGCGACTCAGCCCTGTCGGCGGTCAGAGTACACTATGGGGATGATGTACCTGAACATACACGCACGTAACATGAACGCGCTTTGGCGAACCGCACGTGGGGGCAAGAGTAGGAGGAAGTTCTACCTAAGCGAGCGAGCGAGAGAGACAGAGAGAGGGGGCGGGAGAGGGAGGAACAGAGAGAGATAGAGGATGAGTGATACGAGTGGCATTCATGAAAGGCTAATGAAGACGTGTCGTTGGTCCGTGTTCCCAGAATCCCTTGACTGTGCTGGTTAGGTCAGCCTAATGACCCATCGGCGAAGCGTATAGTCCTTTCGCGAGCTTAATTACCAATTATCTCGAAGATCTCCGATATCGATCGCGGAGATCCGGCTTGCCCGTTCGCTTCCGGCACGATCGCCAGCTCCTTTTTCCTCACTCTCTCATGGGAACAACATCGCCCGACCACTTAAATCGCCGTCCGGCAGCATTTATGTGCACGGTACTTGCGCGTAAGTTTATTCGAAGATAAACAAATCGGGTAAGATAGGGAAAGACGAAGTATTTTGTAGCGGAAACCAAACTACCTTCGCTCGGATATATAAACAGTCTAAAATGAAGATTGCGAAATACACAGGATATTCAATTTTATCGCGCGAAATTTTCATCACGTATAAAATCGTAATTTATCAAGCTTTTTCAATTATCTATTTTAAATATCTGATATTCAAGTATGAAAGAAAACTGAAATAAAATGCTCTTGAAATTACACGGACATGGAACTTCGATTTTATAGTTCCATTTTATTTCCCAGTAATGTTATGACATTGGTTGATCTTGTTTCAAGGTAATGGTATATTGCTGACACAATGCGCAGCGAAATGATAAATTATCTCGTAACCAGTTACCGCCATACACGAATCCAGATCAATGAGTCGGGCGTAATAAAGTGCAGGACGCGAGATCTCGATTGGATAGTCACGGCAGAACTAATGATCTAATTTGTACCGAGAAATCTAGTATACCAGCGATCTATCACATGAGTCCATGAAATTGCAGGAAACCGTTTATAATCCTGTCGTTAGAAACTTTATATAAATTCCCCCCAAAAATAGAAGTTCCATGTGTATGTCACAAGAAACGCATTAACTTCAAAGCAATAAGTAATTAAATTACAAATATGATTCTGTTACTATCACTCAATAAGTGCAAATTTATTTCTTACAAAATAAATTTCTTACAAATATGTAGAATTCTATCGATTAAAATAATAATAATAAATAAAATAATAAAATAATAATAATAAATAAAATAATTAAAATAATAAGAAGAAACAAAATTTTTTACACAAATCTGTGATTTAAAATTCTTTACAAATTTTGCGGAAACGGATTCTGTAAAAAGAATATATGTACGTAAACAATATTAGATGGGAAGCTTTTGCAAAGAACAGGGAAAAAGCAGCTTGAAATTTGACAATTTAACGCGGATTATTAAAATATCGAGATTTGTCTTAATGCACGCAAGTATCGATCTATTACATAAGTCGGGATATTCTTCATCATCACTATATTAACACACGGAAGAACTTTTAAATTTCTTTAGTCGTTCGAAAAATAATCCTGCAAAAAATTATAAAAACAATAGTAAAAAAGCTATGAGAAGCTAAATATCTAAAATTAATATGTATTTAATCAGATATATAAAACTATTAAAGTCTTGTTCTAAATGGAAAGTCTTGTTGCCTTGACAAAGTATGAGCGAGCATTTTGCCCTTCAAACTTTTACCAATTAGAGAAATAATGGGAGCTAGAGATGGGGGAAGAATAAATTGTACGATTCCAAATTTTGTAAATGTTATGACAAATCTAAAATTCCTTGCATGTATGTCAGCTTTTCGAGATGTAAAATCTTATGTATTATGTTGCAAAGAGTGACACGAGCATTTTGATGTTCAAGATTTCAGTGAGTCGACGCGCGTACGAACAAAAAACAGAAAAACAGAGAAACATACTGAAGTAACAAGACAAAGATAAAAAGGGTGATACTAAGACCGAGTAAGCAACAAAAAAATTATTATACAGTGCATTTCGTACATAGGTCGCTCCATACTTATTCTCAACTAAAAATCTTGCAGTTTAAACAAATGTTTTCAGAAATAATTATTAAATATAAACAATAGAGAGTATTTACTATTTAACATAAATTAAACAATAAATACTTTATAAACTTACTCCTACAAATAGATAATAATTTCTTTACAATTCTCTTAAGTTCAAGTAATTTAATAGAATTTCAATTTCAAACTTTAGTGTTAAAAAATTAATATCGGTAATTAAATAATTATGAAAGAAAAAGAAAGTTCAACCAAATTTTTACCAATTGTAAAAAAAGAATCAATTTAAAATTGTTTATAATCGCGAAAAATATGATATACGTGATTTTTGGGATAGTTTGTATCCTATAAAACAAGAATATTTTTCCGGAAGAATCTTTTTAGCTTTCCTGAAGAAGAAAAAAAAACAAGCGTTGGATTTCCGCTCGCAGGAATACAGCGAGGGGATGGAAAGAGGACGAGCAATGGCGCGGTGGATGGAATAAAAAGGGAGCTCTCTTTTTCAGCCTGGAAACTCGCTTAAACTGCAAGATCAGTCGCACGATCCCGCGAACGTGACACATTTAATTAAAACTCGCAACAGGCGCGTATTGCACGTAACCGGCATTAAAGGCGCGGGTCGCTTTTCAAGATAATGCGGCGTGTAAGTTTCATCATAATAAATTTAACGAAGCGATGGATATAATCGCTCGTTGTCTGCATAGTGTCGGAAAAATAACGGACAGAGCTGAGATCAGACGCACCGAAATTTAATGAGAGCGTTTTTGCATATGCAGCTACGCTCGCTAATTGCTTTACGTTATAGTGTTACGTGTCCGGTTCTTTCTTCGACAATATACATTGCGTATGTTCAATGTAAAAATTCTCTTACAATTTATATTTACTATTTCGAAATGTCTGTTTTGAATTAAGGATACTCGTAATTACTCGTTTGATTTATCCAACGATTTAATGTATACAAAATAAATATTAAACTCTACTAAAAATGCATTATTAATCTGTGCAAAAAGTTCATTGAAGCAACGTATCTTACTGCAACATAATTTAATAGCTAGAAAATGATTTATTATAATAACTTAGTTTATTGTTCAATAAACAAATCAACATTGTTTGACAAAAAATTAAATGGAGCAGATTTTATACATCCTGTAATAAAAAAATTAATTAATCCTTTAATCCTTTAAACAATAATCCACAAACTGCTAAAGTTAAAACAGGATTTGTATAAAATTATCTGTAACTTACATCAATTGCAAAATAAGAAATCCAAAATATTCTAATGGGTTGTATTATAAGTATATTTAATGTATATTTAATGTATAGAGATCTGTGTGTGTGTGTGTGTGTGTGTCAGAAAAATAATGAGATTAAATCTATAACGCACAATGTGGCAGCACTGAAAAATCGTAACACCGTAGAACGTAAAGTACAGTCCTTCCTTCAAAAGTAGTACAAGTTTCGACTCGTTCGGCTGTGTTATAACGTTTTTCGTAAATGTGTGTAGACTTCGTCACCGTTTTCTTATGGAGTGACAAAATATTGAAATATGCGATAAAGTTTTGTGTTAAATTGAAAAAGAGCGTCATGGATTGTTATAAAAAGTTAAAAAAAGCACTTGATCAGGTGATCATGTTTTATCACGTGCTCAGGTTTTTCGGTAGCACAGGGCGCTTTCAGTTCGAGAATTGTTGGCTGAAAAAGGGATTGTGGTGCTACCACATCCGCCCTATTCACCAGACTTTCCTCTCTGTGACTTTTCTTTATCTTCTTATTATACCGAAAATAAAGTCAAACGTTAAGGGGCACCATTTTGAATTATTAGAATCAATTAAAGAAAATGACGGACAGCATAAACGGCCTCTCTTAAATGATTATACCGGTGTTATGAACAGTGGAAATACCGTTGGCAACGGTCTATAGATGGGTCATATTTTGAAGGGAACCATTGTATTTAGTTACAAATGTATAATAAAGAAATTTATCGATTTAATCTCATTATTTTTCTGACAGACTTTGTATATACAATTGAACAAAATAATTTTAGTAGATCTTACTTAATTCATTTGGTCCTGCGTTATTGATTTAATACATCTTTAATTATTTATTATTTAAAAAAAAAGATAGGTAAATGAAAATTTTTCAAATAACATTTCTCTTTCTATTTTTTTATCAATTAAAAACATTTAATATTGTTACGCTTATTATTGAACAACAAATAATAGTTTTTAATAGAAAAGTATTATCGCCAAAATTGAATGCTATGGTAAATTCCAACAGTAAAAGCATCTTTTTGTAATATTTATCCTGTTTCACTTAACTAGTAAATTATTTAACTATTAATGTAATATTTAACTTATATGGCAAAGATTTATTGCTTGCCTTAGACGTAAAATTAAAGAGATTTAAAAGAGAGCTAGTAAAGAGCTAGTAAAAAATTACGCAATTCGACGCTTCGTAAATATTTTATTCGTTTTAATATCGCGAAACATCTTTTGACCGAATGGCGTAAAAGACGGTAATAACTTCTCGAGCTATATCACGATTTTATGTTCCAGCTTTCCATTTCGCGACCATCGAATTAATAGGACTTACAAAACAATTTACTTTCTTTAAAAGTTAGTAAACAAGAAAAAAGCGAAACGTGCAGAAACCAAAGAAAAATACGGGAAAATACGTATAAATCGGAGTAAGCAACGAAATACATATAACCAATAATAAAAACAAAAAGAAATGTAATAACTTGCAGAAGCAACATTAATTGGAATAAAATAACCTACAGATGCAAAATATATTTAAAGTTATACATGTAGATTGTAGATAATAAATCTTCAAATATTTGGCAAATCAATGTTAATAATACATAATAGTACATTAATTGTATTCATATATTATTTAATTCTCATTAATATAAGCGTAATAGTATTAGCGTGGCAGATATCTTTAACCATATCTTGTTTTAAACCGCAGAAAAAATTTATTTCATCACTAGACTGGTGAACAAGGTTCCGCTATTGTAATAGAATTTACTGGAAACCGCAAGTCTTTTAATTCTACTGTAAGATTCCACCTTCGTCTGGCCATAACTCTTTGGCTTTACGTAAATCTTAGGATTAAAGATATATACCAAAGACTACATAGACCGCTCGTTGCTTTGCACGACCGTTCGTTGCGCGGTCTCGTCTTTTCGTAGCTATTCTTTTCTAACAAAAAAGAATCACTCTGTTGGATTAGTGAACGACAATGGCGAAAGGAACACACGTGATAATTTTTGCTAATAGAAAAAAACGGAAACCAGAGCGTTAGTAATATAGTCATATCCTTTTTTCTCATTAATTACTTTCTTGGTAGATAATTTTTTTTTATATAGGTATCCTTCTACCCTTTGTACAATTTATCAAAATATACTTTATTATAAATTGACAAAACATCAATTTAATAAATCGTTTAATAAAGATCTTTTATTATCCTTATGTAAAAAATGCTCGAATCATAAGAATTAATTGCTGCATATCTCGCTTTTCTCTTAATTTATATAATTTATATTTTTCAATAAGAGATAAATATGAATAAATATCACTAAATGCATTTTATAAATTGTATTTTATTGTCATAATTTTAACCAATATCGTTCTCACAATCAATACATCATGTCATAAAGATTCTTCTTTTCTCCCATCATATAGAGACTCCCGCAATTATTAGCAATATGTTAAGATTCTAGTCGAAGGAAACGCAAATGAACGCGCAAATGCACATGACATGATGATCCACGTAAGATATCTCAAGCGGATGCATTTCACGGGGTAGTAGTCGCGTTTCCTCTTGGCAAGGAACAAGATTGAGATTGAGATCAAAATGGAAGGTTCTCCACCGCGATCAACAAGATATAAAAGTACATTCCCGTTTACAAAGTACAAGGTATCAATGCGATCAAAATTCATTTCATTCCCACCTTCTACGACTTTTTCGTTTTTCCCTCCGACATACAAAGAAGGATAAAAACTAAGACCGTAAGAAAAATTTCTCGCAACCAGACGTGTCGGTGGCAAGGGGAGATGATCCTCATTGTAGAGAGTTCGCTTTCTACTTTTCGAGGATCTCTCTTCTCTCTGTCGAACACTTCATACTGACCACGCGGGGCTAAGTCTAAATCGGGCAAATCGAGTCAGCTGAGTCAGCGGCTCTGAATGCGTCGAGATAGCGCAGTTATCGCGGAAATAATCGGCCGTTACGTTTTCGGGATGTTTGTATTAAATATCGCGCGACCATCGTTTACGTGTCGGACTTAATTAAAACGTAGGTAGGGAATAATTTTTAATTGTTTTCAGCAATTACATTCCCATTAAGCGAGAAAAGTCAAGAAACATTTCAACTATATTGCAACAACGTCGTAAAATTAATGCAATATAGCTGATTGTTTCTCCAGAATCTTCTCCAGATTCTCCAGAAATGCTTCTTGATTTTTCTTGCTTAATGGATGAACTAACACTGCATTGCTACGAATCTTAATGGCTCCTATGTGGCACCAGATCTATCGGATCTGCGTAAACCGCATTCTTATGAATGCGAGGCTGACCTGGAGGTGGAGGAGGATTTTGCGGCCGGAACAGCCTGAAAGAAGGTGGCGAGTGTAATTGATTTTTACGTACTATGTCACTTATATCCAACAATTTTCTATCTTTTCTGTCTTTACTTAATCGAATCGTTAATTTGAATGTTTCAGAAAATAACGACGCCGAACGTGACATCGGAGCAGCGAGGGAATCCTGCGTAGCTGACATCCCGAGCAGCCTGAGAGGAGGTGAAGGCCTAGGATAGGCATCGGGCATCGGCGTACCA
Source organism: Temnothorax nylanderi (assembly GCF_030848795.1). NCBI lineage: Eukaryota > Metazoa > Arthropoda > Insecta > Hymenoptera > Formicidae > Temnothorax > Temnothorax nylanderi. The sequence continues at coordinate 190,694 of NW_027249213.1, forward strand.
ATACTTCTGGTAAGTGTTACTTTTTATTTTTTTGCAAAGATAGTCCCTTTTTTCGTTTGTCATTCAGTTGCTTTATTTTATTAAACCATGATTCGGAAATTAAATTAGTAACAAGAAATAATTTGAAAAATTTTATTGAAATTGATTCTAACGTAAGGAACTTTTTCGAGATACTAATTTTAAAAAAAATTAAATTGAATAACGAAACAAATAAGATGTTTGATGCGCGCAAAAATTATTTAATCGATTCGATTATTTATATGTTACAGAAAATATATAAAGCATTCTTCTCCCTTCGACCTCTGTGAACAATTTTGCAAACATTTGTTGAGGCAATTTTTGTACCACATTTAGTACCACATCAGACATTCTGTAATGCAGGACGGATACAATGATATCGAAATGGCATGGGAATTCAAAACGTAACGTGTTATGGGATTATTTCAAACGATTAGGAGATTTGCTAGTTAAATGTGAGAAATGTCAAAAAAATACACGTGTCCCATAAAACGTTATTAATTGGAACAATGAGAACACACTTAAGTGAACATAAAATGTTTCCTGATAAAAAGTACACATTACCTAATAACAAGTTACTCGGACTCCGTAAAGTCCGAGTAACGTTGCCGTAATTTGTTCGGTGATGTGTACTTTTTATCAGGAAACATTTTATGTGCAGATATAATAGCTTAAATGTCTCCTCCGAAAGATAGCCCAGTTTCTCCGCACGAGCCCCACTCGTGCGGAGGGTGCAGTTTGGAATATAAAAATTCCTGTGATCAGGTGGACTCGAACCCGGTTCCTCGGGATTACGAGTCTGGCGCTTTACCACAAGACCACACTGCCACCCATTTAAACAGACATTTAGAAACACGATAATGTAACAATGCAGTCTCAAGATGTGTAAGTACACATTCAAGAACTTATTAAAAATTGCAAAATAAATGATAGAACAATGAATAGCTATAGAAGATTAAAACATTAAATATTATATATCACGAACAGATTCAGAAACAGAAAAATGTAATCTGACGAAGAAGAAAAGAAGATCATTATTCTACCTATATATACAATAAACTTATTGCAAATAAACTAAAAAATCTGCGTTTTTCTATTTTTTCTCCCGAGCTAAAAAAAAGGAGCAGATAATCTTTGTTTTTTCGCAAAAAACTACAAAATAAGACAGTTGTATTATACAATGTGAGTAACTTTTTGATAAGATAAAAATGTAGTTCAACGAAAAAAGAGTTTGTTATTGCCAATAAATGTAATATACCTACTTGATGCGAGCAATCTGGCAGAGTGTCACTATATGACAACATTCAGAAAAATACTGCTTCAAAATAAAACTTTCTATTTTGGATAGAAACATCTTGTTACAATTCTCACGCTATTGATTTCCAATATTTCCTACGTTTTCGTCCCAAACTACATTATTGAATCCCGTTACTGTAAATAACTTTGTTGCAATATATTACATTTGTATATTTCTTATTTTTTTAAAAAGAAAAAAATTTTAAATATCTTTAAAAATAGAAACAGTATTATAAATAAAGTTAACTAATTGTGAGTTAAATAAATTTGAGATAAGTGTTATGCACTTTTATTATCTAATATTGAATAAATGTGGTATTATTTAAAATTTTATATAAAATTATATAAACAAGTTATATACAAATATTTTTTAAATTAGATTTGTCTTATTAGAATACTTTAATGCCTTCAAGTCATTTTCTAATGGAAACCTTATTTTATAATATTATTGAAAAAGTATATTTTCCCTCAACTCAATAAGTATGTATTATTGTAATAAAAGAACTTGGATTCACTTCAGTTGTTCTCTTCAGTAACGGACTATTTTTCGTAAAAATTGCTTGAAATCCATTCTCCTTTCATGTTAGAAGATACTTTATTCTGAAGTAGAGAACATAGACGGTAAAATTTCATTGAACGGTCATACAAAGACGAATGGTTATTTTCCAAAAAACGTCTCAATAAAAGACTCGACGTAAGTCGGATATTGAAGACGGTTAAAAATAAAGAGAGGTAGAATAGGAAAGATCGAAATAGAGTGGCTCTCTTATAATATAACACAAAGAAGTTGGACGTTCACGATAATTTCGGACGGCAGACAGCGAGAAAAAGGAAAACAAATGTTATATAATTCGAGAACGTTTCTAAATTTTTTATTCATTTAAATTTTTGAGGAAGAGAGAGCGAGAGAGAGATAGAAATAAAGGGAAGACAAATGTCTATACATAATTTGGATTAAAGAGTCATTAGTAAATTATTTTACAATAAAAAAACTTTTAAAAAACTACATGTAGGGGAATATAATATGCCCTTCTGCGTATCTCGACATATGCAGAATGTTCAAACAATGGCCATAGATACGCGGTATACTTGAATTTCAATAATGTCCGGGGCTACCCCCCGTTCCCCTATATGTGCGAGAGCGTACATGTGTATGCGATTCTGGATAAAAAATTAAAGATTGTATCTTGTACCACTTATAAGATAAAATTTCTATTAGAAAAGACTAATGATATCACTGTTTCTCAGTTCAGACATTCAATAAAAGTTTTTCAAACTTTATATATAGTATATATCTTCATAACTGTTATAAAGAAACCATGAAACATATAACGATAATGATCGATAACTCTTTTTTAATAAGTATAATTTCGTAAAATATAGATACCATAAGCTATAGATTAGGTACCAACGCTAAAATAGGGCATTTCTTATTGTTGACTGGAGAAACGTGAATGCACAACGATGTGCGTTGGAGCATTTCCATGAATATGCGCAAACTACCGAATTCGGAGTTATCCTGCCGAATGTATGTACCCATCGCACGAAATACATGTCGGCCGCAGAGACAAGTCTGTGCGCTCAACAACGGCGCATAAACAGCTGCGCAAATATAACGATGCACCTACGTGCATTCGCGGTCGCGGTTTGCCTGTAATGCGGGTAAGCTGTATCCTTTCGGCTATCACGAAATTAGTTAATGCTCAGACGAGCGTGAAGACGGGAATACAGGAATAATAATGTATAGCTTCTTGTAATTCTCGCACATGATAAGAAAACAAGCTCTTAATAAAAGCATATATTGTATATGTATATAATAAAGCTATATAAAGTATATAAAGTTATATATAAAGCAATTTTTTTACATTTATATAGATTTATAGGTTAATTTTTTATGCAGTACAGATTTATACATATCTATATATACATTCGTTAAAAAATCTATCGCAATTAAATTTTCAATAATAATTGCTATTTTTCTTTAATAAACTGATTTAAAAGAATTTATTTTAAATAAAATGGATTTTAAAATATAATTAAAAAACTGATATATAAATGACATATAAATCAACTGATTCAATTTTATTCATTATATTTCTTGTGTTTCTTTAAGCTCTTTTAAGCTCTCTTATACAGATTAAAATATGTTTCGATACCATATGCACATTTACAAAGCTACAGACTTATGTACCAGCTTGTATCTACAAACTATGCAACGTGAACTTTGCGCGTAATTTGATAATGCAATCCGCAACAAAATATACTAACTTTCGAAGAAAGTTCGAAATTGATTGGAAAAACCTGGCAAAATTTGGCGACAGTACGCGACAAAGTTTCAGAACAGGATATCGCGAATGGAGCGAGTCGCACTTTTCTTCCTACCACTTTTGCTTGCGGCTGCGTCCAGATACGCCTCTGTAAAATGCCGCAGTGCTATATATCGAGTTCTACAGGATTCCCTTCCTGGAAATTCTGGAAAAGTTTCAGAACTTCTTACAGTTTGCGGTGAGACAGTTTCCTTATTTGAGTTAACCGCGCGGAATAGTTAGTCTCAGCGCGCACCGTCACTTTTATTTCCTCTACTGACATTTCTTTATTTTTGCACGTAGTACGACTTGCTCTACGTTTTCTTAATTTATCTGATCCGGTAAATCCTACAGTCATTTTTAAAAAAGTAATAAGAGAAAAAACTGTATATAATATAAGAAATAACTATAAATGTACTAAAATTATTATTCAAGATAAATTATTTATTACAAAAGACAATTTAATTTTATAAACACTTTATAATTAAATGTATCTTTAATAATTAAAAATATATATACAGTTTTAACACAAAAATGTATACTAAAAATGACTTTAAATTATAATCAAAATGCTAAAATTAAAACTACTACGTTTTGTATTGAACATTCTATTAAAGTAATTTATTTATTATTGAAACTTATTTTATTTATTTATAATTGCTATGAAAGAGTTTATTGCAAAATTTGTTTGTAATGTATTAATTATATATTATTCTATAAAAAATTTTAAAGCTCCTTTCTTTAAAGATAAATGTTAAATTGTTTTCTTTTCTCTTGAAAATCCAGAAAGATGCAATCTGTTTGCATCTTTCTCGTCACGTCCAACAAGGCAGGGTTCCTTGCGCGAAATATACGAGTTCCTGTCGTCGACCTTAATCGACCATCACCAATCGAGTATAACTCAAACCGGCGCTCCGCAATTTATATCCGCCCCCATGCTACCGGCAACGTCCGATCGCGTTCGAGTCGATCGTAAATTTAATTGTGTAACGAGGCAACGCCTGGATCCACGGTCTGCCTTCCCTCCCGTCCCTTGCGTGGTAACAGCTCGTAATTACCGGCCGATGTGGCGAGCCATTGATCCCGGAGACCATTTGTTTCCAACGGTGTACCTAAATCCGAAAGCTCTCGAGCTTACATAGTGCGAGCCGATCACGAATGTAATGTCCAATCCTCGAGCTTCGAGTCTTTGGGCTTACGAGCGATTAAGCTTGTTACAGCTTTCCTTTCTTGTCCGAGCTTACTTGTCCCTTTTGGCTCGGTAAAAAAAATGTAATGAAAGGATTGCTACAAACGCGTGTTCATAAATTTTATTACTTGGCTTTTATATTATATAGATAAAAAATGTAAACGCGTTTATATCTTCTATATCTTTTTTCAAAAGACACAAATTATTCTATTATTTCATACATATTAAATGCTATTTAATAAAAGATTTTCCCACTAAAAATAACTGAGATATATATATATATATATATATATATATATATCAGATATATATCTCAGATATATATCTGATATATCTTATATATCTTATATATATCAGATATATATATCAGATATATATAAAATTTTGAAAATCAAGAAATGAGCTTATTATATAAACATATGAATATGATTCTGTTTCAATTGCATTGAACGAGTTAGAAAGTGCAGCGCGCTTAACATGAGACAAGTTCAAATTAACAAAGAAGAATCTCAAAACAGATAGTCTATCACGCGGGCATGATCATAAGTTACGACTTGCCAGATGACTGGACGATGTAGAGTTTACGAGGTAGTGCTTAGACAGCAGGAGTTAGTTCTACCTGGCAGTAAAAGGAGCAGTTAAAGTGTTCTAAAATATTGCCTAACGCGCGCCTTGAAGCAAGCTCATGTGCTGACCGCGAGGATTCCCAATCCCGCTTTCATTTTTTTATACTATCCGTAATCGCACGAAATTCAGAGAGTTTTAAAATAACAGAATATTTTGTCCAAAAAACTTGGCATTGCTAAGTAAGTATGCATGCGAATATTTCACGTAGAGATGTGTATTAGTTTGTTGAGACATATAATAATATAAGTGAAAAACACAAGTCTCAATAGCAATATAACACGATATTTTCGTAGGCATTCATCGGATAATAATATCTTTAACGGTTTTAAAACTTGTGACACTATGCGTATTTATTATGATGTTTATTACTAGCATCGTCGTCAGTTCTTAGTGATCTCTCAAAAGGTCGCGATTCTGTAGTTAGACTTCTGTCATCAGTAATTCGTAATTGGTAAGAATTAATCGCAGTTAATTTCAAATTTACCCATATTATAGTAAGTTCTGATTGTAACAAATCTTTTAAAGATATTTCTACCATTATATGATATATTTCAAATAAATTTGATACGATGATACATGTAATACGCAAAATATGAAAGTATAATTTCTTAGTCACGGTCCCATTCAGGTATCACTATCACTGAGTGCGCGTAACCTTGTGAGAGAGAGAGAGAGAGAGAGAGAGAGAGAGAGAGAGAGAGAGAGAGAGAGAGAGAGTCTATCCTTTAAAAAGAAAGGCAATACATTATAATATATTATAATATACTATTTCACTTGTAATCCATTAACAAATCCATTGCCTCGACATTAAAATAAAAAAATAACTCACCGGCCGATGCGCAACAGCGAAGTTGTGACACTGCGTCGATCTGTAACGTACAAATATTTTTACATTAAAGCAGTGTCCTAGATATTCAATACTTGTAAATAATTATATCGCGCCCGTTGAATTTTCAAAACATCATTTCAACAAATATCTGATTTTAAAATGCTAATGCAAGAAACAATCGCGGCGCAAGCGATTGCATATTTCTGCATTAACTTGTTCGCATAATTAATCCTTAAACGAAAAATCTTGCAAGTAATAATACAACCGTACGAATAAGAGAGAGACGCGACGTTCGTGACGTAATATGTCTTCTCGTATATGCCGGAGATCGAACTCCGAAATTGCGAAATTGCGCCGGAGTTAAACACCTAACTTCGAACGAGTATCACGTACTTATGGACGAATCAAGTCGCGCTTGAAAAAGTGACGGAATCCGCCACAGGATTGACACGATAGCAAAATAATAAATAGCAGAGTAATAATTACTCACCCCACGGTTGCTCCGCTGCCGCCCGATGCCTCCCAGGCCCCCTCCTCTCCTCGATCCTCCGTTGATCCGTTGTCGCATCTCCGTCGACGCTCTCACTCACGACGTTCACGAAAATCAACGATATCGTCGCCTATGACCGCGCGACACTTTGCACGGCACTCCCGGTATTAATCTCGCGACGCGGCGCATACTTAGTTACACAGCGAGCGAAAGAATTACGAACGAAGCTGTACGATAATACCGATAATACGATCCGCTTGACGCCCGTGACGCTTGACGTTCCGCAGGCAGACGCTAAGATGGCGGAGAGAATTTCGTAAATCGCGCGGCCAACTTCACTCGCCGGGAGCAACTGTCGCGAGGAGCAACAACCAACAACGCTACACTTGCTGCTAGTGAGGTGATTTTAATTAACGGCAATTAAATCATCGATTTATGAACCACTGTGTCTATCTATCCCACACGATCGCCAAATATAAAAAACGATCGATTAAATATGAAGTTAAACATACGACGTTAAGAGACTGGGCTAATTAAACACGTCGCGGCGTTACTCAAGTTAGGGCCCGCTCGATTCCTCTTTATCCGTGTTCCGAAAACTTCATTCTGAAGCCACGCGACGTGCGACATGGACGCGAGTCAAGTTGACGGTTGAGAAAAGCGAGACCGATCATTCGAAAGAATGTAATCGAATGCGATATACCTCAATATCCATATAAATTCCGCGAAGCACATGAATTAAATGAACATTCGATGTATCACAGTTTTCTCGCAACCTAAACAATCGGATCCGGCCGCCGGCGATTCGTGTACCTCCGCGATGGGCGCGATGTGATCCGAGAGCAACGACGTCACAGCGGGGTCGCGAGCGCCGCGGCCGCGGTAAACATAAGTAGCGGGGATAGAGCGGAGAGGTAGGCCGACCGAGCACACCGAACGCGCGTCGCGTCGTGCCTCTACCCCCACTCTATCGTCACTACTCATGTTGCCGCGGCGCCCGCGACTCGCGACCACCTTCTATTATCATTATTCTCGGAATGCAACGCTAATTGTAGGAATGTAAGTAACCCCTGGTTTCCATGCACGCGTTACCGCGCGTTGATTGCGCGTCATACGCGCGCGTTTGAAAAAAGCACGCATTTGATTGGCGTAACTTATGGAGACGCATGTTTGTCGCGCGGAAACGCACGCATGGAAACCCAGGGGTAATACACGAATCGCCGGGTCCGGTGCAGCAGGTGAGATCACGGAAAACTCAAAACTGTGATATATCGAATGTTCATTTGATATATGTGCTTCGTGGAATTTATGCGTATACCGAGCGAGGTATGTCACATTCGGACTTTCAATTACATTCTTTCGAATGATCGGTCTCGCTTTTCTCAACCGTCAACTTGACTCGCGACTCGCGTCTCGCGTCGGCGTCGTGTCGCGGGGCTTCAGAATGCCGTCGTTTTCGGAACACGGATATGAAAGATACGGAACGGTTACCCTAAATCGAGTAACATCGCGCCGTGTTTTAATTAGCGATCGCAGTCTCTGTTAACGTCATACGTTTAACTCGTATTCTGATATTCGGCGATTGTGGGGAATACGTAGGCAGCGTTCATAAATCGATGATTTGTTTGCGGTTAACCAAATCGTTTCGAGTGTAGCAAGTGTAGCGTCCTCGCGACAGTTGCTCCTGGCGAGTGGCTAGACTGAAGTTGGCCGCGCGATTTACGAAATTCTCCCCGGCCCCCGCCATGGCCGCCATGTTAGCGTCTACCTGCCTGCGGAACGTCAACAAACGTCAAGCGTCACGGGCGTCAAGCGGATCGTATTATCGGTATTATCGTACAGCTTCGTTCGTAATTCTTCCGTCGCTGTGTAACTAATTGTAAGTATGCATCTCGCGTCGCGAGATTAATATCGGGAGTGCCGTGCAAAGTGTCGCGCGGTCATAGGCAACGATGATCGGGTGCGTTCCACGTAACGCTCGCGACGCTCGTGGAATCATTTCATCCTTGTTGTTTGTCAAAAATGTTAAACAACGAAATGATGCTCGCGAACGTTGCGAGCGTTAAGTGGAACGCACCTGTCGTCGATTTTCGTGAACGTCGTGAGTGAGTGAATGCGCCGACGGAGATGCGACAACGGATCAGCGGAGCTGATCCTCGAGGAAAGGAGGAGGTGGCCTGGGAGGCATCGGGCGACAGCGTAGCATCCGTGGGGTGAGTAATTCTTATTCTGCTATTTATTATCTTGCTATCGTGTCAATCCTGTGGCGGATTCCCGGGATTCCGTCGTGACACTCGTTGCTCGTTCGAGGTTAGGTTTGACTCCGACGCAATTTCGCAATTTCGGAGTTCGATCTCCGACATATACGAGAAGACATATTACGTCGCGAACATCGCGTCTCTCTCTCTCTCTCTTATTTGCACGGTCGTAATATTACACGATTTTTCGTTTAAGGATTAATTATGCGAACAAGTTAATGCGGAAATATGCAGCCGCTTGCGCCGCGATTGTTCCTTGCATTAGCATTTTAAAATCAGATATCTGTTAAAATAATGTTTTGAAAATTTAACGGGCGCGATATAATTATTTATTTCAAGTTTGATTATCTCTTGAACCCTGCTTTAATGTAAAAATATTTCTATGTTACAGATCGACGCAGGGTCACAACTCCGCTGTTGCGCATCGGCCGGTGAGTTATTTTTTTTATTTTAATGTCGAGGCAATAGATTTGTTAATGGATTACAAGTGAAGTAGTATATTATAATATATTTTAATCTATTGCCTTTTGAAATGGATAGACTCTCTCTCTCTCTCTCTCTCTCTCTCTCACACACAAGGTTACGCGCACTCAGTGATAGTGATACCTGAATGGGACCGCCGCTTCTCCAGTATCCTGGTTGATAACTATAAAATCACGGTTCGGTATGCCCAGCCTACCCCTCACTCGATCTCCACTACTCATGTTGCCGAGAAGCTGTGGCCGCATTCTGGGCATCACTAATCGCGCGGCAATAAACCGCGAATGTTCATTAATTGTTATGAACGCTCGGTATTAAGAGCCCGAACAGACAGGCCACTTTGTAGTGTCATAGATAAGCACAACATCCGTCAATCAAGTTTAAAATTAAATAATGAACAGATATTGTTTTGTCATAAATTAACTGTGGAACAATAACTAAATCTATAAAGTTTTGAATATAAATTCAAGATATAAATTCAAAACGATTAAATTACTTCTTTAATCCATAACAATTTTTACTGTGGTGATGGTTTTCTGTATTTTTTACTGTACAAGCAACATAATATTAAATTTACCTAGTTAGACGATAAAGGTTTAAGTGTATCAATTAAGTTTACGCTTGTTCTAGAAATCTGTCCATGTAGTAGCATACTGTTTTCTTTTTGTCAGAATCCATTCTAATTAAAGTACAACAAATCTAAACCGGACAGAAAATACTGATACCGTGAGCAACGTCTTCAGCACGCAAACATTCTTTCGATCGAAACTCAAACACTTAATGTAATAGACACGCGCGTTTGCGAATCTGAGAAACTGGGCGTGATTCGTTGGTTCGTGACGTTTGCGTTTATCTATTGCGCAATATTTGCGGGTGGATAATTGAATTAGGTATCCCGGGCAATGCGTTCTTCGGAACGGCAATTAAACATTCACGGTCGAGCTTGATCGTTGGTATCGTGCGATATTACATAAGATTTAACGGCATTCTTACGAATGCGTTGTATGTCGGAAGATCACGCGCACAACAGCTTGAAACCCTGACCTGGAACGGATTTCTCCCATAAATCTATCGCCTTTCTTCCGGCGAACGCGCCAGTGCTCTCGCGTTGCGAAATCGCTGAGTCGCCAGTAGATGTAACAACCAGTTTATATAGGGCCATAAGATAATAAGAAAAATTTAGAAAGTGGTGTTATTTTACGTTTATTAAGACGTTAGGATTTTTGCCTTTATATCAAACTAGTTGTAAATTATAATACAAAATCTACCCGTTACATACAAAATGATAATTTTTGTAAACAATATAGTTAAATCAGAATTTATATATAAAACTGCAATTTTATAGTACTGCCTTACCTCATCTCGGAGCATCGTTTCTACAAGTTAACATGTGTATATGTGCTTTTGTGATATTTATTTATAATAATGTGCCGCTCGACTCATTGTCGCTCAGCCGCACTTAAGACTTTACCGCCGGCTCGTGCAAACAGATATTTATAAAACGCGAAAACGGCCGGTCGCGAGGTACGCCCAGCCGAATATCCTGGGAATAGATCTCGAAACCTAGTTATACGATTTATTCCGAGCCGGGTCGCCAACTGTAACTTTGCTTTTTGGGACAATCGCGTACTTTTCTTTGTTATAAAAGATATCTCCAGTATCATGTGCGAAACTGTTAAGAGATAATTTTTTTGCAAGAGAGAATTGAGTATTATTAACTATATCATAGTAAGTTAAAGTATATAAGATTTGCGCAAAAATTCAATTAAATATGTAATCAGGAAATGATTCTTTGTAAAAAGCATAATTAATACAAGTTTTAATAAGATTTACAAAACATAGACATTTCGACATATTGCAATATGCTGCAAGCTATCTATCCGCAAATGACTTCCCGAACCGTCTTGCGTGCAACGGTGAATTAAACGATCGTGTGTGCAACACGTAAAGTCTATTCTTAAACGCAGAACACGTGAGTCACCGGTTTTCGAAATCTCTGGGTGACATAAGCTCATTAATTTAATCAGCGATGCACGCAATTTTGAGAAAAGCAAATTTTTGCAAAAAAAACCGCGAATTTCTGAGGAAGCTTTGTTATTTCGCTATTGGACAAAATTACATTTTTAGATTTCACATATTTCTAAGAACAAGAATACAATTTTGAAAAATAATATTGTATTTATCATTACATAAAAATATATTGCGTAATTATATATTAAACATTAAATGTTAAATTTCTGCACACTTATAGGGAACATTAAACATTAAACATTAAATTTCTTATACTTATGAAAACTAAGATAATATTTTAAAGAAATAATTTGAACATGTGTGGAATTTATATATTTTCAACATATGTAATTTTAAAAAATTAGAACTAATTAAATTGTAATTAAAGACTAACAAAAAGTAATTATATAAATATTTAATATAAAATCAAATATGCTTGGTGGCTCGATGAGTAAGGAATCTTAACACAAGTTTTAATAATCACGCTTAATTTACCTAATATTAATTTACATCACAATTCCAGCTGATATACGTTGCTTGACTGTCGCTGTTAATAACATTAATGTCACTGCTCGCTTGACGCACATTAGCCTGTGACGACATTAATGAGGCGATTTATTAGCATAGTTTGTACTGCATGCAAGTCAGATGAATTGCAGGATTTCAACAAGGCTGATCACTGTTGTTATGCAAAATACCTGTTACCTTAAGCAAAGGTGACAATGCAAATCGTCACATATGACATCATATTATTGCAACATGTTTAGTTGCTTCGGATACAATTATCTTCTTACACGCAAAAACTTTTTACAGTATACAACCAAAAATATAAAATTCTTTCTAGTTTTAGAGACGGGATGGGTGTAGTATTTATTTCTTTTGTGTCATTTCCATATTTATCAAATAATGCTGAAAATATATTCTTCATTTTTCGTGAAATAACTTTCAGTTATTATATTAACGATATTAAACGTCGTTCGAAATTTTAATGGCAATGTACAACGTCGATGAGCAGGAAGAAGTTGAACCTCTTGCATACGGATTCACGATGCACCAACATTCAAGCAGGGTACCTCGAATAAATATACACGTGTGTGTATATACCTTAATGATCTCGGAGTCCGATACGTAGGAAGCTGATTACTCATCGCGACGTCTATACCGAGCGTTTAGCGACTTATTGTGCCTGGTTATTGAACCCTTGGGAGAGTATCCATATCCCTCTCCCTGTTACCCACACTCTCCGCTCCACTATCCAGCTCTTCTCACAGCGCACCTCCTGCCTACCTCAGCTGTTGTATTCGCGGATACATGTATACCTTCCATTATAATTATATACACCCGGTATACCGGTATCTACGCGCATTCAAACAGGTTACATAAGATTCTATGGAAGGATAGAGAAATAAACACAGAGAGAGAGAGAGAGAGAGAGAGGGGGGGGGAGGGAGGAGAGGGAAAGAGACAGGGAGAATGAGAAGACGCGTAAGGGAAACGCGATGACACGAAGTTTATTAGGTAAGGTCCATCGGGACCACCTTTCAGTTAAGTACGCCGTGCACGGAATGGAGATAAGTTTCGACGTTCCGGTAGTATACCGTCTACTTTCTCCGGTGGCTGATTAATTTCCTTGGAAAAACAGGCCCGTAGATCAACTTCATTTTCCACAGAATAAACACAAATGGAAACAAATTCTTATTTTATTTTGCCCGTGCGAAGATAAAAATAAAATTGATTAAATTTTTTAAGGAAGTGAGTTAAGTCTTTACATATAGACGAAATGATTAACATTATACACGATGGCGCACGTAAAAACCGGCTCCAAACGCAAGATACTGTTATAAAAAAACTGTTAGCAGCCAGTTTTATGTGCGCCACTCTATACAACTCTAGTTATTTTGTTTAATGTATTCTTAACAGCTTACGATATAAAAAAATATTCTCTAAAGCACTCTTAAAAATAAAGAAAAATATATTTTATACAAATAATAAGAGATATGTTTTAATGTGGCAGATACGAAAAGTACTCGCCGATCAATTATAGCTTACAAATTAGTTACAGAAAATTCTTTATTAATTTAATATCGCTACGATTAAATACTGCGTCAAGCAAGCGATTTTATTGATGTAACATTCGAAAAAGCTGCTTATATATCGTTCTTCCGGAGGTCTCTTCAATTTGTTATCGCACGAAACTCTCCCCGCCTCTTTATATGCGCGAGACACGGATGACCGCCTAGGATGCAGCTACACGCAAATTAATTTCGCGAGCGCGCAAGGCGCAACAGCCTGCGTGAGAAATATCGCGAATACGCATGCGGCGGTATCTCATGCGCGTGGGCGAACAGTTGCCAGGCATTACCGCAAAGATAAACGATTCGTTACCCACGCGAAAGCTGGCTACCTTCTTCCTATCTGTCCCTTTTTCTGCATCTACAAGTTACATAAATTCGATCGAAATATATCTACCTGACAAGTTCTCTCGGCTGCAGCATTATTTTTTTGATGCAACTGCAGATGCCGGATCTGCGCAATTTTATGAAAATCATCTTATTATGTTTATCGTTTCTTCGATTTTCGTACGCGTATCTTATATTAACTACGCGAGATAATTGCTGCGAAAACAGTTCTCGTAGATGATTATTCCGTGATCTAAATCAACCGCCATGGGTGGCACGGAGTTGCTTGTCGTCGCTCGCTATTGTAATGACAGGCGATTCGCCACGGAGACCGCAGCTGGGCACGGCTCTATAATTTAGCACTTTTCGAACGATAATGATCAGCAGAGCCGGAAACAAAGTATGAATTTTTGAAGAAACAAAAAAATCGTAAAAATTTCAAAAAGATATTAAATTATTACCAGTCTCTCTAAATTTCATATCGTTATCGCTTTATAAATTATCATCGAAAGAATTTCTGGCGAGCTATTTGTTGCGTTGATTTAAAAAGCTTTAGAGATAAATTAAGTTCTATATGTGTAGAATAATTTGAAAAGATAAGATCTTTTATTAAAAAGCATCACACAGAGCATATGTATATGTTGCAATCATATCTTACTCTTTTGAATGCTAGTAATATATCCTATTTTAATTAAAATATCAATCAATGATGCATCTATATCTTAATTACACTTAATCGTGTGAATAAGTAACTTATCTAAAATCTAATAATAAGGCAATGTATACATATAACTAGTAAACAATGCTTATACACAATATCACACTTTAAAAGGTTCTGTTCATCATTATTATTATTATTAGCGTTATTATTTTATCTCGGCACGCAATAAGTGGTTGGAAATATTATGAACTAACGTCCTAAATTGTCTCTATTAAATTCGACCAAAACCAACCATAATTTACACGATAAATTTTTCCGATATGGCCAACGTTATGTTTACAGGCAGGAAAAGCCAGTTTTCGTTTATTAGTTCCACCCTGCACAAGCGTGTCTGTAACTTATATGAACTTAGGGGCATACGTGTGTACGGCGCGGCGGCGGAGAGAAAGAAAAATCGAACCATACGTGAGACGGACAAGCGGAGAAAGGGAGGAGAGTGCGGTAAACGTATGATGTCATTTTGCGGTTCGCGGAAATTCCGGAGTTTCAAATATTGGAACGCATATCTCTGCGGGCAAACATTTATTTAACTCCCGTCCCTCCCCTCGGCCTCGTCTCCCCAAATCCTCGTGTCCGAGCGATTCCAATTCTCCTGCCCCCCTCGCGCCTTTCCTCTCATTCAGCTGCCACGCGTTTATTCAACGTTTCGCGCGAATGTGCCTTTGAACGCACAACGACTATGGCGAAATGCAATCCGATTGAAGGCGATGCATTGAGTGCATATTGACGTAGTAGCGTCGATTAATGGACTGGAAGCGATCTTGTTTCCAATGTGTGTCTGCACGAGACCATTTCAGTCTTGATCGCCATGAAAATGAAGATTGCGATGTATGAGACTACGTCACATAACGCTCTATGCAGCGAGGAAAATTGATTGATTCTGATCGAAAGTTGATTTTAAATTCCAATTTAAACATTTGCCAACGTGTATCTAAATCTATCTTTTTGAGAAGTAAATAATGTGTAATTATATCCTATGTATGTAGTACAAAACAGTCTTTCTAATATCTTCTAGCATTTTTTCTGCAGCTAATATTAATATTTGTTTAAAATTAAGAAGCATAAATGAAGAAAAACATCATCAGTTTTGAAATCAATCAATGACTATGTTATAATATACATAATTACATAAAATTTTTCCATATCTAATGTAAAATTAGAGTTAGAATGTACGCTACCATGTGTGAGTGATAGGATATTAAGAATCTATATATGATGATATAATTCTCTCTCTCTCTCTTTCTCTCTCTCTCTCTCTCTCAATAATATGGAAAATGATGTGTGAAAGCTCTAAAAAATAATTACACATTATTGGCACAATTATTCCTTTTTTGATCTTATCTTGTCATTTTCGAGATCAAAACAGAATTAATAAATAAATTTTCAATGGATTGCAAGGTATCTTTTCACGTGGGAAGAAAAAATGACGAAAGTAAAAATAGCGCGCTTCCGCGTTTCTCGGTGTGTCATTGTTTGCCATCACATATTTGATGTGGGTGAGCAATTGCGTAGGCTCGAGGAGAATGGAAAGTCACCGAAAAGACACGATCTCGAAGTTCTCAAAGGGAAACTAAATTTAACACCGTACATGCCTCGCCCTCCCTTGGGAGTTTACCTGCGTTAATACACAACGAGCACGGTTAGCCTTCACGGCGTTAACGTGAATTCGATACGCAAACCGCAAATATACTGCTGCAACCGCCGTGCATTCTCAACGACGGAAACCAGCGTCTGGTTCCTCGTATATTGCATAGTGGAATATCTCACCACTAAATATACACAAACAGAATACTTCAAAACGATGCTTCAAAAATGCCCGAAAGCGCATACTTGACATTTTAATTGCTTATTATCGTGATTGGATGAAAGCAATAAAATTATTTCGCCATCTATCTAAATACAATATTATTTTGGAAAAATAAACTCCAATTTGAAAATTCTGCTTCTAGCGGTTTAAATAATTGAAATCATTAAATTATTGCTCTTGCGTTATACAATACGATTGTCTCAACCTACATTAATTAAACCAGTGTATTTAACGAAAAGTGTAAAACGTATAACTCTCTTTTAAATTTACTCCATACACTATGTGTATGTGTAGTCAAATAAATTACATTCCGTTGCAGTATTTCAATTAAAAACTTTTCCCCCGCAAGCGAAAACACTTTAACGATCGTTCGCAAAATGGCTCGACGCAAGCTATTCCTCTGTTTTATCGCGACGACTTACATTTAAATTCAGTCTGCGGATTATTCCTTATGTTGGATGCACTATTTAGAAGAAAATTACCCCGTTCAACGCACACTTGGCGGTCACAAACTAGACGCGCTAATTACTCGACTCTGTAGAGACTTTTTGCGCGACTTTTTTCAACGTATTTGCTACATTACTTCGAGGTGAGTTTTCATTTAACAAGAGGCAGTCTGCCCAAAGTGCCATTAGCTTTTCTTTCAAGATGTGTCGCGAATATCCCCGCTGCGATTGCGCCGCATGCGGGACACGCACACACACACATTCTCTCTCTCTCTCTCTCTCTCTCTCTCTCTCTCTCTCTCTCTCTCTCTCTCTCTCTCTCTCATTTTCTCTCTCTATCTCCTCTTCTCATCTAAATATCCTTCATTATTCGACTCTATGTTCTACTGCTGTCCACTATGACTCTACCGCTGTCCACTATGTAATTATCCAGGGTCCAACCGCGAGAGGCTCGTAAAGACACAAGGTCTATCCCAACAGGACAAACTTCAGGTGGCATGCAAGAAAACAACTGTCCCAGGGTGCAATTAAGCAGGCACAAATGGCCTCTATCATTACGTGCAGTTGAAGTAAATTACGCGGAAACTCCTCTCTAGTCGGAAAGTCAAAAATAAGTATCCGCCGTATACCGCAAATCTAAAATACCTCGAAAAGAATCGTAAAACTCTTAAGAGTACAAATAAAATTCCAAGAACATAAGCGCGTATTGTAAGCTGCATTTTTTTATTTCGCTTATAGTGGCCAATAATGATGAAGTTACTCATCAGCAATTTTTTAAAATGCGTCAATGATTATTCGCAATATAGATTATTGGCGACACTTACCTTTCACCTTCGTGAAAGCCCTCAAACTCTTCCTGTTGCTCGTTGATGGAGGCCTCGAGGTCCAGGTAAGCGCCATAATCGCCGCCCTTGTACAGTTGGAGTGCCGTGTCATCAAGCTGCAACACAGGTAGCAAGATGCGTTGAGAAACGCGTCAGTTTTGCGTGCACGCGGCCGGCCGCGGTGGTAATCGTGCCGCGGAAATTATTACCGCGCCAATGGCGATCGTTAGCCGGTTTTCGCGTAACCACCGTCCATTCAAGAGCCGCATCCGCGGCGGAATAAAGTCGGCAAAACGCAAAACTCTTCGACAAACTTGCGACTTTTATTACGAGCACGCGCGAAAATTGTATCGATAAATGGAGAAAGAATTAACTCTTAAAATTCTTTATGATAAAGAGAATATGTTTTTGGTTTGGTATATTTTATGTTAAAACACGAAGAGATGTTTTTATAAAAAACTTCCATCTGTTTGATGTAATGTAATTATTTAAGTAGAAGAAAAATGAACAATTTTTTTCAAATTGTGATATATACATTGGTGCTTCTATTTATGCATTCTATGCAATATATACTTTTTATTCTTCGTGCTCATCGTCTAATTTTTATATGTCACAATTTATATTTACACTGAAAATTTATATACAATTGACAAAATATAAGTAAATCTCGGTAAATGCAGAGAAAATATTACATATTTACATAATTCTGTTAATTTTGTAAATTTTTTTTACATTGTATTTTAATTAAGAAATCGAATAGTTTTTGAATAAGTTACGGTTACCGTGAAAAATACTTTTATTAGAAAAAAAAAAGATTTCTCGAAAAGAAAATGCCCCTCTTAAATCGCATATTCAATTTGATAGTGCGATCAAGTCCACTACATTGATTCGCTAATCAGAATGAACGGTTTCTTTTATTGAAAGATCAAGGTTTTCGGAGAAGGAATTCAATGCACGTGTAAGAGTATTACGGGTCAACAATCTGGGCTAATGCGGCTAATCTGCTAAATTTATCTGCGGATCAGTTGGTCCATGCATACGCCATTCCCATACGCGAGAGATGATAATCGCTTAGTTTAGAATCAGGTAGTTCTCACTAAATATGAGCTCCTCGTCTACACTGAGAGAAATGTTTTGTTGAAACAACCAAATTTTGTTACAGTAACAAAATTTGGTTGTTTCAACAAAACATTTCTCTCAGTGTATATATGTATCATCTTAAAATATTAGAACTATAAATAAAATCAGAAGGAATAAATACGTATCATTCTTTATTACATACGCGCAAAGAATAAATAGAATAATGAAATTTTTTTATTTTTTTCTAAAGATAATTATGGAGGCTTTGGTATTTTCTTGTTTGTTGATTTGTTCCCGTGGAGTATTAAAAGAAATGAAACTGAAAATGTGTGTTTAACTTGAGGTTTAACTTTATATAGTGATGGATTCGATTGCTCGATTACTTGGTTCTATCCTTTTGCTAGTCCTATCTTCGGAAGTTTGCCATTTCACTATTCACGCGCGTTTATCAAAAAGAAATCACAGTAATGAAAAACGCTGAGCTCGCAGAAGCAACAAGTTGGCGTATCCCTGGTTTTGACGATGCGACGCGTGTCGCGCATGAAGAAACGAAGAATCGCAGGGTCGACAAGAAGCTTCGTGTCAGTGGAAGTTCGCGACCCGATCAAATCAAATTCTTTACGGACCTCGGAATTTCTCAGATCACGATCCGTTGTCGACCTTGTTAAATCTTCCGCCGCGCCGCGCCACGCCGCTGCGCGCCGAGGAGACCCGTAAAAATGTAACAGCCGGACGATCGCAGCGGGCGACATAAATCTCGCGCGATCACGTGTCCCCTAATAGCTGAACGAGCCGAATCGACCGGCGATAAATTGCCGGAGGTAAGTAACCCCGATGAGAACGACGACTTTCTTCCGGCGCGTTCTTTTTTTAGGTCGCTTCCTTCTTTCACGAGATTAAGATCCGCCAGGTCCAGCGCGGCACGTTGCCAGCGGGGGATAACGGTACGCCAGGGAATAACACGCACGTTTATGTAAAATGAGACGAGAGTGAGAGCAATATAGACAAACAATAGGTGTTCTAAATGTCGGAGCCAAATCTATTTTTTCTGATATGTCTGTGGTACAGTGTTATTCAAAAATTAACTGCTATATTCATTTATCGCTATGCGAGAAACAATCTAGTTTGGGAAGAAAATGGATTTGTAATTAGTAACTTCTATATATATAACCAATTATTTTAATATTTGTAAATATAGATAGATCACACTATGCATTTCTCATTTACTATTTAGTTCGACAGCTGAGCGAAATTGACGGCCAAGATAAATCTTCCAGCTTAAAAGAAAATTGTTATATGATCTTTCTTTCAAATCATATGATAGAATCAATATCATTTTTGACAATCAGCAAGATGTAACACTCGTTCAGTTATGGACGTTATGGTAGCAAATAAATGTTTTGGGATGCAACTTGAGATTTATATTTGTAGTACGGTCGAGTCACGATAATGATTCCGTTTTCTTCCACATGCTGCTCCACTACTTAAATCGAATAAAAATAAAGCAAAAATACGAGAAATGTTGCTTATAGCTTATGTATTCTCAGGTATATATTGCGAAAAAAACGCAAGTCTCAAGTCAGCAGACTTTATAGTAAATAAAGAACGGAAAAGAGAATGATCGCGTCGTACAACGCACTGTCCAGGACATTGCGACGCCGCGCCGCGCCGCCCGCACCGACGCGAGATTGAAAGCGACCGACACGGCGCGAATACGTTGTGTTGACCTATATTTCTAAAAATCTCAGCTTTAAAATAGTACGCCGTCGGCAAAGCATCTCACTAAACGTGGTGAGATGTCGGTGAGTCGCCGTCTTACGTTGCTGCCCTGGCTGGGACGTACCGCATGCGGTGGAAACCACACGCCAATTGCGTAATACGCCCGGTATCAGTTTCGAACGTGATCTTCGCCCTTACGCACCAGTTTATCGGAAGGACGCGTTATCTCGATACACCGTTTGTGTGTTGAATGCCAATTGAAGGCAATTACAATACTATGAGCAAATTAATCTTTTATTACTGAACACTTATTTGATAAACTATTGCAGTAAGTGTAATATACTTCTTAGTATTTTCAAAACGAAAACGATAGTACGCACTTATTTCATAACCACGATAATAAAACTAATTACCCCATATTTTTTAATACCCTAAAAAATGTTTTACAAGTATGATCCATCGCATAAATAAAATGGAGATTAGAGAATCTAACAATTTACATAAGCTAATGAAAAGTTATTCCTCGCGATTATTGAGAATTTACGTCACGCTTGTGTAAACGACAGTTAACGATTCGATGAATGGAGGGATGTTATTGAAACCAAAATTAGAATGCCTAATGTGTTGGCAAAAATATATTCTATTGATTAAACTGTTGTTTTTTTCCGTAAGGTTCCATTCAAACGATACCTCAGAGCTGTATATCAATATAAATTTAGTTCTCTGTATATTTAAAATATTTCAGTATCGTTAAAGAGCTGTAAAATTATATTTTAACGTTTAATGGATACTTTAAAACACCTAAGATGCAATTCGAATGTTATAATAAAATACAAAATACAAAATACTTTACAAATAATATTTTTATTTATAATTTGATTTTCTATAGTAAATCGCAATAAATATGGCAAACGACACTTTACACGGAAACGCGATTTTTGATCTCCAGTCGGGAAGCAGTAGTCGAGCAGTACGTGTTGACATAACAGTTCAAGTAGCATGTAAACGTCGTTTCTGCACTACGTCGGATAGAGCTTCCCTTTTCTCCGAATGTATTTTCACGGACATTCTCTCGTTGCGACGTGTTTGTCCCGCAGGGTTTTCCTCCTTTCGCACATACCTGTAGGATCACGTTGTTGCCCGAAGCCCATCGAATAAATCGCAAATTCCCTGTTGTCGTTCGTCTTTCTTCTCCAAGTTTCTATCAGTAGCGAATCTCCCTACGTGAATACATAACCGAGAGAGAAACGCTGATTACGAGTCTCGTGAGTCTCGTTGACGTTGCCAAGACGAAATTTAAAAGTATCCGGTCGCATTTGTGAACTGGTTACAAGCGGAAAATACCAAACACCAGCATGATTTGGAGGGGTAAAAGCTTTAGTGGTGTAAGTCTAATTTTTTTAAATATTGACTCGTGTGCATACATATGCAATCTATACAATATATAAATTGCATTTATGCACGAGTCAATATTTTAAAAAATTTGACTTACCTTAAGGCTTTTACCCCTCCATTTAATTACGAAAGCAACATTTTTACATTGATCGATATACTCATTTTTTAAATGAATGCATTGTCAATTAAGAAATTTCTGCTTTGTAACTGGGTTTTAAACGATAGGCTTAAAGTTTCAAAAAATTAGTAAAGCTGCTTATTAAAATAAAGCTTTATTTATCAATAACGGAATTAATTTAAACGCAATAGTTTCAAATTAATATTCTTTACTCAATCAATAATCTCAATTGATTAAGTAAAGAATATAATTATACTGCAGAAGTAATTTTAAAACTAAGTGATTCGGCGATCTATAATTTCTCACAGTTACTGCATAAAGTTGAATTTCAACGGAGACCATGTCGTAAACAGGAAAGTACTGCCATTTACTGTGGGAGTAATTAAAATATATTAACATAAGAGAGAAAGAGAGAGTACTTGTCCAAAGTGTAAAGGGTACAATCGTGGGAGCTCAGGGCTCAGGTCATTCCTATTAATTAATACAATTAAAGTAAAAATAGATTTTAAGGATATGTCGGAAATATCGCGAGAGGCAAGAATAACGAAACCTGAGAAGCCGCGAGACAATTAACTGCAACGCTATTCGTGTTCTGGCGGAGTCGTTCTGCTCGACTGTGCGAAACTTTCACGACTATCTTCCTTTTTTCTCTTTACATTGCACGCCTCGAGAATAAATCCATGCAAATTTATTCGCGTTAAAGACAAGTTAAAGAAGCAGTTCGAAATAAGTTTAAAATAAAATGTTGACGTACGTCAGCTTTGAGAGGAAACGGACGTCTTACAAAATACTTTAAAGGTAGGTGAATTTTAGTGCTTTATTTGTTAAACTTCAGTAAAAAATTAGGAATATTTCGGTATTCAGTCCGTTTATTCTCGTAATATTATAAAATGGAATTCGTATAATTCAATGAAAACATTCAATGAAAAAGTACTTAACTATAATACAATATAATAAATATAAAATTAGTATAATTAATTTATATTACAATTATGAGATTTATAATATAACGCTCAGATGAATCTTTATTCTAAATAATGTAACTCAATATGCTTTTCTCTTCTCATTGTTTCCAGTTCAATATTTGCTCTTCCGAATTTCATCTACATTTTGGTACCTCAAAATAATTAAATCATAATCTTGACAGTATAAAAATTTGTATTTTTCTTTTCTCTAGTTTTAGTCAAATTTACGCGATAAGTAATAACATTCTTAGACATTGTAAATCGTCGTTTATTTAATCGCGCAAGAATGGCGTGAACGAAGCTACATAGACAAGCGTTGTTACACCTTCTAGGAACTTGACAATCGCGGTGTAACCGGTCGTACTAACAGCCGTTCCTATCTTACTCTCTCCTTTCCTTCCGCGATTACAGATGATTATAGGTAACCGCATTTGCGATTTCTTGCGTTAAAACCCGACAAACGCGACCGCCGCGGCGGCTTGCCCTTTCTTCGGTCCATTCGTTCGAGCAGAGACATTGATTATGGCTCAACCGTGTCATTCCGATAAAAACTGTACGACGACGTAAAATATGGAAGATTGCTTCTAGAGAGTAACATAAAATATTGTATGAAAAAAGTTAAGACCAGGCAAAATCTATCGAGCTATATTCATCTAGCTGGATAAAATTAGCTAATGTTTACTAGAACAAAACGTTGTAAGACATCTAGAAATAGATCCAGAATAAACGAATATATTGCATAAGTGTCTCTGACGTAAATAATTGAAAGCAGGCATTTTCTCTCTAATGATCTTTCAGTAAAAATTATTTCGATACTACGTTCCGGAACTAACGCAGATAATACGCACATGCAAACGCTCTGTGAGTTATCTCGATCGAATTATCAAGATAGAAACTATAACGGCACAAAAAATGGAGAAAGAATCGAAGGGTATATGCTTCCGTTAAGACCATGGAAGAATCCGAGTGATAATGAGCTTGGCATTATCTTATTGCTGTGGGAACCGTGTAAATTTGTGTAAAGCGCCGTGGGTTATTATACGTGCGTGGAAGATAATGCAAATTACGGAAAGATACAAACACCGCAATATGCATTCTTTTATCCAGATTTACCCCACAGTGCAGAGAATTATTCTTAGCAAAAATATGAATATAAATAAAAGATTATGTTCGAGCTGTACATTACGATTTTTATTATCTAACGAAATGAGAAATCTATTTCTTCAGAATTTTAAGTATAATAGAGATAAGAATAATTAGGTAGTGTAAAGTGAAATGTAATTTTTACTGGTCGCGGCAATAATAATCAGAGCAGATGATTAATATCTTAGATATAACACGTTACAATTTATCGTATATACCAGTGTTATGATA
The DNA here is from genome assembly GCF_030848795.1 of Temnothorax nylanderi. NCBI lineage: Eukaryota > Metazoa > Arthropoda > Insecta > Hymenoptera > Formicidae > Temnothorax > Temnothorax nylanderi. The sequence continues at coordinate 215,045 of NW_027249213.1, forward strand.
TTGAACGTTTGCGCGATAATACTGTAAATTTTGCACGTCAGCTTTTCCTCTATCTAATCCTTTGATGCCAACTTGTCCATAACTACAACTAGCCACTCTCTCCTAGCAATTAGATACGTATCGCGTGCGTAACGGCCGAATGGTTTAAGTGCGACTGAATGAGAATTCTTCCCTGCAACGTGGCTCGAGCAACATACGAGAAGTCACTCGTGAGTATAGTTAAATGCATTCCATTCGCACTCTACGAAGAATTCACAGCGGGTAGCTTCCTACGCGAAAGGTGAAGTGCGCGTATACGCGTTTCGAGGCAAGTCGAGCATGACAAGCCTCTTATCAACTATATAGCGAAATCGCGTCTCGCGCAACGGGCTAGCCCTTTCGAAGGTGAACAAACTGCCGTCTAATTTTAACCTTCCCCAAGACGATGCAGAAAAATAATCGCAGTCGTTGTAGGATTTATTGACAATGTGGCGAATCGAGTTCTCCGCAACGTTCAATCATTCATGAAGTAAAACAGGTTCCATTGAGACTCTTGTCGAGCGCCTTGCATCAAAATGAAAGTGAATTTATGCGTCTCGACGCATGGTTCGATATATTTCCTATTAAAATTTCCATGCATGTGACGTGTGATTAAAAAGAAAGTAATAACGATTTGAAACCGAATATTAGTTTGTGCGAATATATATATCTTTTCACGACGCTAATGGCGATGCTGTCAGAATTAAACTTCAGCGTTTTGACAACCGTGAAATAAGGACTTTACATTTCATTGATATGAAGATTAGAATTGACGATAAAAAATTAAAATGTGCAATATCAAGTGAACATGGCGCGCGAGTGGTTAATAGTTAAGCAAGCAGGTTTCATTAAAACCGTAGTAATCTCTTTCTTGACATTCCCTTGTAATAAGGAAATGAAGGTGTCTCTATCTATGCGAACGCGATTCTGAACCCTCGAGGGCTCGCTTTTTAATACAGGTGTGACACTTGAGACGAGGACGAGGCAGAGAAAGATAAAGAAATATACGAATAATCTCAGTTGGAAGGTCTTTTTCTTTCCCGATAGCAGCTCTCTCTCTCTCTCTCTCTCTCTCTCTCTCTCTCTCTCTCTCTCTCTCTCTCTCTCTCTCTCTCTCTCTCTCTCTCTCTCTCTCTCTCTCTCCTTTTCCGCTCTCTCTCTCTCCTTTTCCGCTCTCGAGTGTTTCGATTTGAAGAACTCGCCGCGAGAGAACTCCTTTGTTCCTATTTCACAGCTTCTTGCGCGATAAAGAACACGCTCTCGAGGGCTACCGCACCTCGGCCCCGGGCTTCTTTCTCCGCCGCGCATCTCTTACTTCATCTCGTATATATTGCGCGACGAGGCTACCCGTTCATCTCTGGTTTCTCCCGCACGCGTTTCAGTTTACTTCAGATTGTAGCCGCTATTTGTAAATCATCGCGCTTACTCGAAGCCCGAAGCATTTGGTTATTCTGTACGCTTTCGTAAGCTCCGGTTTTGCATCGGTGGCTATACAGTTTCGTAATCCCCTGAATGATAGCGGAAAGTGCACATACATCTGTTGCTATTAATGTAACTGATAATCTTCTATTCAATTTGCGTGAAAAAGATCGAAACGAACGTGTGGTTGATGACAGGTGAAAAATTGAATTAATTCTCAGTGAATTCTATCTCATAAGTTAATTAAAAAATTGCATATAATAATTTAATAAAAAGCGACTTTATCCAGTCTCTATCAATATGAGTAAAAATCATATTTTACTAATGAAGAATATCGGTTTTTCATAATCTATTAGAACTCTTAAAAAATTAATTATTATTTTGAAATAGTAAAGAAAATTATCAACGGAAGAAAAAAGCGATAAAATAAAAGTCACTTCCAGGAAAACTGCTTTTGACGCTCTGCTTTCTGAGCGGATGTTGGCATGTGAGATGTTTATATAGCTGCAACAGACCGACCAACCAAAGCGCCAAGTTTTTCAAGAGTCAGTGTCCTTGAGATCCGGACGATTCTTTATAGACTTTTCAAGGATACCGAGTTCATGGACCCGCGCGATTTCTATCAAATAAATCACAATATCTTTATATCTTTATATCTTTTGCGCTAAGTTTATTAATCAACCGAATTGGATATAATACTATTAATTGGAAAAAATGTTAATTAAGAAGAAAGTATCGTTATCGGCGACGATTTAATTACAATAGTGTTGTCATTAAAAAAATCTAAGGAAAATAATAATTGATCCTTTCTCAACACTTTCTATATAGCAATTACATCTATGCAGAAGTTACTGTTTCAATTAATAAAGCAATTAATAGTTGCACTGCTAAAACGTCAAAACCATACAAACCAATCACTGATGAAATTGTTACGAAACGCTACGTTGCGTTAATCACTGTAGTCTGTTAAAGTTTCGTGGGAACAAGGAACAAACGGCTTACCTAAGTTGAAATAATTGAACCATTCTGCAAATCAGAGGAACTACTCCCATGTTGGAATCATGGAGAGAGAGAGAGAGAGAGAGAGAGAGAGAGGGGGGGGGGAGGAGGGAGAGAAAGTAAATTGACATATATTGCATTTACATGTGCAGAAGCGAAACAATTTTCCTTCATTTTGAGATTCTTTTCAATTATAATTATGGATAGTGTATATACAATAAAAGTTATCACTATGTTATAAGAATTCACAAATTTCGCAAAATAGTTTATCTACAAAATGTGCGTATGTTTATACATTACGTTAAAATGAAAAAATTATTTGATTCAAAATCTAATTAAAAATATTTAATTTCAACATTTTTAAAAGATATTTTCCAGATTTTTATAGCTATTACTATTAAAATTATAAATAAATAGAATTTTATTTATAATTTTGCATTATATATACATATATGCATATATATAAAATACAATATGGTACTTATCAGAGAAATTATATTCTAATAGAATAATACCGCAAACCGGAACTTGCGAATAAAACAGTATACTCTGTCATATTAGAGAGCTAACAAGAAAGAGTAACTTTCAATGCGAAAATATGAAGCGATTTTTAAATGCTGTTTTCCAAAATTTGAAATTACTTTCTATTTCTGACATGCTTCATACAGCTTTTCAATCGATGGAAAAAGTAGCTGAGAATTTCCGCATACTTAATGTTACTTAGTCATGTTCCTCAAACACTGAAATTAATTAAACTTCACGAGAATAGCACTCCGTAAAACACGCCGGCTGGCTATTCATCGAGCTCGAAACGATCATCTCGACACTTTCCGCAAAAGTACGAAGTATTTTCCTATCTCATGCTTATAAAGGATCTATTCGCTTCGATAAAACTTAATGAGTTGTACCACAAAAACGCGTTATATGGCGTTTTACTGGAAATAATTTTGCAGTAACGAATTAATTAACTGGTAAATACTCTTCATGTGGCAGTTATTTAAAAAATAGTTACAAATAAGATTATACAATACATTATAATATCTTTTCAATTAATTTTTGCAATTAATGTTATATCCATAATTAAGCATTCTTCTTTAACATTTTAATTATAGTGATTTTTTTAGTTTTTATCGACAACGTGTTTAATATGCATGAATAGTAAAAATATATTGATTTTATTTTGTATCGATAACTGTTTTTCTCCCGTACAACAACATCCAATTTTCACAAAGTAAACGCTTTCGTGTTTTTTTTTTTTTTGGAAACGCAACTACTAGTTTGCGAATTGACGGTTCCATGGATTTCCTCCGACACGATATCTTTGTAAATCATTGTAGCAGAAAAATGCACCTCTTCTCAAAGATAAATATTTCGACCTGAATTTCGTGCACATCAGTGACTTGCAATAGGTAAACAAAATACGAAATAATAATATGTAACTGCTATTTTACATCAATAATAATCTCGGAGTTTCAAAATTCAATATTTAACTTATTTAATATTAGAGTTATATTAAATTGCGTTAGTTGAAAGTTAGCGTCCCTAGTGATGGAAATTACTAACACAGTATTGCAATGTATGCAACAAAAATATATCATTGTAGCTTAATTTCTAATTGGCCTACTTTATTGCTTTATATTTGATAATTGAATAATTCTTGCGCAAGCATAATGCATAATTTTACTATTCCAAAACTAAATAATCAATTTCTTTTTAATGATTAGGTGATTACATGAACAAGACGTAAAACTGCTTCAATACTTTCGAACCAATTTTCACGGTTGCTCGATTAGCGCATTGAACCGAAAGATTTTTCGAGATGACTCAATAACTCAATAACGAGATCTTTGTATCATCTATTTTGCGCTCTGAGCAACGTGTCGTTTTATTTATCGCGTGAGAAAATCGTGTTTTTTCCGTCGCAAGTAAGATCTTTGAAAAGTAAGATCTCTTACCCATTCCGATGCAAATCCGCCTCTTGCCCTTGTTCTCTCCGATCTAACGTATAAAATCGGATCGATCCCTCTTACGTTATGTGTCACACGATCTCACGCACCTTCAGATTATGACGTGCTTTTGTACGCGAGCAAATTGGAGACAACGCGTAACGCCGATACGCAAATCTGAAAGGCTTCACTGAACTCTCATGTGAGGGCTTGAGAACTATGCTAAACAGCTGCTGTTTATGATCCTTGAAACTGCACTATCAGGGCTGCGTTAGAGAGAACACCCTTTAGGCTAAACAAAACTTATGTAAACTCTTTCAGGCACAGATCGATATAAGAAACAAATTTAGAGAAATATTTGTTATGGTGTACCAGTGTTATTAAATCTAAATATCATATACCTTAAATAATCTAGAATTTGGACTTAATTTCTTGTAAATAAAAGATTGATTAATTATCATTTTTCTTCATATTTCAAATGTCAGCATCAGACATTTTGATAATTTTGATAAGCTTTGTAGGTACTCAGATTTCGATGATTTCTAATTTAGGAATTTAGAAGAGAGTTTAATAGCGGTTTAATTGATTTAAAGCAATTTACAGAAGTTAATTAAGTTTTTGAAGTTGTTGAAAAAGTAAGCTATTAAAGAAAAAGGAAAATGCTAAAAGCTATCAAATTAATTATCAATGTGATAGATCAGCAGAAATGCGAGGACATTGTTAATTAATTTTGAATAATGTAACGCTGTAACACGTTACTATGAATACAATGCTACAGTTTATTAACAGTAAAAGCTACATTCATGTGATATCAAACGCACGAAGTGATGTAACACCTTTTACGCGTTCACGAGTGTAAAATAAGTTTGCGATTAAATTACCTGGACAGCTCATTGCCTCGCGTTAACACAAGCCAACCATGCTACTGTGCAAACTATAAGCAAGCCGAAGAAACGGCAAAAAGATGTAATTACACGCGTTCTACACGCATACAAAAGCGTCTTGCACGCGTGGATATGTAGATAGTACCTTAATCGTCTTCAATGGGAAAATAAGTACCCAGAGATCTTGATACGAGACGACATCTCAGTTATATTGCAGATTTAACAATCATTTAATAAAGAGATAATTTTACACCAGTAACGGAAATAATCACGGAAGTAATTTTCTAGTCGTGTATCATATTATTACTGCCAATCTGACGAAAGTATGAAAAGCTATTAAACGTAATGACAATCCATCATTTAAATACACATTTATAACCATAATCAAATGTTTACACGCTTGTAATTAAATATTTAGTAATAAATAGAAACGAAAATATTTTAATATTCTTCATTATAATTAAGATGCTTAAAATTTTATAAAAATTGAAATATTATATTAATAAGAAAATAGAATGTCTGTTTGTCAGTCTTAATATTACTTCTTTTTGCATTATGATTATTATCAAAAATCTGAAATATTTTAGCACATATTATATTATTTAATGTACTACAAATTTAAGAAATATAATATAATATTAAAACATAATTATTAAAGGAATATTTATAATATTTGTCATATTATTGTGCAACACAATATTTTGATACGTAGTTACATCCGATAAAAACCAAAGAGGTGAACACGACGAGTATTTCGAATGGACATATGTTCCCTTCACCGTTGTTGCTCTAAAAGTCTAGAATCTCTTCTCAAAGGCGATAGCATCTTGAAACAACGAATTTCCTGCCGTCACCGCAACGCACGTACACCCACACGTAAAAATAAACGCGTGCGTGATAAGGAGTTACGTTATTTTTCGAAATATACTCGTCCGGCCACGGCACACCCAAGCAGCGTTCCAATTTAAAGAAATCAGCATATTATCTTGCCTTATCTGGTAAAACAATCTTTCCTCTCATCTTCGCAGACGCGATGCCACCTCCTGCATATTACCTTCCCGCATTTCGCGCGCGCGCGCATATATGTGCGCATTAATAAATGGAATCGTGCGCTTTCACTGCGATTTGATTGAATCGCGCGTGATCGCACCCGGAGGACTTCGCGGGAGGAAGTTATTAACCGCCGGGTATATCGAGGTGAAACCTACCTTCGTGTGCTCGCACCCACCGACTCAACGTACGACCCAATTCCGAGAGACAATGCAACGAGACACGTGTACTCGCGTCGCGTGACCCGGCCAGTCGATTTTCTTCGTTTGCATTTCCGTCTCTCCCACGGATAAAAAACGATTACTTAGGTTCGATTCTTTCAGTGTGGGCGACTAATTTACGCCGGAGAACCACTTTCTCGGTTTTTTATCGGCAAACGATTGAATATATTTCGTGTAAGTTATTTCAAATCGAAATGGTTCTGACTTTTATAATATTGTACAGAAATTTTTTTTCTACGTTGAAATTTTACAGAAGTTCTCTTTCTATTTCAATAGAGGACGGTAAAACGAGAAATGAGATATAATTTTCATACCTTGTGAGAGAGCATTAGCGAGGAATACTTTGTGTGTAATGACCAATTAACTTCATATCACACGATAATTCATTTTTTAATGTAAAAGAGCTATTAGAGAGTTGAAATGAATCCGGCAAAGAAGAGGGAAGGTAATATTTGCATGTGAAACCTCTCTTATATTTGATGATATCATTTTATAACACATGAACATAATACGTAGTATATGTACATATGCCTGCATGAATAGAGTATAATACACGTGTTTTGACAAGCGTTTCTCTACGAAATGCAAATAATGCTCTTGTATATATTCGTCGTGACGTTAAGACCGAGACCAAATTCCAAGTCGAGAATAATCATGATGTTACAGCTTTGATATAATTACTGCTATCGCGCTAATTTATCTCTTCGTACTATTCCATCGAATTTCATTTGATTCTAATGACTATAATATGACAATTATACTTCCAGACTTTACAGTTGTTTGCTAATTGCTAACAAATTTGCTTATATAACAATCTTTATCTCATTAATTACTAAAATTATAAATATAAGTATATCCTGGAATGATTATGGCCAACGCAATTAAAGTAATGTTAAGATTTAGGAAATTATCTAGATATTAATATTTATTTAATATCCTTGTATTAAATAATGATACATTATATTAATTTATATCATGAAGTAATAGCTTTTATTAATAAGAGGATTACTTACTTTAAGAATGAAGCTGTAATAATATCATTATAAATGCAACAAATCCATGATAATATTATAATATATACCTAAGGAGTCAAATCATCATGCACATATTCTCATAGGAGCGTTTAACCCTTAAACCCTTAGAAGCGTATACGGCTCAAGGTAAGCCGTGCCTATCTGGATCGTTACAGCCGACCTTACGTAATGTGCGGTTCGACTATTCGCAACGAACCGTGGGTTATGATATGCGGCTAACTATGCGCCTAACTATAGCTACTTTGTGCCGGCACAATAGGGAAATTCTGGAGTGTGAAATGCAGGAGATACATCGAAATGAGAGAACAATGAGAGCCTATGACTTTAATAAGGCTTGGTTTTAGTTGGATGAACCGGAAACAAATTTTCAAACAGATGCAATTTTTGTTACAAGTACACGAAGTTAAAGTTCAACGTTAGACGCTAAGGCATTGTTGAATTTACAGATAGTTTCTAACGTAACGTTCCTTTGTAAAATAAAAGAAATTATCTGTATAGTTAAGAGTTACATCTTCGATAATAAATAGATATAATATTACTCCATCGAGTTTAATAATAAGAGTTTAACTGCACTTCTGGAACAAAGTTCGCTTTTCCTCTTATAATATCCCGGACCTGTTATGGCTGCATTCCGATATTTACTGTCAGCAACTGTCAGTACTGAAAATCTATAGTATACGTGACGTAAAATATAGAAAAAATATAGATTTTCAGCCTACTGACAGCGAATATCGGAATGCATTCATTGTCACGACCTTTTAGCGATGAATAACAGAATACTATTTTGGAAAAAATGATTTTTAAGAAATGCTTTAAAGTTAATAATTATAGAATATAATTATAAACAATTTTATATACGCATTAAATACTTCCCAGCTAATTTCAAGTCTTATTTTTAAAAAAGTTTGCTTGTTGCACGTTAATAGAAGATAATTTTGAATTACAAAAATTAAAAATAATATATAGTTATTCTCTAAGCTAGTAAATGGAGAAACAAATATATGTGTTCCATAAAGAAAAGTGAATTCTTACTGTATCCCATTTTAAATAAATTAGAAGTCATCGTCCCGCAGCTATTTCCCATGCTATTAAAAACGTCGTCTGTAATAAAAAGAAAATGCGTTGCTTTCCTTCCTCTTTCGCCAACTCCAGTCTCTACGGATAATATATCTTCATATATGATTATAAACGACAACATTGCGAAGCAATCTGCGCTGTTTATAATACGCTTGGTATTTCGCTCATTATATTATATTTGCACGACACACAATGCGGTAATTAGAAGGTGCTCGACACGGTAAAACCGTTATTAGAAATACAATTACATCGCGCCTGCTTTGTGCTTCCATTTGGCCAAGAAAATAAGATAAAGTGAGAATCAAAAGACTCACATGCGCACAAAGGTGTCTCGTAATGCGGTCGCGCAACGTGCAGTGCGATAATTGTAAGACGGATGGTATATCATAAAACAAAACGACAGAATAATCATTCCGTGATAATAGCTTGAATAACACAGAGTATTCGGTATTATTCGGTATCATACATCGTTGAAGCTCCTGCAAGTCTGCGTTAATTCTTTACTAGTATGAAGATATCAGTTCGTCAGAATAAAGTAGAGAAAAAGTTTATTACGTTCTAAGAGTGAAAACATAGAATTACAATTCGTAATTATAATATTATAATAAAAACGAATGCAACATACCATGTCAACTTGCCTTAATATAGTATACTGCATATGTTTTTTATTTTCTAATTACTCTCAAGTAACTATAATTAAATTAATTATAAATTGGCATAAGAAAGTTAAATAAAACTTTCTCAATGCTTGGTGAGGTGACAGATATTTTTTGAAAGATAGAGATATTTTCAAATGGTGAAATCTTGATTATTTGATGAAAATTCAGATTGTATGTTTCTTTTGAAATAACATCTACTTGACATTTGAGCATGTTAAAGTATTTTTGAATAAGTTTGAGTTACTACAAGATATTTAGTACTTACAGAAAACTTTATTTTGTTAAAATTATTTCTTTAAAATGAATTATGTTTCTTATCAGATAGTATCCCATAATTCACTTTAATAGTGTGACAGGGTGTCTAATAAATAGAGAAAGAGCTACCCACATCTCGAATCAAGCGCGTGGGACGTGTGAATACCGCGCTGTTATAGTTGAACCTAGCCATTCGTTATCTCTAATTAGCCGGATGTAGCATATCGTCATAGTCGAGGCGGATGGATCGATCTTTCCGGAGATAAAATGTATCGTTGAACACGATCTTCAATCTGCGTAATGTAGGATTCTACCGTTTGCAACGTGAGGCCGTATAAATATTTTAGTGCGGGCAAAGCTGTCGAAGATCGCTCGCAGAAGCCATAAATCGCGGGTGACAAGGCCGCGAAAACAGTTCGCGAGATTGGATTTCACGAATTCCAAGACGGCTTAGTACCGGCGCGAGGAGCTTCTCGGTGAAAGAGGTGGAAATTGTGAAATACGGCTGTTTATGGATTTATGGTAGTAAATATGATTGTACGTAAAGTATTGTGAGAATACAAATGGGAAAGACGGAAGGTTTTTAGGATACTACGTTATACTCGCTAAGAAACATTTCTAGTTCATTATATTTTAGTATCTCTCTCGGTACGACTATAATTTTATCGAAAATAGCAGAAGAATCCAATTTAAAAAGTCAATATTTCAGATTAGATACGTGTACCAGGTTTACTAATCAAGTCACTGAAAAAAGTACTTTGCGCTTTCTACTTATTCTTTATCCACAGAAATCTTCTTTTTCAGAGATTGCCTATGATTACTCATTCAATATTTTTAGATTTTATTATATCCTCATATCCACGTATGTAAAATGTAAACCCCGAACATTTCGCTTTCACTATTTCATCATGACTTATACTTAACTCTCCAGTTTGCGTTAAATACTTAAAGGAGGAGTGTCCCAGGTTTATGGTTAAAGCCGATCCAATCGCAAAAGTTGGCAAGGTCGCATTCGTCGATATCGCTTGTCAACTGCGGCGATTATCCATCTCTTATCCGGCGCTCCTCCTTTCTCGCTCGAGTGTTCCGTTTCGAGACGGCAATTACGGTCGAACGAGCGAGCGAGCGTATCAAATTCATCATCTCTGCGAACACGCGTGGCTGGCTCTCGCAATTTCGTCACGAAAAACAACAAGAAGGAACGGGGGGGGGGGAAAGGAAAAGCGACTGACACTCCAGAAAAAATAACGATCGAGCGCCTGGAGCGCCGTTTAAGATAATAATTATGAGACTTCTGGCGTGGCGCGAAACGTACGTTCGATCGTGTGTTGATTTAAGGATTAATTGCTTTCCCCACTTCAATCCTTCTACTTTCCATAGGTCCACATTTTAGCTTGTTCTTTCCTGATGGATGATCTTGAATTGGAGGAACTTTTAAAGAAGTCGCACATCTTCGTTTAAAAAACAATTTTTTAAATCCAATAATATGGAGTATTATGTAAGATATTATGCCCCGACTTTATACTTTTATGATATACGTTTATCTTTTTATATAGTTTACATTTATTTATTTATTACTTTTCCATTCAATATTTTTTAATTTAAATAAGTAGATATATGACTGGGATTAAATAGATATATTATCACTCTTTTGTTCTATTTATATTTATTTCGACGAAATTGACCTCTCTTTTAGCAGAATGCATAAACACTCTTTATTTTTTCTTTGAATTTCTTCTTAATGTAAAATTATACGTTCGTTGTTATAATAAGTTGTAAAGTATGTCGCTTTCTACGATCTCTGATCACATTCCCGAGGGGTTTAAAGTTGCTCGAAGCACGACAAGGAATTAACACTTTTACCAAGCGCTCGCATTACTAATTACTAAACATAATCCTGTTGCATTACATGCAACATTCCACTTTATTCTGTATCACGATACCGCGTGTCCTTGGGGTAATTGCATCCTAAGATTATTAATATACTCATCTGTCCACCCATCTATCTGTTCCTATTCGGGCCTCGATACCGCGGGCGGTATCAGACGCAGCAAGAAAACAACGAATCGAATCGCGAATTATGCCGGCTGATCGAATCACCCAAGCGCCCATCAAGGCTCGAAGGAGACTTTAACGATCGGCCGATCGCGGATTCTCCCGTCGCCGGTTTTGCTCGAGCGAGAGAGCGAAACGGTATCCTCCTTCCTCCTTCCCCCTTTCTTTTTCGCGCTCCTCGCCAGACGGACCTATCGTGTTGGATTATCGATTCGCTCGAGGGTTGTCCTCCAATGAATAAAAGGACGCTCGACGTTCGTCCTTCGCAAGATACTCCAGGCCCTCGTCCTTCGCCATCATTAAACTACGGCTAACGACCCAGTTCCTTTCAGACGCCAGCTGCTACTCGCCCAAGCGGCAATTAGTTCCGGCTCGGTGTATACGGGGTGTGAGAAAGTTATTCACGATCTGACCTGACACCGATGTTACGAAATGATGATCGGATAAGGAGACTAATACGTAATTGCATACTGCATCATATTTGATATGCTTTCTACATGTAGAATATGAATACTGGTGGGTTGTTGTAGTTTATTCCGCGAATACAGATATACATAATAATAAATATCATTGCTTTTTTGCTTGAGTTTTTAAATAAGAACTTCAAGTCTTCGAGACAAGTTATACAGACGCTTTATATCATTTTAAAAGTGTTGCGACCACATGTAAATAAATAAAAATGTAAATAAAAATAATTTAAAATATTTAAAAGTTGTATTTAAAAAGAAATTCTTGAAAATTGATTTAATTGTCGAGTAGGATTCTTATTTCCTTCATATCACCAAGTATAAACATTCTGTAGAGTTCAATGTTCTCTATTCGTCGTTTCCATAACGACTCCTCGACACGCGATCGATGGGATTTAATTAAATCGGATTGAAATTGAAATTGATTTCAAGTTTTGGCAGCTTGCGTTTAATTCTATCGGCACCCGCAGTATTAAGAACAACTTGCTCTTCACTATCAAGAATTTTGCAAACTGTTGTTAAATAATTTTTATGTTTATAAAAAAGAAATTTAATTCACAGAATATAACAAAATTACGAAATGTCACATTTTATTCGATCGTTTAACGAGACATTTATGAGATAAAAGATCTTTTGGGGAACAGCCTCATTTATTTACATGAAACGGATATTTAATCCTGGAAGATTATATATGTTATAAGAACGATCTCTTTTAAGGATTTCTATCAGGATATTTCTAAGGACCTCTGTGATCATCTTGATACTCTTATCTTAAACACATAATAATATATTTTGAGCAATAAGATTCCCCCAGTACCTATATACATGTATATATATTTTTATTTATACTAATGATTACTAAATCATTGCATTAACAAAATTTTTTATTAAAAAGTTTTTATGCACAAATAGTGTGTGCACAAAAATATATACAGATGATCAGTAATAATATTTCGGAAAACAATTTAGATTACGATATGGTTCAGAAAACATTGAAAATACATAAATAAAGCATTATAAAAATCTAATATTTTTAGTTACACAAGTTTCTCTCTAAGCTTTATAACCAGCAAGAATGAGAAATTGCTTCATAGCAATAACGTTAATAATTTTTCTTCAACTATAAAAATAAAGTATAAAATAAATACTCAGATTGCAAAGATAAAAAAACATGGCACATTGCAGTATCATATCTGTGTAAATCTGCTGTGAAAAATCAACAGTCCCTGCAATGTCATCAGATAGTCAACGATAAATACGACGAAGAGGAGCGCAAATGTTGAGCTCTCTTATTACGAACGGAAACTGAGGATGATCCATGGAGTCAGTATAGAAGACGCAAAGGAGTATTTCATAGCGACTTTCTATAGGAATACAGATGCCCGTAGGCACGGGGATGTTGTAGCGGCATTCAGATGCGCGCCGTGTGTCGTGCCGCTGAAATAAGGCTTCCTTCACTCGTAGATATCCAACCGTCACGATCTCGTATACACACATATATATATATATATATATATATATATATATATCGCATGTACATGTATATAGGTATGTATAGGTGTTCGAGAAGATCCGCATAAGGATCATGCATAATATATTTATAAAAATAACATTTGTTAGAAATATTTAATTTTGCAATATTGACCAAGTATCAATTAACATTGGTTAATATCTTTCTTTAACTACCTTTCTCTCTCTTTCGCTCTCCTCCCTCTCTCTCTCTCTCTCTCTCTCTCTCTCTCTCTCTCTCTCTCTCTCTCTCTCTCTCTCTCTCTCTCTCTCTCTCTCTCACACACACACACACACACACACACATCTAGTTTTATTTGTATTATAACTTATATGATATATATATTGTTTAATCAATATATGATTATATCAATATAAATTTCTCTATATCTGAAACTGAACTACATAGAAATACGGTGTCTTATGGTATCAAATGCCGCCGCGTGTAATTACGACCGAGGTGATATTCCAGCCGGAAATAGATAAGACAAAATAGGTCACCTTACAATTAGTCAGTAAGTAACAGAATCCATGCTTCCGCAACTAGAGTTCACCTTTCTACCGATGAGATCGTGGTTATCATATATCTAGGACGATTTATCGAAACCGAAAGAGTCATCTCTTATTCGAGGATCCTTTGTGACACTCTTATATCCAGCCGGAAACATCGAGACCGACATTAACGCCGCATTCATACATGCACGACGCGACGTGTCGAGCGCAAAAATAAAAGACCATCTCCGGTCGTAGATATCTACTCAGTACTGTCATGAATAAATCTCACGACAAGAGAGAGAGAGAGAGAGAGAGAGAGAGAGAGAGAGGAGAAAAGAAGAAAAAATGATTGAAACTCCTCGATTCTTTGAGTCATTCAACTATCGTCGAAAAGACGTCAACTGAGTGACCCGAATGCAAATCTAATTCATGTTCCAACTGTTTATACTTATTTATCAAAGATATATTATTGCACTTAAGATAATCTAAATTAATAGGAAGTATTATAAATAGGAAAAATAAATTATAATATAGAATATATAGATGACATTTTTTTTTATACAGATCCATATTTATCACATTAAATGAAATTTTTAGATAGCAGGAAGTTATTTTATTTTGTCAAATAAAATGTCTAAAACAAATCATGCAAGTATTTTATATAATTGAGCTATTTAGAAGTAGCAGAACATATATAATAAACTATAATATATAATATCTTACGCTTTGACTTTTATGTATACTCTTTATACATAATTCGTTAGACTGATATACGGGGGATGGTTTTTCGCCGGAACCCACGAAAATTTGTCAGCTGATTAGATTTAATACCTGGCGTGCGCGCTCGGAAAGGAGCAGACGTATATTTCGAGGAACAGGACAAACTCGCTATAGCGAGCAGTAAAGATTCAAGGATCGCTCGTAAACTCCTACGCGAATCCCACGAAGTCCCATCACGTATCCAATTTTCCGGAGATCAGCCGACTTGATCCGGGAAGCTTTGGAAATCAGCAAATTGAAACGCGTACCGTCGGCTCGAGATGCTGGGTGTCGCCATGAAGTAAAAAAGCATTGCGCATCTCTTTGTCAGGCCGCGAGATGGGTCACGTTGTCTTTAGAAAGGATACATTACCAAGATTTTGTTTCAAGCATCAACTCTTTCTCATCTGATGAAACGGTATCTATTTCATGTTTTTGGCAAGACAATCATATTCAATAAATATATATATATACATATATGTTATATAAATATCATTAAATACATTTACCAAATAACTTTTAATAATTATTTTATGTAAGACAAATACGTTTTATTGGAGTTAACTTTAATGTTTAAAAAGATTGGCATTTATTGCTCATGTTTCGTTCATATCTAGCTTCGGATGTAAAAAATTAAGTTTTCATATGCTTGCTTGGCAAGATACGTGCAGAGTACGTTATCGAAGGTATTTCGACTAAAATACCCAAACACACCTGTGTAAATCATCGCGCTTAAACCGCCATCGTTTCACGTGTAACATAACACTAGACAACATTCGTCTTGATTCGGCGATGGTCGACGAAAATTTCGTTTCCGTTTCCATCGAAAAAACAAAGCATGCCACTACTCACATCGGACTTTTGTGCTTCAACGGGTAACTGCATATACAGCTGCAAAAATTACATTGTTCCGCCCGCTTGCTATCGATTGTTAAGCCGCGCAAAATCCCGCATCAAAATCGCACACCAAACATCTGACGGCTTTTGTTTCCTTCCACTTCGCCATACTCGCGAGTAGAAATATACTGGAAAATTATTTCGCTTTTTTTTTTACTGTAGTTTTCGTCTCTTTGATAGGCAGTCTCATGTATGACGCGACGCGCAAATAAAAAAAAAAAGAAATGCATATGATTCATGGAAAGCTGGTATTTCTAGTTTCGCTATCTGTCCTCACTTTATTCAACCTGTCTTGTGAAAACAGATATCAGATTATTATTTCGTACGGAGATCGAACGCACGTTATTAGCTACTTTGTATGTATTACTTCGTCCGTTTCTTATATATACTCTTTTTATCATGTCAATATATGATGTGAATATCGATGAATGCAAGCTCACTGCTTGAAATCTCTAATATCCAACTCTTCATAATTATTTTCTGACAGCATTTTTATTTTTGAATCGATATTAGATAAATTAAAGAGAAATATTTAAAAAGTTTCCTTTTTTGAATACAAAATTTCTTTTGTTAAATAATAATATTATAATAATATTAATTTTTATTATAAATATACGTGGAAAAGTAGCATAATTTAAAATTGAAGTAATACAACAAGTAATAGATATAAATTAATTTAACTCAGTAACTATGTTAATAATTTAATTTAACTATGATAATATAATTTTCAGGAGCCTTAATACATAATTTCAATATACATATAGAACATATATAATCTTCAATTTCATTTCTGTACAAGTTTATCAAGTTGTATGTATGTATAAAAAGCACGTATTATCAATGTTACTAGAATTTCAAATTTTCTTTGCATTCTTACTAATTTGAGTTTCATCTTCAAGCACACTCTTATACTTTACAAACATATATTATTAAACATAATCTCCGTTGTATTTGCACCATCTAATTATATCAATTTACATTTCTCCCGTCGAATATATTACTAATATGTATTTGACTCACGTGTCTTGTTTGCGACATTCTTGCGCTAGACAAACAGACAAAATCCACTTGTGCACCTAGACTTATCTCCCATCACGCAGGTTCTCATGGCAGAAGCTGTTAACATCGTACTACCTTATTATCCTTTAAGGACTTGTCGTCAACGAGACGTGCGAGTTGCACGAGTTTGCACTTGGCCCAGCGCTTTCTCGCGAAATAAGCCCATGAAGCTTTACGAGATTTAACAGCACCGATGGAGATGGACGGAATCACATACGGAAGGAGAGAAAAATGCAAACGAAAGAAGACGGAATAAGATCAATTTTCCACGAAAAAAAAAATAAAAATTAATTGCCAACAATAAACGAGAAAAATTTATAAGATTTTTTTTTTAGATAAACTATATAAGAGTATTATAATTCCTGCACACAAAGTAATTGGAACCACATTGTGTATGTTATGATACAATTAATGTATGTTAATTACTGAATTAATCGATCTATGATAAAGTAATCAAGATAAAGATCAAATTTGTAACTACATATATTTACAATAATGATACAGAAAGAAAGAAGAGCGAAGGAGACTATGATAAAGTAAAGCTGTCGTGAAAAGAGAATAGATATAGATTTAGAAAATTAAAAAGGTGGACGTCAAGCGAGAGAACTCGAAGATGTGACAAAAAGAGATAAAGGCGAAGGATATAAGAAGAACAGGAAGGATACAAGAGAGACACAAAAACAAAGAGGAAAAAGAAGGAATCAGAATAGAGTGGACGCGGATGAACACGAGTGTCTCCCTTGAAAAGTCCCCTGGAAGGTTGTAGCACGCGCGTATGCGTTGTAACTACCCATCGTGCCCTTTTTTCCACAGGCGCCTTCTTCAGCCCTTTCCACGTGCACGTATGTCCGCGTGCAACGCCGCGCCGTATCGTCCATATCGAGCGCGCCTATCAGCCAATTAGCAGAAATGAGATTGCAGTCGCAGATTAACGACTTCGCTCGCGACGTTCAGCGCTAGCCACGTTTCTCCAAAGCCGACCTCATATACGGTGCGTACCTTCGCTAAATATTCACGCGAACAAGACAAACATTACGTTGTACGTGTATCGTCGTACACGTATCAATGTACATTAATGCATGATAAGGCAGTAATGCGAGCAGATGAATATAATGCAAAATATGTTCCTGAAAATTATTGGTTTAATTTAGAACGTCTTGTAATGTATATATCCTCTTTTCTGAAACGTATATTCTTCACAGTTTCTTTAAGCTGGATTTAATTTCATATTTATGGTTTATACTTATAAATTTAGATGGATTTTATTTTGTTTAATTCTTTGTATTATTTCAATTTCCAATGTCCAGATCAAGATAAATCAGCACAAATACGATTGCATCGGTAAATAGTGGACGAAACTTTTGCAGGATAGCATAAGGCATTGGTAATAGACATTTTTAAAAGATTAAATAGTAGAGTAAGATGGCTGAAGCTCCATGTAAAAAATATTAGAAAATATATAGGTATCCGTTACTTTCCTGCAATTCATTGCGCATTGCGGATTTATTAACCTTACGAACGCCACCACGGACGACTTAACATGCGAGCAAAGAGACGTACTAGATTGTATTCTTCTCCAAAACGTTCGTGCTTTGTTGGACAGGTAACGACTTGGCCAACGTATAAACTGAGAACACGCGATACTATCTAGGTGTCGTTAAAGTTTCTTGAATGATGAGACAGCCAACAGTAATATGGCAAAAATAGCATTATGGTTATGAATAGAGCCAATATTTCATTAAGAACCTACTTTCTTTTCGAGAGAAAGACGAATATAAAGTAGTCATGTTAACAATTTATACGTAAAATTAATAATTTTAAGAAATAAAAAGGAAATCGTCTTTTAACTCTGTCATCAAATTTATTAATTCGTAAAAGAATTTTAAATTAAACTTTAAAACTCTGTTTTGTAATTATCCAACTTATAAATACATTCTCGAAATTATAAACGTATAATTACATCCAAGTAATCGCTTCCATCTAACAGGTTTTCTAAATGTTTTCCAGATTTTACAATTTTACGACATAGATGTTACTGCGAAACAAGTTTTCTGCGCTTGCAATGTGTTAGTGCAAACCGTTTATAAACATTTACATTTTTAAATGTAGACACATACCTACACTCCGATCATTTTCTTTGAAAAAAGTACTGAAAAAATACTCACATAAAATAATAAAATACCCGAAAGGTCATCAATGGACGCCGTCAAAAATGAATAAAATTTTACTTTTTGAAATAACGATAAAAGAAAATTGCAAATTCGGAGAAGACCGTCTATTCTTTTATGATTTTCTTTTATCGAGGAGAACGCTAGGTGCGGCAAAGTTATATCGATACCTTTGAACCTATACGTGCGTATGACATATACATACACATGCATCGTGCATTGTTCGTATTTCTTCACGGAGAGAAGCACGATCTTGTCCGCGATAGTTGCCCTGTCAAGAACTTTTTTTAGAAACTAGGGACTAAAAAAATAAACTTGCGTCAAGTTTAGAACTCATTTGTCACCTTAGCGACAATGTCCGATAAATCAATACATTCACTTGAAAAAATATATATACAGGCATCGCATTGTTCGCATTTCTTCACGGAGAGAAGCACGATCTTGTCCGCGATACTTGCCCTGGAAGTGAAGAAGAATTCTGCGTTCTTTTTAACAAACGATACGCGTTTTCTCCAATTATAGCGTGAAGATCTCCGCGTTTACATTCCGATCGGAATCAACTTTCACAAAATGACGGAAATTTTCCAATCTGAACACTTGCATTGTCGCGAAAGTCCATAATAGGATAATTATTTCCGAAAAATAAAATTGTTTTGATTAGAAAATTTTTTGAGAATTTTATTCTGCTTGAGCATTACATCTGTTTCGTTGCATAGGCGATGTAAGCTCATCCCTATTCGCTAGTTAGAAACTCGCACGTTTCCAATTGGAATAATAAATAGTTTTGTAACCAGAGCTTAAGACGATATGCAATTACAATACGTTGAGTTAATGAAACTCCGCTCATTAAGGAAGATTCAGTTGCGTTGTTTCGAAATCGAGTTTACTCTCGTTAGGGATGTTCGTCTTCGTTTGAACTTCACTGTTACAAAGAACAATCAACCGAGTCTGGAAGGTTTATATATTCTGTTGTAAACCTTTCCTACGTAAAAGGCTAGAAGGTACGACGAACACGGACGACTATTTTGACGTATTAGATTGCCTCGGGCTTTTTCCTTCGTTTCCGCGGCATACCTACTCGGACATCTCTCCGATACAAAATCCAAACCAGTTTTCTTCCGGAGACGGGAAGGATGATACTTTCCGGTCGCCCGACCATTCTCTCGATGTCAGTACATGCATGTACACGTACGAATGTATTAGATATGTATATCGACGTGTGTCGATTTCCGAATTTGTGTTACACAGGATGTATCAAAATTATTTTACTTATAGCCACAGGAATACGAGTATCGGTAACTCTTTGGTATTAATAAATATAATTAGGAAATTAAATGCTTTTTACAATTCACCAAATGTCGATTCGATCATAATGAATAATAACAAAACATGTGATAACAGAAGCCCTTAAAGTAGTATAGCTTCGGGACATTGTCTATACACGAATACAATCTATGTGACAAAAATATACAACAACGAAATCTATAGTTGAAATCGGTGATGCCGTTTGATCAGCATACAGATGGAAATGATGCGATGTTTGCGCATGAGGAAAAATACAAAAATGCACAGGATAATATGCATGGAAATGAAATCCTGCGGTGGCCGCATACACACTCATACGTTTTGACTATATCCTGTCTTTTTTGATAAAGATAATCACCGCTTTCGCTGATAAACTGTGCGCGGCAAAATACCAGAATTCATTGCACAATGTGGAAACGAAACTGCGGGTCGCGTTTTAAATGTGCGTTATATGTTCGTGATTTCGGAAGATATATGATTGCATTCTTTATATACAAATCACCCGTTATATGAGTCATTTCTTAAATGCGTGATTGCATTTTTGAGAGCGTTTCCTTTTCTTTTTTTACGACATGTGCAAGGAAAAAAAATTATCTCAGAAATTATTAATTTAAAAATTTTGCTCTCGGTATTTTAGTTCCATATTTTTCTTAATTTCCTAAACATTATTTTATGACTCTCTGAGTCTTAGATTAAAAAACACTATTTAATTATTGCTCATTTATAATATTATCGAAAGAACAGTTTGTTTCTAAAATTTAATTTAAAGAGATATTTTATATAACTATCTTGAATCTTCTTATCTCCACAATAGAAATATTATGTTAATATAGGTTTCTCAGAATATAGATAATGTTCATAGATTTTATTAAAAAATAAAATAAGAATTATACTTATATATTCGTATACATTGTAAATTTAATACGATTTATATGATTAATAATAGATATCCATTAATTTTATACATATTTGCTGTTTAAAACTAGACTTAGTTGATTAATAATTCAACAAAGTAATTATTACGGGCAACATTTATTCTGTATAAAGAAATTAGCGTTCTGTAAAAAATTAAGAATTAATGTCGAACAGAATGTTTATTTTATCAAAGCTTAAGAGAGTTATCTATTATAACGGAATGCAGTTATTCAATTAGTTTAGAAATCGTTATCATTAGCAAGAAGAACAAGCGAGACGAAGTGAAGACCGTGCTGTCGATACGCATTTAATTATCGCGCTATTATCCGATTAAACTGTTCTACTCGACTGGATCCGTTGAGCTTTTTTTAAGCATCCGTCCAATTGGCAGATTAATAAAACGACCTTCGCGTTCAATGTTTCAGAGAATTAAATCGATGAAGACGGAGGCACGGTGCACGGAGTCACCGTTTAAGAAGATGGAAATTTTATTAGTCTTGACGTCAATATCGTAACCTTGTTATCAATGTTACACTGTTTACTGTCTCTCGATAATGTCTTGAATGTTATATTTCGGTACGATTTAGTAATAAAAGTATAGATATACATGTATAGTGACATATAATGATATTGATGATTTAATTTGCCATGTACATCTGAAATATCTTATATACAATACATCATATATTATATTTATATTTTATATAAATTGTATAAGAATTCTGTCTTTTTTTTACATTTAATCCTTTTTAAAAGATTTCAGACTTATAGTCAATAAAATTTTGGACATACAATTTTACATTTATTAAAATATTTAAATTGAATACTAATGTACTTTATGCATTATTATCTCTATGCATAATTATTACTTTCCATTATTAACGAATCTCAAAAATGCTTTATTCAATGTGGAATTTTTTACCTAATTTTAAATAAATGTTATATACACTCCTAAAAAAGTATGTAATATCAATTTATCATCAAATCTTTTTGAAGTATATACATAATTTATTTATCAAATTCATATTGTTTGGTGCGACAATACCAGTCACACATTCACAGTTTACTTGCGAATTAACCGGGAATTAATGGGAACAGAAATACCGCGTATATCGTTTCGAGACAATGAATAACGATGTCATATTTCGTTCTGTAATTGAATTTTGCATTTATAAAGTTACGCTCACGTAGATATATACGTATGCATACGTGAGAATGTCGCGCTTTTATGCGCGCTTACGTTTACGCTCGCGAAGAGAACTTTGCCCTCGAGACATAAACCAGTTATGAAGTCCATTCGTTCGGGATCTATCTCACTCTATCGTTGTAAACGACGTCTCGAGTATCGTAACACGGCGCGTATAACGAAAAATTGCAACGAGATTCGCCCGCATTGTCGTGGAGTTCCGAGGCGCACGACGGCACGCGAATTTATCGTTTCAGTGCAACTGGCGGACGTGGGAATAGAATGATATACAGTATCGATTGTTATCGAAGAAATACCCGATAAAGATATCTCCTCGTTGTCAATCCCGGCACAAGTATTTGTTTCCTGTTTCCTGTGTACTATTACATAGCTAATAAATACAAAAATATTCTGGTATAAAATAAGTTGTAAAATATTTTCTTAAGAATATTGAAATAGAAAACTGCATATATGACATAAGTAGATGTATTATTTTTTATCATTAATTTGGAAGTTAATAGAGGTAATATGGAGTAGCATTTAAAATAGATCTTTTTTAAAAGTTCTATTATAATGATCCTAATATACCTATAGAATTTCATTATTACACTTGTATTTATTATCCCAAGAGCATGTAGAAAATATATAGAAGATTGTCATAAACCACTATATTCTGTTCATCTCGCTCTAAATTAAAAATTAAATAAGGGAAGCTCTGTGCAAAATAAATATGTAATTTATGTTTAAAACACAAGTGGTGAAATTATCCATGATCATACACGGATTAAATCGGTTTTTAAACTAATAAACACAAGTAAATGCAGAAATAATGCTGCATTAAATTCTCAAGATTCCTAAAGCTATGGAGGTGAAATCAAGATTCTCGTAAACCACGCTTCATGGATATATTATAATGCGGCGCTCTTCGACGCTATTGCGGGAATAGATTACGCGGCGCCCTTGATTCGCGGAAAATTCGCAGATTATCGAAAATTCCCACGCTGAACTTCGCGCGTGAGTGCGAGAGAAGAGAGAGAGAGAGAGAGAGAGAGAGAGAGAGAGAGAGAGAGAGAGAGATATCACGAAAGGAGGTTTCACATAGCAGTCAACTGATATTATCCATAGCGCGATCAGATGACGAAGTTTCACAAGTCACTGGAAACTTTTATGCGACCATTACTTTTTTCCTGAACTAATTCGCGTATAACATAAGGCGAAGTATGTTATTAAAGATGATGTTTAAAACGTTCACGAATGACAAAACTTTCAACCATAACGGCTGTAAAAAATTTTTACGAGTTTCATCTAGCGATAGGTTTTTTACGCCGAGCAGTTTAAAGCAATCTTACGATTCCTCTGTATTCTTAAATCATATAAATGAATATGATTACGCGGTATTTCTGTTCCCATTAATTCCCGGTTAATTCACAAGTAAACTGCGAATGTGTGACTGGTATTGTCGCACTAAACAATATAAATTTGATAAATAAATTATGTATACTGTAAAAAGATTTGGTGATAAATTGATATTACATTTTACTAAATTTGCAGATTTAACAAACTTATATCTTTTAGATGTCACCAAGAAAAAATATAAGTCGAAAGTTCGATAATTTGTATCAATTAATATTTAAATTAATTTTTAACTGCAATGCTTAACAGAACAGTTTAAAATGCACGCGTTCTAAATTAATATATTTATATAAAAGAACGGAAAATTCAAAAATTGGTTAAATGATAATTCTTCATATTAATAGTTTGTCACGCTTTTATAATATAAAGTTCAATTATAGAATTCTAAATTAACATAAAATATGTTTAAATACAATTTTCATTTGTGTACACGTTTAAGTCTGACTTTACTTATTTATTAGTAGTGGTAGTTCTAACTACATAGTTCCTTCAGTAAGAGACATAATTAATGCTAACACTATTCTCCCGTAGCGCGGATCGTCTCTCGCGAATGATTCGTGCAGGAATTTCGTTACGTAGCGATTATGTAAATGTTTTTGAGACGCGTTCCTCTCCGAAACGTAAGCGGCGCCTCTCGGAAATGCCTCGCGAAGGAGTACATCAAGAAGAAGTTAGCTCCGCCTCACCACCACGCATAAAACGCTTGCGAAACCGTGAAATTCGGAAATAGCGACTTTATTGCCGGAAAGTATTGTAACGTGAACGCAATACGCAGCATTTCGATGGAATTGTTGCACAAGCCATGACGTTACGAACGAGTAAAACGTGTGGAAAATATAAGAGATCAGAGTAAACGAAGCGATTACTATATAACCATGTGTGTGGGTTTCTACAAAACTATATTTCTTATAGTTATAATAGTCTTTTCAAATTTGTTCATTAATGTACACTCGTGGACAGAAAGGTTGTCCGACTTATACACCCGTATTCATACTATGAATACGGCTCAAAGTCGGACAACCTTTCGGACAACCTTTCTGTCCGCGACTATACATGGATTTAAAATTTAGACACACAAATATTTTAGGATATATATGAAATTATATTCTGAACAGATTAACTCAAAACGTGCGCTCTGTAAAGCTTTTAACTTTAAATTGAACTTCTATAGAAAATCGTAGATTAGGAACTTCCAGTTTGCATTACGAATTCTAGTATTTAACTGTAGATCCTTCGTATTCTCCCTCTAATGAAATAATATTTGAGAGAGTGTACAGATAATATCAAAGCAAATCAAATGGAGATAATTTGCTTGACTTGCCGGTTGATCAAATATTGATTAAATTAAATTAACTTTTAATTAAATTTCTAACTGAATTTCCTTATCTCTTAACAAAATATCTTTGTTATACTATTCAAATAGCTATAGAACTAGAAAAAGAAGTCGAAAATAGATTCATGGCAATTAATCGAGCATGTCGTAATCACAAAAGCAAAGATCTTTGTAAAGCTATAATAAAATTAAAAAATGTCTAATTGTAATTGTTGCGTTACTTGGCAAAATTGTGCTCATGATCGAAAGAATTCATCTTTAATTTGTTTGAAGTTGTGAAAAAAGGATTAGCAAACTCGGCAGATTAATAGCGCGATTATGCAGATGCGACGATCCGAAATATTACATCGTTTCGGGTAATACCTTCCGGAAGTACTCGCTCGATCTCTCTCGAGAAAGGTCATTGATCTTCAGATACCGTATAGCATCCGCGCGAATAAGGTCGTAAGCAGCCACGACGATGTGAACACCGCCCGACACGACTGCCTTGCACGAAAATCTGTAATTTGCAATCATTTTCGGAACGGTCCTCCCGACCGCATTTATTTCGATCGTAACCTGTCCGTCATCTCTTCGCATGGCCGTACGTACGTTCGCGGCGTCCTTGCTGCGCTCGCTCGCTTTGGGGTTCATGAATATTAATTCTCTACTCCCGAAATATAATGCCGCGTAACGCCTTTCTCGCTGAAATGGTCGCGCGGATCGTTGCACTCGAAGAACGAAACTCTTCTCGTCCCAACCCGGCAGTCCTCGCCCGGGTCCTTTGCTTTTTTCTTCTTCTTCTTTTTCATCCTGATCTCGCTTGGACACCATCTTTTTAGCCACTACTGGGGCGAGGATTTTTGGCGATATTTATGAACGTCTAAAGTAAGATCGCCTCGAGGACATTTTTTCGACCGCTTCTGAAGTTTGCCGATATCAATTTAATTGATCGAATCAACGCAAGGACACGTTAATTAAGGAAGAAAATTATGCGTTCTTTTTAGCATTAATATAGTTTTATTTTTGGGCAATTAGATAACATTGAAAGCTACATGAATGTTTATAATTAAAGATTATGTTAATTAAGAAAATGAAGTTCTGAATTGTAAATCTGAAGGCTGTATTCTTTGAAAAATAGTGTCAGCGATATATCTAAAGAAGAATATATATTAAAGTCAAAAGAATTTTTTAATCGTAAATATCTTACGTTTAAGTTTAAAATGTTAATTACACAATCAATTTGCAAAACTTAGAGAAGAAAGAAGGATGTGGGAGTTTAATATCTATAAAACCGGTAATAGTAATACCGCTCTGCTAGTGAGCGCGATAAGTGGTCTTTAACTCCATAGAGTCTATCTAATCCGCGATCTAATCCAAACGCGATATCTTCGCACGAAGAACATTCGGTCTTTAGTTGGCCGTTTGACACAAGCCGGAAGATGGGAATGCGCGCACACAAAGATTTCATCCCGGTCGTGGGTGTACCATCTCATGCGGCGGCGCGTAGAATTATAAATTCGTTCCTTCGCGTGTGTACACGGCGTACCTCTGAAACAAATTCCAGCGCTCCATCGGGAATTACGGCGCCCCTCGTGAATGAAACTGGACACTGCCGGCCGCGGCGTCGTCGTCATGCACGAGCGTTCGTGGCGGAATGCAACAAAGAGGTCCGTACAACTTGCCTATAACTACGTGAGCCGGCTGACTGCAGCTGGAGAGATAGATAGGTAGGTAGGTAGATAGGTAGGTAGGTAGGTAGGTGAGTTGGTATCCAGCGACCGTCTATCAGATGACTCTCGAGTCCCAAGCATGGTAGTGGAATGATTCAGTGTCAAAATTGCAAAAATCGAATCAAACGCTGCGAAATCCGAGGAATAAATAATCGGATAAAAATTTACAATTTAATCTATCCCTTCTTTTCTTTTCTATAATATTAGAAATATTAGATGCAATAGTTCCTATTAATAATATATATGATAATATATTATTAATTTATTTATAACAATCATATTAGGTACATTGAGTAAATTGTATATGCTCTTCGTAAAATGTGGAAATCATATTAGCTTTTGTCATTAAAAAAGAGAATGATATATTTCCGGTGAGATAGTAGTATTTAAATTATTTAATTTAAAATAAGTAAAAATATATAATTTAAATACGAAACGAAAGTGATACTGTATTTTCTGCTTTAATATGACTTTCCAAATGTAATTTGCATGGTATTTCCGAAATAAATCGTTTATTAATTTTTAAAGCGTATATACATAAAATATGGTGGAAATCGCAAACTTCTTCACAACGCGGGAAAGGCGTGACTCATTCATTATAGGCACGATAGGAGATACCTGCAGATACATAAATTCAAATCGGCAGGAGAGAGTACGCCTTCTTGAATTGATTATATCTTGTGCACTAACGTGTGCAGTCCATAGAGATAACTTTTCTTATACCTTCCATCGGAATTAATCCTTATGCATTATCCGTATAAAATCTATGTTAGAGAGAGAGAGAGAGAGAATCTTCGTATATATATGCATACTAATAAAAATTATTTTCACTTTGTCTCTGTATTACTGTTAAATGTTACGAGGAATGCAATGTATACCATCAAATATTTGGTCATATGATTGAAAATACATAAAATGAATGTTGATAAAATATTCATCTAAAATTTAAATATATGTCAATCAAAAAACATTTATTTCACATAAAATGAATTTTTTATTTGTTCATTTCCCTTTTAAAAGCTGATAAAGTTTTCGTGTAAAATTTCTACCGAGCACATTTGCAAATTACAATTCTTTACTTCATCTGAGAGATCTACAGTTTAGCTTGATGGAATCGAACGAATGGGGAAACACGATTTTACCAAATTACTTTTCTTTCGTTACCTTGGAAACCTTCCTGCCTCGTGGCAAAAGGTAAAAACGCGGCATTTCTGTTCGTTTACTTCTCTATAAACTAACTTCTTGGAATATGTGCAAGCTTAGACTTCGATGGGAAAACTAGGAAAAGCAAACCACTAGAAAAGTTATTCACAGTTCTCTCGCGATTTCATATCCTTATACAATGCAGCTTCATTCCATGATTTGTATATGAATAAAACAGACTTTGGACGTCTCTTTTTGTCGCACATTGCACTTCCTCGTATATTATATCTTTATCTCACTCCATACTAATATTTCAATTTAATATTCCTCTCCTAGTTTACTCTTCTATCTTTATCTTTAGCTATCAGAAGAATATAGTAATATTTTATATTATCAAGATAATTTACGAAAGAATAATCATTATTTCAAACGCAGACACAAAGAGTTCGTGATAGAACACGATATTTCATAATTTTAAACAAATTATATATTGCGTATTACATGTTGTAAATTTGTATTGCAGAAATCGTGTTGTATTATAATATAATTTATATAGTGTTTTGACTTTAGCGATCTTCAATCTACATGTCTAGATGTTATCTAGAAGTTGCCAGCTTCGAGCCCGAGCGAGATGATCAATTTTTCTGCAACGTACGTTATAGGATGCGATATCCACTAGACGCTTCAAACGCTTCAGAGCATCATTTTGTCCTTGTTTAACATTAGATAAACAACAAGGATGAAATGTTTCCAAGAGCGTTTGGAATGCCAAGTGGATCGCATTCATAGTTACATTAGCCGACGACCTAGAATTGGTTATCGATGATACGTTACGCTGAATTTGGATAATCTCTCGGTAGGCTCGATTGCAACGATGCTGTTCTCAGAGCCCATAGAAAAAACGTATCCCTATTGATTTACGTCTCTTTCTTTGCGGTATTCGATCGCATGACGACGGTAGTGGCGGTGCACTTCGCAGTCCATTGCCGGTGGTGGGCGATAAGCCGCACGGCCATAAAATCGAAATTTCAGAGTCTCCGAAGTGTAACGCCGCCCATAAATCGCAATCGTAACTCTCCATTACCATTCAATAGTGAGGAAGAAAAAAAAATGAAGCGGTCTCGGTTCGCGGTTTTTGTCCGCGCGGACGCTCCGTTTCCCATAAAAACAGAGCACTTCACTGTGCGCTTCCGTGACGTTAAGTGAAATAGCAGAAAGACGACGGCCCGTAAAATTAATCGTATCTCCAAAAGTAGGGCAAGGTGAGGGGAAATAATTTCGCATAATTTCGACAGCTGTTACGCGTTAAAGTAAATTATTAAAACTTTCATTATTATTTCAATTAACGATGTAAGAAGTGTCATCTTTTCATTTTTCATGCAAACTTTTGTATTAATAATAATAAAGTTAAAAATTTATAAAAAGGAGACAGGGAGTGAGAGAAAGAAAGAGATTAGAACACTTCTTAAAATGTATATCACAACATGATAATTTTAGTGCGTGTCTAAGATGAAGATGTAAAAATAAATTATAATCACGGAGCAATTCTTGAAAAATTAAATAAATTTTATTAGATATTAAATAAATAATGAAATTATTTAATAAGTAAAAATACATATATTCAAAAATGTTTTTAACACGTACACGCACCAGAATTTCGAATTTCGAATTTCAATTTTAATTTATTGTTTGCAACGTGACTACAAAATAAATTTGAAATTTTATATAGCTGTCAAATTATTAGAATATGGCTATTCTGCTATTACATTTATCAAAATATTTTAATATACTAATAATATAACGAGAAACGTCATATTACAAACTAATAAATAATAAAACGTAATAAACTTTAGGCACGTTTGAAATGTAAACGACATTAAATGAAGTATACGTTTCGTCTCAAATGCGTTAAAATGTTTAGATAAAGTGATCAGATACGCCGTTCAGAAGGATAAAACCAAGGGACGAGTAAAGAAGTTAGAATCCGCCACCGTCGTCGAGATAACCGGTACATCAGCGAAAGATACCTATAGGTACCTATATAATATCCAGGTCGTAAACGAACCTTTTATTTTTTTCTTTGAGAGAGTAATGCTTTGCGATGTACCGTTACGTCTGCCGAAGAAGGGCCCGAAGAGGGCCGGCAAATATTTCATAAGCCGCTTGAACCCTCAGATACAAGGAAGAGGATGAAAGAGAGAATTAAAGTGTTACACGGTCTCTACCTATATCATGTTGGTTCGTTACACGGCTATTATTCAGTTAATCTTCCGTAATGATGACCATCATTACGTAACTTGTCGAAATACCGATAACTGATAGCTGGTAGACATCAGCACATTTGATATTTATATATGAATCTTTTTTATGAAAATGATATCCTATCTAATTAAGCTAATTTCAGAATCAAAATCTATGTTATTTAACAAAAAATTTATTCTTTAATTGTAAAATATTTTTAGTTCTTATTTATATAAATACCAATATATATATAAATTGCTTATATATAGATATGTATATATATGTATGTATGTATATAATTTGATTTTTGAATGGATAATTTTTCCTTATAAGGAGAAATAAAAATCTGATAAAGAAATAGAAAACAGAACTGTCGTCAACTTTCGTAAGAATATTTTTGGGAGATTTAATCATCCAAACATATTTCACGAGTGTCTCAAATGCGGAAGGATTGCATTGCCAGAGTTCTTCTGGGAAAACGTTGTGACAGGACAATTGGGTCAGAATGTACAATCCGGAAGATAGCTGGAGCTGAGGTTTAAACAGCGATGCAGTAGCATTTAACTGTACTTACGAACAATAGTCGTGAAGGGATCGTCCCAGAAATGGATGACGGAGCCAAACAAAGGAGCCACGTGCCGCGATCTGTAACTGCTACACTCGCTACACTTAGTGTCCTATGAGATTTGCGTCTAATTTCAACACCTTATTATGCCATGGATATGCAATTTCTCCAGCCAAAATTTAATTGGCTACTATTATATCCTCACAAATTCTAAATCTCCAATATTAAATTTATCTCATTCACTAACAATAAGTCTCATAATTAAACTTCCATTAAGTTTACTCGGAATTTAGTGAATGATACAATTCTGTTCGCATTAAAAGCTTAATTCGCTAACATATATGATTATTAAACAAGTCTATTTTATCTAACTAAGTAAGTTTTGACAAGAGAGAGATTAAATTAAAAATTATTTTTAAGATCTCAGAGAACACTCTGTACAATAATGCGTATCTTACTGTTTAGCAACATAACTGTTACTAGTACAAACCACATTTCTAGTATGTGTAACAAAGTTAAAATAAAAAACTACGCATTATTTTTTGCTTTTTCGCGAATTATAACATGGAAAAACCAGTAATACCAGTAATATGCTGCGTTGCTGATATACGAAATTTTACTTCTACTATACATTTTGTATTTTACTCAAATGCCTTTGGTAAATTCTGCTTTGAAATGCAATTATGGCTGTGTAATATTTTTGATCGTTCGATGATAATATTTAAAGAGAATATTCGATTAGAAGAGCTATTCAAATATACAGACGTGTGTAAAAAAAATTATGATGGGTTCCATAATGCCAAAGATTATTAAATAAAAGATTTTAATAATATACTAATTTGTAATTCAAGTGAACATACTTCTGATATCAACAAATTATTAATACCTAAATTTTGAGATATAAATCTATAGTACCATTTTACAAAAGATAATTGTTTTTAGAATAACAAACTTCTTTACTTGCTTTCCCATTTCAAATTTATATCTTCGATTTTTAAAACACTGAGACACTGCCGTTTTTTTTTAATTTGAGAGTATTCAACTTGTAATGAATAAAATTGATTACGTACTGAATATTGCGCACTGAATGATTAATGATTTCAAATTACGAACGTTTTGAAGCTGACTAGATGCTTTGCTGCAGCAAATTAAATGCGACTTATGAAGGATCTATAGCCTTAGATTATATACAAACTATTAATAAAAATGTTAATTATCATCTCGATTGCAATTTACATATTTTCCTTAATACATTCAACCATAATAAAATTTACGTTTTTACGTTTACAATATCTTGATTCGTATTCGCTTAAATAAAATCTTGATTAAGTAATCACGAGCAAAAAAGAAGAAGAAGGAAGATGAAGTGAAGAGTTTCGTAGAACGAAAACTTAACTCATTAATGCTAAGTAGTTGAATTAATCCCTGGGCAAACTAATTAATTCGCAAAGCTTTTATCCTAAAACATTTGGTTCCAAAAGTTGCGGAATCAAAAGTAAACAAGAAATGCAAGAAATATAAAATTAAAATTTGAGTAATTGTGATTACGAATTTAGTAAGATTTAATTTTATTATTTTTAACAACTTCTAATGATATACCACAAATCTTTTCTTTGCAACTTTTTCATACATACCTATATATCTTAAATTCACAACGATATTCAAGGAAGAAACAATTTCTTAATGTACCTGTAGAAATATATATTCTTTGGAATAATCTCAAATATTTCGACAGTCCCTCATCAAAAATTCGGAGAGGGATAATTACGAATTTTCTTGACACGCAAAACGCATTTGCGGCTCAAGGATGATGTTTAATTCGGTTCTGGATAGCGGTAAAATAATATAGGTCGAAAATAATAACTTACCCTGTGAGGTGCCCGAAGTAGTCGATGCACAGCAGCAAGCTGGTTGATTAGCGGCAAGGTCGCGCTGAAGGTGTGATCGGGAGGGTTAACATCCGGATAGAGGGTTGGATAACTGAACGGATCGACGTCGTTGAGATACTGCACTTGGCACGTGAAAAACATCTGGCGATACATTTCTTCCCGGCACGGGGACGGCCGGGATTGTTCGTAATTCCTCGTCCCCCGAAAAAGATAAGGTTCACCCCCCGGCCCCCTTTCACGTACACACGACGATTGTGTGCGCACGCCGTGGCGCACTCACGCGATGCGCGAACCGGTTTGTCGTACCGCCAATTTATTTCGATTCGATCTGTCGGCTGAAACGAGAAAACGTCCCTTTACTCTCTGCATGTCTCCTGTTCGCTGCTGATTACGCTTGCTTTTAGTTCTTGCTAAGACCTCGAAACGCATCGTTCTATGAATGACAGTTGCTCGAAGAAAGACATAATCACTTTCCTCGAAATTTGTTTTTTTTTTCCCATTAAAATATATAGTATATTGTTGAATATTAAAAATTATAAACTTTTTTTTAACAAGAGTTCAATAATTTACGCATATTGAAAACTAAATTGTTATAAAGAATAATTTTTTCTATATAAAAAATGAACAAAAAACACTTATACGAGTGTGAGAAAAATTTCTGTATATAAAAAATGTCTTAATTAAAATTTAGATAAAGTATGCTCATTGGACAAATATTTAACCGCCGCTTTTCGACCTTTCTGTGTTGTTATTCGTACTACTTTCCTTAAACAGTAATAGATCATAACGAAAACTGTCGGGTATCTACCGATCTATGAATATGTCCATCTGCCTCCGTTCTTACGCTTGCATTTTCCGAGCAATCTGCTAATTGTAGAAAGGTTCTCAGGCACGTAGGAACCGCGACAGAAAGCGCGCATAAAGTACCGTGAAAGTAGCGACGTTAGGATTATAACGATCTAGGACTGCAGTCATCATCGTTAATGCAACCGGTGTCCACGTCGTTTTCAAACGGTCGTTGACCTTCGAGTTTCCTTTCACTCGCTTATCGATTTGTTAACTCAAAGCAGAAAACCAGTGGGAATGCTCTCGTGCCTCCGTTCAAGGCTCCCGCACGTATTTAAGAAAATAAATTCATCACATGTTATTTATGTATCCTCTTCTCGCGCATGTGCGAAATGTATGTTTGATGAAATCAATTATGTCGGAGATACGGAATATTTTTACTATATCGATAGAGAGCTTTAATTTATAAAGGCAAGGCGGGCACAGAATTAACATTTTAATTTCTGTTTAATTTAGTTTCATAATTTTTCAATTTAGGTTTACATTTTAAATGATGTAAAACAAGTTCTATTATCTCTGGTGTCAATATGATAGAATTATTAATTTTTTTTTCGTTTTTCTTTACACCTCAACGTTTTCAAATAGAATTTTAGATAAATCTTCTAATGTAATTTACAAATTAAAAATACATTTTTCGTACGATATGAAAATTGGAACAACTTTAACCGTTATTATAGGTATAATATCCTCGCGAAATATGTTACAATGGAAATTGCTTCAACTAACAAACGATTATCGAAGTATCGATACTACTCGAACATCTGCTAGTAGACTTTACATAAAGTTCGATGTAGCGGAATATTGTAGCTACTCGATGTAGCAGTAACTTGCTTGTAGTTAACGAAACTTCAAAAATCTAAATCCCTTAACACTACGATATCTCCGCTGCAACGTGTCACGATTGTACCGGGTGCGCGAGAAGAAATCGCTATAGCTAGCTATGAAAAAGCGCCGCCGTACCGGTTTTCGCATGCCATCGCGTTATTATGTATCCTTACCAATAAGAAAATATTGAACGACAATGTCTTTTTGAAATATATTAATATAAAGAAAATATTTCCTCCTGCTACATCGATTGCAGGTTTCGATTAAAAGTCTTATTATTATTTTCGTTTATGAATCAATAAATTTGAGAATAATATACAGATATTATGTGTCTTAATATTTTTTAATAAAAGATTTAATAAAAGGAGAAGTATATATATGAAATTAACATATTTGAATATTCTGTATTCTTTCTAATCGAGCAGTGGAAGTTGAAAAATTGTGTAGTCGGCACCTATGCGACATGATCTTTATTCACGCATCATAGACTTCCTTGCGACATCAGACTTGTAAGAGAATCGGCGCCAAGCGCAAAATGAATTCGCGAGCTGTCATTATCAGTGTATGCCGACCCGTCTCGTCATCTTTGTTCTCGCATTGTTCTTAGTTGCAAATGGGCCAGCCCTTCTTCGAACCGGCTTGAAGAAAGAAACGGAAAGAGGACAGATAAAGAGAGTGGGCGAGAGAGAGAGAGAGAGAGAGAGAGAGAGAGAGAGAGAGAGAGAGAGAGAGAGAGAGAGAGAGAGAGAGAGAA
This sequence comes from Temnothorax nylanderi, assembly GCF_030848795.1. NCBI lineage: Eukaryota > Metazoa > Arthropoda > Insecta > Hymenoptera > Formicidae > Temnothorax > Temnothorax nylanderi. The sequence continues at coordinate 250,143 of NW_027249213.1, forward strand.
AGAGGAAAAGAAAGAAATCGAAGAAAGGAAAAAGAGGAATAGAGAGATGAACGAAAGGAGAGAAACGGAATGGAGGAAGAAAGAGAGTGAAGGGGATATGTCGAAGAGAAGAGGGAGTTAGAAGGGAAAACGAGTCTGCGCCATGCCACGAATGTAATCGCAGTTGTGGTCGACGAAAGATTCATGATCAAGATGCGATCGCGACGCGAGATCGAACTCGCGAGGATTCCCAAACTCGCTTGAATCAACAATTCCGCCCTTCGGAATGTCGTGTCTTTTGGCGTTTTAACCACGTTTCTCGAGAATCAAATAATCGGAATATCGCGCTTTAGCCTATATTTATAGCATTTTGGAGCACTCGGTCACGCACATGCAGTTGTAATACGATATATTTTCGAACGTTACGTCTTATTGTCTTTTGGAATATCGTATTCTTAGAATGTCTATTTCCATAACGCCGAATTTTTCAAAATCATACTTCAACCTCCGAATAACGTTTTGGAGCATTTCACATTCATATTCATAAACGTCTCATTTTCAAACGTTGTTAATAATCCGATTCTTTTTTTAACTTTATAATATTCTATCACATTAAACCAAAAATATTGTAATGTCATGGAATTATCGATCAAGATTGCAAATCGCTAAAAGATGATAAAAATGACTTTTCGGGCGAATCCAATAACACGTCTGTTTTTAAATGACTTATATATATCACTGGCAAATATACATGAAAATTTCGCATAAGGCAGATCCGAAGGTGAGCGACTGAAAAAAAACGTGACGGAGCAGCGAACGTGAACCGGACCTATCATCTGTACGCGCTAACATCCGAAATAAATAACGTCCTTCAGGAGCGGCTGAGCGTCAGAACCAGTCGAGACGTGTGACATTCCAGAAAATTACTGATCCAGGCTCCTATACCAACCGTGCAATATTTACATAAAAATATAAGTTCGATTAGATAGATCGCGTTCATTGATACATTAATGTCCGTTTCTACTAATATAGATTAACTTTAATCTCGGTTTAACTTACTTTTTGTCTTTTTATTTTATTTTATTTTAAGAATGAGAAAAATATAAAGTAAAGTTAAACTGAGATTACAGTTAATCCGCATTGGTAAAAATGGACATAAATGCAATAGAATTTAAATATATTATATGATAATGACTACTTCAATATTATCGAGCACTGAAAATTAAAATATTAGAATTTATATAATCGGTACTTGTGACTTTTTATTTTGATTGTAAATCCAGAGATAACAATAAAACGAGAGCTTAAGATGCTCAAAAATATTGTTTAAAGGTTGAAATATTGTTCTCAAAGATTTCAGTTGCTGATTTCAATCGGCTTATATTACAAGATATTGTGATTGCTGAGAAGTTTCCAAGAGAAATTTATATTTCGAAACATAATATCTCTCTGCTACTGACTATATATACTGTATACGTATAGTCGATATGTACTGTATATACAAATATTTGTATCGAACAAGTTACCGACACGTATCGTGATAACATGACAAAAAGCATATGTAAGTACGTGCTTCGGAATATGAAGCACGCGTTTCATAATGAAAACAAAACATCTTTCATGTCAAACATGGAGTATTCTATTGCGTTAAAGTAAATATCTTTGCTTTCTTCTCTTATTACAAAATTATTTACAATTTTCTTATTTAAATGATCCAATATTTACTTTCACTCATATCCTGCTTAATTCTTTAATTAAGATATCAAATCCTTATCTCCTGGATTACCGATAAAACATGCATCCAGACTCTAGTTTATAAAATAGTCTTCGACAATATAAATTAAAATATATAAATATACACTTATCTGTATATTTGCTAAAAAATCATCACGTATGTCTATAATTATCTTTGGAAAATTTACATTATCTTTTTATAATGTACCTTATAACTTCCCAAAATCAAATAAACGTTTAAATGCTCCGTGATTTGGAAATTTCAAGTATCAAATCGAGTTCCTACGTGCCTGTTATCGTTACTCTTACAGGATTATCGAATAAGTTACAATCAAAGCGAACCTATCAAAAGTATTCGCGAATTCCGTTCGACTTTTGCCCATAACCCGTAGAGAGAGGTCCTTCGAGGCGAGAACGAGAGGCACATAGGCCCTGCGCTGCGCGAGATGAAAGCGCGCGCGCTTCGGAGCACGGAGTCTGCGCGAAGCGAAAGAACTCACCTTTTGGGGTGACACGCGCACTTCCGCCGCCGACGCGAACAACGGAAACGCGTGCCGGAAGCCGCGTGGCGCTGGGAAGCGCGGTATACGAGGAGCGGAATTACGAGCACACGCACGGCTGGAGGGAAGGAGATGTGCGGATGCGGCGCGTTGCAGCGCGAGTATAACACGTACGTTTACACGCGGCGCGCAACAACGTGCCTTACCTCGAGAGCGGCCGTCGCGACACTGAACGTGCCGCAGACACCTGTCGCCGTCGACCGACAGTGCCGCCGCCGTGCGGTCGGACCCCTCTCTCGTTCACGTGGTACGCACCCCGAAACACTGGTGTTCGAATAACACATAATCTTCACAAACCATAAATCTACGATTTTTCTGAAATTTATCGCATTTATAAATGGAACGATTAAAAAATTATTCAAAATTCTTTTGGATAATTATTTTGTGCATGACTGCTTTATAGGCGTTTCAAAAAGGAGTTATTTTTGTTTCAAACAGCAATCGTAGAGAACAATGTTTAGTAACTTTATCTTACTTCACATAAGGTATGCGTTATTTAAACTTTTATTTTAATTTGTTATCAGTACGTAATCAAAAAATTTTATTAGCTTAATTTTATTATTTTGTTTTAAAAGAATTCTTTAGAAATGCAAGTCAATCTCGTAAAATATAGGCGCCAAGTAATTTGCGCGGCGAGTAAGTTAAACATTTTAGATGGTTTGCTAAAAACGAGTTAAAAATTATAATTTTAAACATAATTAACATTTAATTGTTATGTCAGATAAACATATTTTACAAATTCTAAATTAAAGCTTTCAATTTTTAGGACTTGAAAGTAAAAATTACTTAAATAAAATATAATTTTTACATTATTAATTAATTTACGTTTAGCACATATATTGTATAGTAAATTATTTTATTAATAGTCGCTAAACTGAAAAAAGAACTATTTGAAGTATTGTCATACGAGATAATAATCTGAGGATAAAACAAGCTGAGATGATTGTATACTGAAAAAATAATCAGCAATGTGAAAAAATATGGAAATATAAGCGCGGTTGCACATATCTCTGCATACTGCGACGAGTCCCCGTAGGGATCTCGAGCAGCATAAAAGGGGACGCTGAGCCCATAGAAACGTGATGGAGGGGTTCATTGTGCGGGAGAGTGCTAATGCTATCGTACCACTCACAAGGGTAGTTCACACAATGGCGCAAAAATATAAGTGACTTCTGCATAATTTTGAGCGAAGTGATCAATTAGTCACGAAATCTTCTATATCTCGTATTAAATATTACTCATTAACGTGCAATTGAATCGCAGAATCGCTTTAAAAGCCAAGACTAATTGAGAATACATATATAGTTCCAATAAAAAATGACCACCTTTAATAGATTTTGAATATGTGTGTGTGAATGCGTAATTAATTAAATTCTCCATCAAAGCACAAAGAAATTTTGTATCAAATTTTAAGGAATATGATAAAAATAACTTTTAATAGTTTCTAACAAATGCAATAATTATATTTATTTATGACAAAAATTAATAATATTGGAGGTGAGAAATTATGACAATGTCATAGTGAATAATTGTTAACCGAAACGCAATATGCGAAGGGCGCGGTGTGGAAGCACTCAAGCAAGGTTCCTTTGTTTGCTACCGCTTCGTGCACAATACGAAAAATTGCAAGAGGGTAGCAAGGAGCTCTTCGTGCATCCCTCACAAGAGACAATAATGTCGCGCGCATTTCCACTTCTCTTGATCTCATCTGCTTTCTCGTAGGCCTTTGTTAAGAGAATTTCTCGATAGTCATGCGCCGAGCTATCCGTTTATGTATGACTACAGAGTATTGCACGCCAAAACGAGAGCATTAGAATACAGTAAATACAAATGCACAATTTAAAAAGGAAAATACATTTTTCGCATTTTTCTGTCAGCGAAATTGTCTGTAAATTTATTCCATCTACTTAAGAAAATTCTTATTATTTAAAATTTAAACGGATATAAACATTATTTTACCGAGAATTCTTTTACAAAACATTTTTATATGTGTCCCTTAGTGTTTAGTTTTAAATGATCAAATAAAAGGAAAAAAAATTATGTAAGAAACAGGACAATAGTGCGAATTAAAAAAAGAAAAATATTTGACTCCGCAAAATATTACCATTTTTTTAAATTTTATTATTTGTATTATATTATAATTTATAACATTATGTGTACACAACTTAAATAAATTTTTGATTCTGCTTCTTTAATCTAATATTTCGTTTATATATTTTTTTAAATTTTATTGTTATATTTACTTTTATATTTGTTTTGTTACGTTTCTTGCTTATATACAGACTGCTTATATACAGAATAATATTAATTATTATAATAGCAAATATCACAATATACATCTCGCTACTTGAAGAAAAAACTACTGACACGTTAACATGCAATAAAAATGCATAACAAAACTCACCGGAATGTAGCCATCAGGTTGAATCCTTTTATCGTCTCTGAAAAGAGAAAAATATTAAATAATTTGCGCAGCTCTTAAATTATATGTATATGTATAATAGATATACAATATGCAATTATCCGTTAACCGTTTTATATTTTTTTATAAAACATACCGATTTCTTCGTTGAATTACTGGTGTTTTTGGCGTGCTATCATGAATAATCACCTGAGTTGCGTCTATTTCTTCACACTCTGAATTGTCTTCGGACGAGTCTGCAATAATACGTACAATATTTACATTAAAATATTCTAACATACATCTTTCTATATATAAAACTTTATTTATTTACTTTTATTTACGTTACCACATAACAAACTCAAAAATATAAAAAAGTTAATAAAATTTTATTAATAAAACTATAGTTAAACTTTACTACTTATGCATATGGAAATATTATAAATTTAACTTAAGTATTATGAATACATCTTTCCAAATTGCTTTACGCATATTTTTCACAGAGATTTTAATTTTCCATAGATTCTCGTTTCCAAATGCGTCGACAATTTATCTTTTTGTCCACCAATTAAAAGAAAGAATATTACACAACAAATTTCACTTGTTTATTTCCGGATCCACTTTGTTGAGCTCCATGCGATACATCGGATAATCCGACTGATATTATGTAAACTAGGTACGATAGTATCGATCGCTAAGTGACGCTAAATTCATTTCCGCCTCACCCTCTTCGACGCGTTCCTGTTTATGAATACGGGAGAGAACAGGGCTGTGGCACAGGACAGCTGTATCACCGAGCACGTGATCGATGTCAGTATCCTCGCCAATAAATAACGGCAACGTAGAAGGTCGTTTCCGGGGTGGCAATCTTCGGGGTGCCGGTTTCACATTGTCGTAAGGAGATTTTCGTCCTCCATAATTGTCCGGCGGATCAGGTGGATTCTCTACCTGCAACAGGGATAACTAACTCAAATACCCTATGGTAATCCTTTTGCCCTCTCATATTATTGATTGTTTCTTTTTTGGAAAATATGCTTGAAAATAGTAATATAATGTTGGTATAGATAACATTGTTAAATTATTATTATTATTAACAAATAATAATAAAGAAAGAAAGAAAAGAGAATAAAGGAATAAGGCAAAATTCGATATAGTTAATGCTATTTTTATTATGCGATTGATTGTCCACATTTGTCAACTGTTTTATTTTCGGATATTTTAAATTTTATTACTCAATATTGCTCAATATATTTTAAAGAATTTAATTGTTTAGAAATTGATTATGAGGAAGTAATAAAAAAAATATTAATATCTTTTATTTTTCTTATTTTAGTAATTTGCATTGTACGTAATAATATTTTATCAATAGGCTTCGTAAACTTATCCGTCTTTTATTTGGATCATTCTTTCACATTAGAGATTCATTAGATTGTATGAAATCATTATCAGCCTGACGTATGAGACCAAACGTTACGTAATATGATGATCAATCTTACCCCTTCTGGACTAGCGCGATCTCCCAAGGGCTCGGATGGTGGCGGCGGAAATTCGATAGGAAACCTAGAGAGGCTTCTCTTGACACACGTCTCAGGTTCAGGGTTAACGCCGATATCGATCTTCTCGTATGACTCGGAGGAGTCGGAAGTGCTGTTGGGAATTTCCACGGGAATTCTGACGACCCCGTCAGGAACGTTGGAGGAGCTGTCCATCCACCATGCCTTCTCCCCGGATTCGACATGTCGGATTTTCTTAAGCGGCTTCGAAGAGTAAAGGGTCTCGTTATCGACAGGGTTGTCGGTACTTTGACTATCGGCAGACGCCACCGGGATGACCTCGATGCCCTCCGGAACGTTCTCGGGGTCGTCACTCATCCACCACGCTCGTTCGCCGGACTGCTGATGCCTGATGCGATTTCGTCGATCAACTGATCGAATACTACCTCGACTGGAGCCCCGTCTCGAAATAGGGGATACCGGCGAGGGTGATTTTTTCGCTTCTTCCGCTGCAACGTCGTCCAACCACCAGGCATGTTCTTCTGATCCATGTCGCCAAATTCTGAGTTTATATTTTCCTAGCAACACACGCAAGAAATAAGATAACAGACGCAAGGATTAAATAGCATCTTTCTGAATTAGACTGAAAATTACAAATAATTTATAAAATATTAATTAATTAATTAAACGTTAGTAATCAAATATAAAATAATCACGTTTTTATGTATTTAAATATGTATAAATTAAATTAAAGTAATAATATATTATTAAGTTTATATTCTCAAAATAATAATAATAATTTGTATTTTTATTGTACAAGTGACTTCACAAAATGTGAATATAAACTAAGCACACAGCATTATATATATTATATAATATTTAAATGTATTATACATATGTTTATACTTAATATATATGTATATGCAGTATATTAAAAGATTAACTTACCATCATCCGGTAAGGCTGTGCTGATTGTTGTTTCCTGACTAACATCATTATTCCATGGACTAGCCCTTTGAATCCCCTCGGGAATGTTATCGGAATTTGGATCCAACCACCATGGTTTTTCGTCCGAAGACTGACGCTGAATCCTCATATTATTTCCCCGTATTCCGTCGCTTCTCTGAGAATTACTGAAACTAGGACCTTTTGACAGATTCTGACTGACTGATCTCGAAGATGCTAGCGGCTGTCCTGACTTGTTACTGGCTTCGTGGTTTTCCTCAAAGGAGTCAACCCAACCATCTGATTTACTTGTATCATCGGAATCTTGATTCTTGTTCTTAAAGAAATTCGTCATTGGCGCCAGCGCTCTCATCAGGAAGGACTTGGCCTCTTCCGTCTTCGCGGAACGATCACTCTTAGATCTTGGACTAGAGGGTGGCCTAGGTGGTTTCTCCGTCATCATTGACATATCATCGGCCGACGACGCCAATACGCTCGTTCTCGACGATCCCGCGCTGATTTTACCTTTTACTTCGCGCGCGGGCGATTCTGACGTTTTCTTTCTTCTCCGTCTCGAACCCGTCTTGTCCGTACGATCGTCATCATCCTCACTGCTGGAGGAATTCGCAGAGGTCGACTGACTATTGCTGGAACTGAATGTCCCAGATGGCCTCTTTTTCGTTCCGCAAGGTGACTTTGACCCGCTTTTCGTTTCTTCCCATTTCGGTGAACTATTCGAGCCGTTCCTCCCAAGCATTGGCTTCGATTCTCCCGATGGAGTCCTGAACCTCGATCGACCGGACTTCGTTGAGGTCAAGGATCCCGAAGAAACTGCCTGGGGAACATGCCGTTCCGATGCCGTTTCGAAATCCTGAGCGCTGACGGAAATGTTATTTCTTTGACTTTTCTTTCTTCTCGCGTACTTGGAGCACGACAAGTCACCGTTCTCCATGTTCAAGGTCGACTTGCGGAAGTCCTTGTTCACGTACTTCGTTGCCACGGTACACTTCGGCGTGGCGGCGGTCGTAGTATCATTTTTCGGCACAGGTGGTTTGCCGCGCGCGTCCGGCGAACCGCCTTGTCGTAGATTCACTGACAGCAGAATCGAACCGGCCGAAGATTTCCCGGACGATGGCGGCGTTGTCGTTTTTATTTTTATACCCTGACTCGTCACCGAACTAGCTGACGATGATTTCGATCTGCCAATTGGCATGCTTACAGAAGATCCGTCTGACGAGCCGGTTCGCGTCATTTGACGCGGCGTATTCTTCGTCGATACGTTCCGAGTCTGCGATGTCGACGCCGAGCGACTTTGCGAAGAACCGCTTTCAATGAAAAATATTAATTAACTCAAGAGCATGATTTAACCTTTCGCTGAAGTTGTGCATTTATTCTCTTATACTATAGAATTCTTGTGCAATCAATTGTTCAGTCTTTCTAAAGATTATGGATTTTCTATCTTTTACATTAAATATAATAACAGATATGCTGCACAGTTCTTGCACAATTTAGTATAATTTATACAAAATTATTTCCGAAAATTTTTATATATTTTATAAAGTATTTTTTTGCAAAAAAATTTATCTATTAAATATTGAAAATTAGCCTGAAGTTTATCTTTTAAACTTGAGATATTAGATAATGTAATTTATTAAAATGCAATGCATTTGGATAAGTTGCAATTGATTTTATTATGTTCTTTATTTGCATTATGTAGGTATATCCAATAAATTACTTTACTAGAAAACAGATTTACGTACCTCGATGTCGAATCTTTTCTTTGCGAAACATTACGCTTTTGAGAAATAATTTCTTCATCTTGGTCTTGACAATGCCCTTCGACAATTCGAAGAGACTCTCCGGTTCTAGAAGAGGAGCTGGCATCCGATTTCGAAGTGGATCCTCTTCTTTCGCTGTATGCATCGGATTTCGATGATGTTATTTCAGTCTTCGAAGAACATTTAGGAATTTTTACATTATTCTTTGAAGAAGTACGTTCCAGTCGCGGAATGGACGGTCTTCTTTGGTTATAATCGGCACATCTCGATGCATCCTGCGAATCCTGCGTTGAATCTTCTCTGCGATAAAATGCAAGATTCTGATTGGAGCTTCTTAAATTACTTAAATTACTGTTTCCGTGTGTTTCAATCTTTCGTGCACCACAGCAACATCGTTCGCTGCCGTGAATTCTGTCTTCTTTATTTACGCAATGAATATCTTGACCGCTTGACGATGTCTTCGAGTCATTGGACGCTGTCTCGTCATTAGTTGTTGTGCAATTCAAACCGAGAAGTTTCTCATTTTGACTTCTAGTATCAGAACTACAAATTTCTCTGGCAGAAGATTCACTTTTCGTAGTTGCTGGTGCTTCATTCGTTCTCGTATACGCGAAGTTGTTAAGTCTACTAGAAGAGCTCGCATTAGTAAATCCTCTGGACGAATATATAGATGGACTTCCAGCTGATGATGCACCTGAGTATTTATCCAAGTACGTCGACCAGGGTGCACCAGATACTCTATTGCTGCCATACCTCGAGAATCTTGATGTTTCTTCCATTTGATCACACTGTACCTCTTCATCCACAGTATCCGGCAATTTTCGAAATCTAATCACTTCTTTTTGATGAACAACATTGATCTCCGCTCGCCTGTTTCTGACATAGGACGAAGAAGCTGGAGGTGTCGGTGAAGTACTTCTTGTCACCACCGTTAGCGTCACAAACTCGTTGTCCGGAAGTTTATTGTTAGTTTCGTTCTCTTCTACTCGGTTTGTATTTTTTGACAACTCGTGGTGACCATCTTTGTCAGATTTTACAGTACGCCTTGACTCTTCTTCTTCTTCTTCTTCTTCTTCTTCTTCTTCTTCTTCTTTCTGATTAGTCGATTTACTGTTCAAATTTCGAAATCTTCCTCCTGCGGGATAGTTTACACTTGTGGACACTCGTTCGTTGCCACTTCGCGATGAAAGAAATCGCGAGCCAGCTGTCGAGCCAAATCTCGTCGAGATTGTAGCCGAGCTCGATTCGGACGTGCCTAAAAAGTGTAGAAAGTTCTTATAACATTAGTTGTTTATTTGCACAAGATTCGAAATGTAAGAATACTACCTAATGATTAAGAATTTTAAATAATTGTAGAAGCACAAAGCACTATTCATTATCAGGATTTGGCGTAATTAAATATGCTTTTAAAGTTTATGTTGAATTATAAAGTTTTGTAAATGTAGCAAAGATAGTTTTGAATTAATTAAAAAATTCTATATTTTAGATATATAAATGTATAAGTAATAATAATAATAATAATAAATATTTAAAGAAAATATTTTTGTAATATTTTTAAATTTATTATATAATACATAATAAAATAGTCGCACTTACTAGGCGAAGCAGCTGAACGACCGTAAGACGGCGCTCTTGAATAGACCCTGTAGGAATTCGTTTTTCCGACACTGACTTCCGGACTGGGCTCGCGCGATGTTTTTCCGGAATTGGAACGTAATCCTCTGTAGGAGACTGGCGGATGGTCCTTCTTTTCGATTCTACCATCGTTGCCGTAACTTCGGGCGAAACTCGATCCGGGATATGTGCTGGATCCGTACCTCGATATTCCTTCGGGCTCTCTGCTCTTTTCCCGCGAAGCCGGTCGGTTATATCTGTCCAACACGGAAGACGGCCTCTCCGATGTTTTGCCAGCTGAGAACGAGTACTTCTCAAGGAGAGACGACCTACTATCAGATAGCGGACTTTTCGCCCTCACGTCTTCGGACGACGATCTTCCGGGATGCAATCGACTTTTATCGGTGTCTTTAGTGCCTATATGATAATTTAAGAAAAATTGTGCCGTTACTTCTTTTGGAAAAATAATATATGAATATATGCGTTTTGTTATTACATTGCTAATTGTATAATCACTTATTTATAGAGATAAGTCTATACAATAGACTGCTGACACTAACACATAATAATATTGGATAATCAAAGTATTGTATAATGCTAATATTGCAAACAAACTTAATTTATTTATTAATTGTTGTTTCTATATATGATTTCTAGAACAAGTACGCAGAGGAATTATGCATAACTCGTGATACATACAGCGAAATGAATGTAGAGATTATTATAAGTAATTAACTTTTTAAAAGTATTTAAAAGAAAATAAACTAAGTGTTTTACAAAATATATTCATTATCTAAATTTAATATAATTTATAAATACACGATTTTACTTATAATACTAATAATTTAAAACAAGTTAAGAAACAATATTGAATATAAATAAGTTTTTAGATATAAGTGTTATAATATATACATATACATTTCCTTTAGATTACAATAATAAATATATAAATAGTATAGAATATCAATACAAAATATTGCAAACGAACAAACATCTCACATGAATATTTGAATGCCGGTTTTTCCTCGAATTTATCTTTTTTAAGAAAAGTGCCTCCAAAACCAGCAAGCGCCCGTTCCTTGGCAATAGCTCGAGCAGAACTCGATCCGACTCCGGAATAACTGCTTCTACAGCTTGGCAGGTTACTTCCACCGGAAGCATTCCTACCGAATGTGCTAGCGATGCCGACGCCGGTTCTGCTTCGATATGCTCCTACATCACCCTGTAATCACAAATGAAAAGCATATACTGCACAACTTTTTGATTATTTTGGTTTTATAAATGAAATTATGTAGCTTGTATTATCAGAGTTATAAATAAATCGTTAATTCATATAGCTAAACTGTTAAAGTATTACCTTAAAAATATAATTTTATTTAAAATGTTTCTAAAATGTTATTTAAATAATATTTACGTATTTATTGCAATGTTGTATCTCGCGATACATTATTGATTATTACGATGACAAGATTTATCAGTCACTTCTTGCATTTACAGTAACGAAAAGGGGTCGGACGTTAAGCCAATAAGACACTCACAAAAAATAAGGGCTGTGGGTGTTCCAGGATATTAAAGATAATGAGGATAATACGGATAATGCGTAGTTTGCATTACCGAGAAGACGCATCTGATGAATGTCTTCATCAAGAACCTTTTTGCTCGATAAATAAAAATAAATCTAATCTAATGTATCATTACTCGTAAAACAATATAAATATAAATACAACCTGAATGTTATCTCAAGTTTCTCAGTATTATTACCTACTATTATAAAATGCTATAATTCTCATTTGAATTTGGTTCATTTATTTGGAAACCAGAAATACAATATCAAATAAAAAACAATTTATGCAAAGCTTCAATTTCCATAACTACATATTGAAACGATTAAGTTATTATTAATTTATTTTATTCCCTTATCGAAAAATTTTTATATTATTGATTATTTAAATATCTAGCTGGAAATAAAATACAGATAAAAAGGAAGAAATTAGGAGAACAGTAAATTATTTTCGCGATATTTAAAACAGATTATGAAATACATTATTTGAAGATGTATGAAAATAAAAAATAATAATTCGTAATTAATATAAGCTTGGCAAAATGCCCTCAACCTCAAAATAGGTAGATCGACCTGGCAGAGAGTAATAACCTTTGCATTCAACGGGTGGCGCAAATAAAGGCCTATATTTCGTCAAAAGCTAAAATGAATTGTAAATATATGGAATTCTGTATTTTTTAAATTACATTTGTTATATTTTTATCACGAGCAGTGCAGTAAATAATATAATTGTTTCCGGTTTCATTTTCACTTTAAACTAAGTTGAAAATAGCAAAAACCCGCGATAATGCACTTATAGAGAAACTTCCGACTTGTTTTCCGAACTGGGTCTTCTAAAAAGACTGTTCATTATTATGCTAATGGTATTCGGTGATATAATAGAATTACGACAGTCGTTCCTTAAGACCGCCAAAGCAAGTCCTTCGAGCGGAAGCACTGCACGACGTCGGAAACGATAAGTCCTTTCATCACGTTATATCTAACCCCATTATCACGTTTACGCGGATTTAAGGTACAAGAGATAATGACCTGTTCCTTTTCATTTCAAAAATAAATTTAACTGTATATTATATAAAGCACAAATACTTTGTAAAGAAATTTACGTTCAAAAAGTGATGATTATAAATAAAAACACAAAAATGATATAAGAATTATGACAAAAGTTATATAATATTAGCTAAAATATTTAAATATAGAGAAACGACTAATAATGCATACATTTGTTAAAAATTTATAAAAAATTTATTTTATACGAATTGAAATTTCGGGACTTACAGATTTTTCATATTTTTTTAAACTTCGGTTATTTATAAATATTAATGCTTAATATTATAACCACAATGTACAGATATCTTTCTATTTCTATTTTAGTTATCAAAGTGACTTCTGGCATTTGTCCATGATGCTTTTAGATTTATTTAGAGCTTTGCCAGAAAATTAACTGTTACGATTATCCATTATCAAATTTTATAACTCTAGAAATTACACAAAATGAAAAAATATTTAATATAAAATCTTTCATGATTCTCTCAAAATATTTTAGTTTTTAATTATTTTCAGATTTTTTAATTACTTTTTTCAAATAAATGAAGGGTGTTTTTAAGTCATTTTTAAAAATCATTTTAAAAAACGTGATTTTTTAAAGTTTATTAGCTGTAATTTTTTAACAAAGCATTTTTGGACCTACGTTTATGACAACTTTTTTGTTCCAAATTCAAATTTCCTATAAGACCCTGAAGTTTTATTGACCTGACCTGGACCACCCTGTATAAGTTTTTGATGTATAAATATTCTTAAGGCCATTGCACATAACAAAGTTTTAGTCATAATCGTAAGGCCGTAAGAAAATAGACCAATCACAGTCGATTATTCTCCTTGAGCTCGAAGAATAATCGAGTGTGATTGGTCTATTTTCTTACGGCCTTACGATTATGACTAAAACTTTGTTACGTGCAATGGCTTTTACGGCTTTATTTCGTCGCAATGTATCATCGAATTGAGAACAACTCGATCTGATGACTCTTCCGATATTACTTTTAATATTGCGATTATCGCCCATAAAAATAGCTGTTTACGACGCTCCTTTCACAGTCAGGAACTGCCATAGGTGACTAGATAAATTATGTTGTTTCCGTCGTGGAAGCAGTATCGCGTATTTCTATATATCCGATCCATTTTTTCTGCATTGTACAAAGCAGTAATAGAACTTACCCGTTATACTCTCTCTTTATCTCTTTATTGATGAGATTGAGAATTTTCGCGAGAAAATGTTGCAAACGTGCATGACTTTTTATCTATTGCGTTTTCGTATTTATTTATAAAAATTTAAACCGAAATAACAATTCGCGGAAGATACAATATCTATTATTTTTTTTAAATAACTGTTGCACCGTTGAAATAGAACAATACTGTAAAAATATATTCAGTACATCGCTATTTTTCGAAATATAAATCATAAATTACAAAAATAACTTTGTAGTCATTCTTGGCTATTATTAAAGAAATTACAAGAAATGCATAATAATTTTATTATTTTTTAAATATATCTAACTTGTCAAAGAGAGTCGATAATAATAAGTAAAACGGAACCGTTATAATATATAATCAATTAAGGAGAAAAACACCATTTACAGTCCGGACTGGATCTTGGTAGTCTAATAATGATGTTGTGATGTGAATACTTTTTTTCAAAATTCAGCCGATTTTTTATCAGTCTTTAAAATACAGCTCTTTTGTTGAAACAATAAATCAATATAGGTATTTAAATCGATAAATCAATTTAAATGTTGAATAAGCATCCTTATAAAATCATTGTAAAGAATTTATTGCGAGAAATATTATCCCACCCAGGGTTCGAACCCAGACCTCCTTGGAAAAAGAGTTAATATATTTGTAAGATGTAAAATGTGTACTTTTATACATATATTACATGCTTTAGTCATATATTACACGCTTTAAAGATCGACTGTTTGTGGAAGAATTTTAACAGAAATATGAAACGTGCATTAACGCCGGCGTCCGTTTATGCAGAGACTTTTACGCTGTATGCGCGATGGAAACTGTACCGCGTTGCAAAATCTGCGTTCGACCATTGTGCAGAAATATATACGTCACGAAATATCCGTCTACACTCGCGGCTCGAAAATGTCCGAGTTTACGTGAATACGAGCGCGAGAGGAACGGCCGTTCAGCCATCTGGAAGCCCGACGCGATATCGCACCATCGTCGCACACGGACGAGTACGTACAAATAATATACGCGCAATTGCATATTACATGAAATATATGAGAGTAACAATGTCGCGATATGTTTTGATATTTGCATTTACTTCTATCCATATGTATACAGTATTGATCGTTAAATGTTATCATTCTTGCACGTTATACCTTCTCGTCTCGACTCGAGAGTCAAGTCAGAATATATTTTCGCGAAGAGTTAAAAAGGAGATATTTTTCGCATTTTTATTTTCTTACCGTAAAATTGAAATTTAAATAATATTTGCATATGTTTTGTAAAATAAAAGTAAATATAAATAAAATATCAAAAATAGTAAAATAGAAAAAGCAACCCCAGTGTACTAGAAAAACGTTAGATAGAGTATTTGTATAAACAATTAAATCTGCATATTTAACAAATATGTAAAATAGATCATATCTAAAGATAGTTAATTACGTCCCTACATTATTTTTAATTAAATTTAATTGATTTTTTTATTTCTAAAAATTTTGAAAAAAATATTTGCATATGTTTATTTGGAATAACGCTTTATATTTCAAATATTTTTAATATAGAATATAGATTACCATATATACAAATACAGCTGTTTTGTGTAATTAGTTGCTTAAAGAAACTGAACAAAAAGTCAGATTTTTGAAATATTATATGTTAGGGTAAACTCGGGTAAGATGGTCATACAGGAAAGATGGCCAACCTATGTTTTTTCAATCTAGCTCGCCATGAAACATCGAATGAACATGGGTTGGCCATCTTTCCTGTATGGCCATCTTACATATAGTATTAGATATACATATTATTTATTTATTTATTATTTGAATAAGATGTAAATATAAATGCAATGTAATTCAATTTTATAGTAAGATTTTTAAAGCTGGATTCTTACGCTGCTTTGAACATAAATGGCTCAAATATGTGAGCATGTGAGCTGAATGTCTTTTCTTCCCGTGACTTAGCACGTTGATGCTTCAAGTGCTGCACTTATTTAAAAGAAGTATTCAGGCTCACGAAAGACTAAACGTTTTATTCGCGATGATTCGGTACATTCTCGATGACACTGATGAGGATGTGGGCGACCGATGCATCGTGGTATCAGCTTGAGGGGAGACCAGATAATTGAAGAGTGTCAGCCTGATTTAACCTCCGGCGACTCGGTGCATTATTATAATTTATGACGCACGACCAGCTGTCACGAGCTCGATAGGACGAAAATCTTGCTTAATTGTATTCTTAACTTCTATTCTTAAATAGTCGAATTGCCATTGATCTTTCTGGACCACCCGTTATAACTAATTTAAAAATTACTTGATACTCAATCATGGCCATTAAAATAATTTTATTTTTGATAAGATTTATCTTCTATATTGTTCAATTTAATCTTTTCATAAAATAAAAAGTTTAACAAAATTGTATTAAATTGTATGTTGTATTTCCGAATACTTGGATGGCAATTTTTATATGTTTCGGCTTTAATTAAATTTAATATTGTTCTAACATAATCATATCGATATTAGCTATTTTTACTAATTAATTTGCAGCTTTACAATTATCTCATGAATTATTTAATAGAGAAAGCTGACTTCACCATAAGAGAACATGTAGTTTTCATTAGTTATCGTACGAGAAAGCAAATTAGGTTGCTGTTCACGACGGCACGGCGGTCTGTTATTTTACGATTCGCACATTGGGCACACGCCAAGATTTTTGGCACGTCACGATGCGAATCGAGGAAGCGATTTCAGGGAGCCTCGCCACACGTGCAAACACGTGATGCTTTTAGAAACGACATTTTAGAAGTAAATTCTACATGATACCAACTTTTTCGACGAAAAGATTATTGACTTTTTAACGTTAGTTAAATTATATGTTACATTCTGACATTTTAAAATTATACCTATGCTTATTATATATTTTACGTTAAATTCGACATTCGACTGTGTTAGTACAAATGGATAAATTTCCATCATTCGATTTTTTTAACAGATAATAAAATTAAATTATGCTATGGGAATAAGAACCACGTCTATGTTATTTAAATAACATAGACTATCAAGTTATTAAAATATTAATAAATTAAAACATTACAAACATTTAATACACATACAAATACAAACATAAACAATAAAAACATTAAATTATTAAATTGTGTGCATTTTATTTAAGTAGTTAACATGGAAATGAAAGGACATTACTTTACGCCAAGCTATACAGATATGCTATTACTTTACTATATTGATTTTAAGTAAGCTTGATACAAGAAAGTACATTCAGTTCTATTTTTATTTATATTATTATTTATTATATAACCACAATATGTTTTTCTCAAATATAAGATGAAAACAGCTAATTCTGATATCAACATTCCTGTTAATGTTTACTGACAATTTCCTCAAGTAAATTTCTCAAAAACAAAAGACTAATATGAGGAAGCAATACAAATTTAAGATTCGAAAAATAATAATTTATCGCGTTGTGACTGTCTAGAAATTTGGCTTTGGAGATTGGCAAATTATTTATACAATAAGATATAATCCTTATGTGAGATAATACCGAAACTTCCTTGAAATCTTAGCAGCGCTTAGAAAAAATGCCCTATAAAAAGATTTCTTTCGCGGATAGAGTACAGATTGGAAAATGTCAGGATATGGGGTTCTGACGGGCAAACTGGACGGCTTGCCGTGTAATTGGAAAACTTTTGGCACCGTGTAAACTGCCGGAAGTTTTGTGGCTGAAACTCTTCGATCCGGTCTCAAAGACGGTAAACTTCTCAATGGCGTTACGAGCCGATAAATCGTTCATCATTACGTTGTCGTTGCTGGATTGTGTCGTCGATACTACGAAGTATCGATCGTTCGTCTTGTTTTAACGTTTCGCAAGATCTATGATGTTCGAGCGAGTTGCAATTCTAGGAAGCAATAATATGTTATCGCGTGTCAATAGGTATGTATAACGCTGGATATATATCGTTTTCTTTTCTACGAATACGCTTATTGATGGTAAGCTATTCTTTAGCTTGGCATAAGAGAGTTAAATAAAATACAATATCTTTGTGAAACATAATTTGTTTATATTAAGAAGATTTTTAAATATAGATTATTAAATATAGAAGATTATTAAATATATAAATATTACTAAAAGATTTATATTACTATATATGTTGTGTCACAGGAGAGCTAACAAATGGATAAATATCCATCATTCGCTCTTTCATCATTCATTCCATCTTCATAATCAGGAGAACAAAACGTATTCATATGTATAATACTGTGACAAAATTATAAACAGATTTTTACACAGATAACAAAGATAAATTATGCTACGAAAATAAAAACCATATCTATTCTTTAAATTTAAAAGAACTTAATGTTAGTATTATATAAAGTATATACATCAATTTTTTTTAAAACATTAAAAACCATTTGGATTTAGTCGCACAAATTTATGACAAAACGGTAGCTGCAATAGATCAGTCAAGTAATAAACATAAAACCTGGAAAATGATTGCAATTTACAATCTCACGCGGAAGTGAACCGGCTGCAATTTCAGCGATGTCTCGCAAATTGAATCCAACACCGACGAATAGATCACACATTTTTCCAGCCACACGCAGACGAGCTAACCTGTTCCATCAAACGGACGTATCATTCCTGCATGCGTGAAATGCATAATTCTTTATATCTCCCTGTCACCGTATATAACTGTGGCAAATCGCTTTCGTAAAATGATATCTCATCGTCATTGAAATAATATAGAAAAGTATTATAGATGAGACATAAAAGTACAAGTATATAGGCATGCATTATTATTTGCTATACTATTTAACAGAATTCAATGTCTTCTTTGTCAATAGTAATTTATAAAAATATTTTTATTTGTAATTATCTATTATTTTTACGTTTAATATATTGTTTGTCGTTCAGCAGTTATGCACTTTGCTAAAACTCTTGGAATATTTATTACTTGTAATTTTCCATATTTTCATAAAAGAAGATTAATGTTATACGTGGAAAAATTTCTCATTATTCAAAGTTTGAAACCATTATGTGTCTTTTGTTGAAAATTAGCGTTATTTCAAAATAATCACTGATCACGCTGAGTTAAGTGTGTGACTTTTGTTGAAAATTATAGTGTTAATTCAAACTAATCACTGATCACGCTGAGTTAAGGATTTCTCGCAGAAAATTGCTGATTTTATTCTAGACGCGCAATGATTCTTTGCGTAACGAACCGTCGAATATTTGCAGATGCGCGCTTATCGATTTGGCTCGTCGACACCATGCAGCGAGTGAACCTGCGCGGGATGAAATTGGGTTCAATTCCGGCAATTGATCCACGAGATCAGCTGTGTTTGCCAACAACCTTGTTGCCTGACGCGACGCGTCGCTAACAAGGCGACGACGTCAAAACATCAACGACGTGCTAGTTCTGGTCTGGCACGATCCTGAAATACCCATTTTCGTTGGAAATTTGATAACACGGGCAAATATTTCGACAGTTTCGGTTGTCGGCTGTCGGCTTTAATAAAATAGCTATTTGTATTTATAATTGTAATATACGTAAATGGCGTAAAATACTAATCTAAACACCTTCGCAACAAGATATAGAGTAATATTGAGAATTTTGTGAGCTCTATCTATATGTGCTCGCTTAGATCAGAAGCACCTTTTAATCGTTGACACATTCCTGATTACATATATCATCAAGAAGTAGTAAAAAGTAAATGTTGATGTATTTATGCAACAAGAAGTTTATATTGATTTTAATTTATTTGCTCTTTCTCTATTTTTTAATATTAAAAAACAAGTAAAAAATAAGCTAATACAATATATGTCTTTACTTTATAAAAACTATAATTTTTAATAAGATCTATATCAATAAAATAACAAATATCTAATATAACTCAAGATATGATAATAGAAAAAAGAATTAACATTCATGAATGTAAGTTTGTTCATAGTTTTTCTTTATAATAAATATAATATTTATATTTATTATAAAGTTTAAAGTTTTTTTTTATAATAAAACTTTTTCTTTATAATAAATATAAATTATAATATTTTATTATAATTTTGCTCATGATTCTGTTTACAATTCCCGTTCGCTTTATTATAAAACTAGAAATTCTTTATAAGCTTTTAAATATGATCGTTTGCACTCCGTTAAGCAATAAGTGGCAAAGCAATTTTCTACTTTAACGATGCGATTATGAATCGGTATATTTATTTACAAGGTATGAATATAATATTCAAATCTCGATCCTCTCTTCGTTCCCTGTATCGTATGAAGTCAGCATCAGAGTAAACATGTGGTAGTTTTGGCACTACCGTTCACCGTGGCTTATGATTAATTCAATGGCATGCTTCAACCAGTTTCTCTCGTGCACGCCCGTCTTTTCTAATGTGTACATCTGACAGTTCCGTATACTCTTTCGAAATTCAGAAGCCGAAGTCCATCTACTTCCGTCGTCGCCTTGGTGAAAAAAGGGCAAAACCGTGTCTACGACGACGTTTAAATATAGCTGCGAGTTCTCAGTTATAACCATCCAAGCTCTCACTTTGCAGCATCCGCGTGCATATTTCTCCTTGCTGCGTTTTATCAACGACATGCAAGAAGTTGTAAAGGCTCTCTGGTGTCTTTACAGGAAAATGTTTTAAAGAAGATAGGAAAAAATATGAATTTGGTTATTAAGACCGCGGCGTTTATACATTCCATTTTAATTCCAAATTTTTTCATCTTTTTTCTATTAGCTAAAACTATAACTCTAGCTTATCTCATGAGTTTGCAACTAACAACATTATAACAATATAAAGTAATTAATAACGTTAATGTTATAAAGTAGCATTGTAAAATAATTAATTTTGCATAATAATTATATATATTAAATTAATTTTTCAGTTCTATTATTGTACATAATTCTCATTATTATTTAGTTGCAATTTGCTCTTTGCTTGTAATGTAGCTCTTCATTGATGTATTTAATTTATAATTTAAAATATAAAAAAAATATCTACAATATTTTATAGAAAACTATTTTATATATTATAATTTTAATAAAATCACTTGTGATTTTAATACCAATGTTTCTCTAAACAATTTTAAAAGATGTCTCGAGTATCTCTATCTATTTCTTTTAAGCTTTTAAAGCAATTGTTTAATTTTCTGTTATACAGACGCCATCGTTATTTTTAAATATCTCTTAACGAAACGTCATGAAAGCTAAATCCGGTGCGTAGCGAGAATCCATCTCCTTTTTTTTTTCAAGAGGCTTCAAGTTGCGTAGCAATAAATATCGAGCTCTATTGCGACGCAAAGGCAAAAGGAGCACAAAGCGGATATAAAAGAAAGAGGAATGGTACGCTCGATTAAAAGCATTCACGCCATCGTTTGCAGCCGCTATTGCTCCGCCTGGAATATTCAAAGAAGCCGTTAAATCCCTTTCTCCGTTCAGTCTAGGCAGACTGTTCTGCCCTGCATCTTCGTTCAAACATTTAAATATATACGAAGTGTTTTAATCCATGAACGCTCTGCGTGCCCAAGGCAAATTATTAAGATAGATATGTTATTAATAACGAGTTATATAATCTCAACGAGTTATATTCCCACCTTCAGGCAAAGCCTTTTTTTGCCATTTTTGCCATGTTTAACAACTGTTTCCGTCTATTATTGATAATACAAAAAGCACCAAACTGCAGACATCGTTTTTTATGCAGAACTTTCTTATTTAAAAAATATGTAATTCAAAATATTCCAAATAATATTATTATTTTGTAAGAACAAATACAATTAAAGATAATTTTTTGTATCTTCTCTTTAATTACTTCTTTATAATCAGTCATTTAACTGATATATAAGCTCGAGATCTAATATATCTGATGTTTCATCTAAAGCGCAAACATGTTGTAAGTCTAAATTTAGTCATTAAGTGTCATCAAATGTGCCTCGTGTCGTTCACTTAGGTGGACATTATTTTACACTGTTTCCTCGAAAAGATTGAAGAAGTACGTTTGGGATGATGAATCAACAGGGAGAAAGTCTTCATTTATCATGAACGAGCATATTGCTTATGTTTGTAGACAAATGAAAAAAGTACGAAGAAAGTGACGTGAGAAGAATACTAAAAATGATCGCTGAATGCATATAGAGACTTATTACATGCCAGCATGACGCTACTTACACCGCAAAGAAAAATTCTTAAATATAATGACTTTAGACTCCCCGCTGTACTTAATTGATGTCATATATTAAATTCTATTGTGCATACACAATTTTTTATTGCATTCGGAATTTTTACTTATCTCGTCAGTCTGCTTTAAAAAAAAATTATCTTTATAAAGTTCCACATAAAATATATATAAATTGTATATTGTTATAAAAATTGTTAGAAATTTAATTTAAAAAATATTAAAATATTTGACGCAAAATAAATGAGAAGACAAGAAAATAAAGATTATTTGCAAGATAATAAGTCAATTTACAAAGAGACTCAATTATAAAGAATCAAATTGACTTTTATTTTCTCAATACACATTATTACGCAATTTATTTGTTTCTCTATTTAAAATTTTAAGACGTTTGAATTATTTTCAATCTTTTTTACTGCAAAACATTCTTTTTTTACTTCAAAAAAATTGTAAAGATACAAGTTAATCTACTACAGTACAGATATTAAGCTAATCTACTACAGTACAATATCCGTTTCTGAAAGCAGAAGTAATTCAAACCTGGGAGAAACAGGAATTGTCTACGACAAATTTCCTGTCTCACGTGATACATCGACGCATACTTCCGTTCGCGCGTTGCTCCAAAAGCTCCAGTCACCTGAAAGAACTCGAGAGGAAGACGGCCCTCCGGCCCAAGAGTATGCTCTCGCATCCAGGTCGCGTACAAAGATCCTTATTGGTCGACGACGGCAAACCTCATGAAGGCTCCGGGGATCTCTCAGGAGCTTTCAGGAGGGAGCTGTGCCCGTGCCTCGACGTGTCCTGTATCAAACTTGGCGCGAATGGCTCGTAAGACAAATCCCCTATACGCAACATGGTACGGCTGAGTCGCGCGAGCCGCTTTGAAATTCGACACCCGATACATCACGTCGCCTTCAGCGTCGATCGCGAGCGTATATTCGAGGTAGAAGAAAGCTTTACACACGAATATGCACGCACGGGGCGCGGCGGGCAGACACCGTCTGGGAAAGACCCGGCTAATTTTGCTAGCCGCGCCACGTCGCCGCGCCGGGCGACCCACGGTGCTCCGATGCACGAAAATGTTTCTCGGAGGCATGCAACCGGGATTCGTATTTGGGCGGCGCTAACGAACGCTTCGACCTCCTTCGATAAATGATCGAGCTACGTCTCAGCTGTGTGCCGCGTTTTCCGCCGACGAGCCGTGATCGATCTTTTACGCCTGCGGCGTCTGTAGTCTGACACGAGCCGGACTATATCTACTGAATGCGTATTATAGGATCTTCTTTTTCTAATCACGATGTATTTCTCATTGTAGTGAGGAAACATAAATCGTTTAGTTTCGAAATGTGTAATGTTCAAATATACATATTTCTGAATGATGAATGAAAGTACCTATAGATAATATTTTAATTTAAACAAACAAAAATTATATCTATATATCTTTAATATATTGGGCTTTAAACTACTCTTATTTTTAAATGAAATAAAAAAAACATTTATTTTAGTTTGTATCAAAATTGGAGATAACTATAGTTTTGGAAATATTATATGTTATGACTTTAAATTATCGCTTTATTTTAAAAATAATATTTATGTACATGACTTTCACAAAAGCTGAATATTAAAGTAGAAATCTAATAATTCAGTCATATTAGATATATCTACAAACGCAAGTTGCTATGTTTCTATTTGGCTGCCGTTTTGTAGAATTTCATTTCCTGCGCGTTGAATTCTCCACCATACAATGCAGCAAAGTCAAGCAAGCACAATTCTAACGAACATTCGTGATAAAGGAACGAATTTAATTACAAGCTTGCGAGATCTACGATGTTCACGTTGGAAACATTACGGCATCGCGCCGCTCCGACTGTAATTTCGAATTAAAAGTGAAAAACTCAACGCGTGGAAATGTAAATCAGTCCAGGCGACGGCCGTCATAATAAAAAAATATTCCTATGGCTTGTGGCGATAATTCAAACGTGAATACGCGCGAAACACGTGCGAATGTGCCGCGGAAAATTATGCGCCGCAATGCACAACCCAACGAGTTATGTCGTTGGTTTAACGACCGAATAGATCAGCATCGTTGCTGTTTAGAAAGCTTTTCGACTTAGCGGTACTTCGCAAACACCCGGTTTGGTCCGCGGGTGGAATAAACGGGCGTGCGACCTGGACCTCTGGACGATAAAGTTAATGGACTTCATTTACATTGCATAATTGCGACGAAAGCGGAGCCAGCACTCAAATTATACGCAAGGACCAACGACCAGAACCAACAGCAAAGGTGCCCTTTGAATATTCGGTATGCTTAATACACTCATTTACCACCGTACACGTTTGTCAAGTACGCCACGGATTCGCGACGTTGAAGGTTAATCGACTATAGACATAATGTGTAAATATATTTCTGTCGCATTAAATTATCATAGAACCTTTAATAAAGCATACGAATTGTAATAAGCAATGTAATAAGCAAATTTATGTTATATGTTTTACTTACCTTCTTCTTACATGCTGGTTTATTATTGTATGTCTTAAGAAACTTATCTCAGAATATAATACATGCATTTTTATCTCTAATCAACATTCAATTAAAATTTTTTATAAATATATAATAATAATAAACCACTAAAGAAGCATTAAACACAGATGTTAAAATACAGAAATATCAAAACCCGGCGTATTTTTCTTAATGCAGGCTGCATACGGAATTATATAGATGTGATATGTCAATGGAGTATATATTAAAATTATTATCAATAATAGATTTCTTGCGAGAATGCAAAAGAGATGCTGATACTTGACTAGATCTTATCTCTCAATATTCCTTCGCATACGTTCGTACATAAGTAGATCCAATTATCTATTTCAGCCGATATCCTCTCGCAATACGTTTCGACTAAAAGCACGTGATCAAATATCGGCGTAAATCGCACGGATCGTCAAGAAGGATATTGATTTCATCGATCAAACGAAAATGTTTATTCCGATAAGTGCGTCATCGTGCTGTGCCAATATAGGAATCCGCATTTTTCGCACATGGCGAGCAATAAAGATATCCGAGGCGGAAAGTTGCATATATAGCTTTCCGCACGTTCGCATAGAATATATTGCCAACGAATCTGCGGCAAGAATGAACGAACCGATGCAGGGAATGGGATTCCACATAAAGCGAATATCTTGAGAAAAGATTTCGTTATCGATTCCTCAATTATTTCAACGTTGTTTTTCTCCGTGTCGTTACCGGCGAGTTAAAGATCTTCGGAACGCTAAGTCAAGCCGGTTCCATCGCGAAGTCGACATACGAAGACCGCGAACTTACGTAGCTCCTGTACGATGCCATGATCCTATGCCCCTCAGGACTGCGACGGAACTTCAAGAGAAGAGAACAGGTCCCCTGAAGCGTTTCCTGCAGCTGTCTTCACCAATCACCATCGAGTATACAGAAGGATCCGCACCACCGTTACACGATTTACCGGCACCGGTCGCCCGAATGCGACAGGACGTTGAAGAGGAAGAGGGATCACGGTATCGATCAAGGCCACGAGTGTAGAACCGATCGATTGTTACGAGAAAACAATCCTCCGCGACCTCGTAGGAGAGGAAAGTGGCGAGCGCTGCGAAGGCGCTTCGTTTCGAACGAAGCTCGGACCCTGAAGAGCCGGCGACCCGCGAGGCACGCCGCGGTCCCACTCGTTCTCTTTCTCTCTCGCTTTCTTTCTCGTTCTCTTCTCACTCCGAGCTCTCTGCGTCTCTTCTTCTTCCTTCTTCTCGACTTCCCTTCTGCTCGACTCGCGGAGTTACAGCTCCTTGTCGCACTCGCGGTGCTCACTCGAGCCCTATTTTAAGAATAGCTTTGTACTTTCTCTGTCTTGCTCTCTATTCGTTTCTGCCTCCTCTTCGTCTTCTGCTTCGCCGGCTGCGAAGGAGACGCGGCTTCGAGGGGAAAGACCAGGGATAAGGATAAATCTCGTATAATATGTGCGAGTACGTGCGTTTCCGCTCAAGCGGAAATCGTGATGTGGTGATCAATAAAGATATTGACAGGAAAGAAATGAAAGTAATTGAAATATTAAATGTAATTCAAACCGTTGATGAAACTTAGAAAACTTAGAACTATAAATATTGTTTCTTATTTAGATTTATTTAAACCTTTAATTTTTGTGAAACCTAATTATTCATTATGTAGTTAGACGTGCTATCGTTATTTTGTATTTAAAAAAATTTAGGCTTAATTGACGAAGAATATTTTTTGTAGATTGTATAGTTATATTACTGATTAATTCTGTTACATATACGCAGATTAAAGAACTTTTATACTTTATAAAAATCTTACATCTTGTTCAATTTTATTTTTATTTCTTACATAATGACCAATTTTCAAATTGTATTTTCATATTGTAACGGAGAGAAAAATGAATAACAAGAAGATCTTTTAAAGATCTTTTAAAGATCTTCAGGAATGTAACAGTAGGTATGTTATGAACGAAGAGCGTTTTAGAGGCATCGAATTACCAACCCAAAACTTAGCTTTAATTATCAGATCTTGAAGAGATATCGAATTCTCTCAATATTCTGAGAACAATTGGTCCGGCCGAAGACAGAACAAACCACTCGCGAAACTATAGCCGTCTTTGTCCAGAAAATGAGGACAGCATTGCCACAAGATCGTTTCCACTGGCTGGATTCTCTTTCACGTGACGATGTGGTCGCTTGCGAGAAGTCCACAGAACTTTGCAAAAGCGAAAACTCCTTCTGAGAAATCGGTAGCGGCCCGGAGAGTACCCCCAAACAGGATTTACATTGTTACCGTTGGAGCAACGTGGAAGGGCAAGGACGAGAGACTCGGTTTGATCTGCGAAGAGCTTGAAAAGTTTCACCGAGTTTCCAAGTTGACGTTAAATGTTGACATTCCAGTTTCGAACAGATTAATTGCGAAAATTCCTTTGGGATTCGAAAAATGCTTTTAATTCACGGTTTCTGTCGTATAAACATTTCTTAAATCTTACTTTTCTCATATTGTTTTATTTTCCATTACACTTTTATAAAAGTTAAGATTACGTTGTCTTTTTATCGAGTAAAGTGAAACGTAGAAAAAAAATATATTTAATAATCTTTTCTTACAATGCAATATTATTCTAATTAAAAGCTATAAACTATAATTTTACTTAATAAATAAATCCCATAATACATATATTACATCATTAGTATTTACAATTATTGAAAATAGCTTGGCACTAAAACTTAGAATTAATACAATTACATTTTTCATTAACATTTTATATACAATATTTTAAAATTATTGCTATTTCTTTAATCAGATTCTTTGATTAAACAGGGATTACATCTTTCTTATAAAAACCTCATAATTCAAAGTTTCTTTGAAAACAGTCTGTACGATATTTCTATAAACAAAAGTAAAGATTCATATTTTTCAAATGTAGACAAAATATTTTTTAATTTTTGTTATATTTCTGTTCTTCTCATCTTCCTCCACGCGAACACTACAATATATAAATAAGTAATATTTGATCTGTTATTATGTAAAAAATGAAAATTAAATTAAAGGAGATATAAGATTTCTGTAAAAAAAAGTATAAAATAAAAGTTTTTTAATCTATAATATAACTCGGTATATTTGATATATAATATAATTTGGCATGTAATTCGGTAGAGTTAATCAGTAATCTATACAATCTAAAATAAGAATTATTAAGGCTAAATTGTTATTTAAATGTAACAATAGCATGTCTATTAACTACATAATTAATAATTAGAATTCACAAAAATTAAAAATTTAACAAATCTAAAGATACAATATTTATAGTTTTAAATTCCTTCCCTTAGTTTTGTCAACATTAAGTTTAAACTATATTTAACATTTAAATTTATTCTTCTATCATTATTCTCTTAACTATGCCGATATCTGCGTTGATCACCTCTGTCATCATATCGCCATTACATATGTACTATTTATAAAATCCAATTAATATTTAATTACAGTAGCTAACTAGACTTTGTGCTGCCAGCCAACGTAAAGCACTCGAGTGATATCTTGCTAGATATCACGGTAGATATCAAATGATAAATACTTGAAGAAAGATATTATCTAAAGCAAAGTTATCGATGGAGATTGAAGCAAACCGTGATGTTCAAGTTGAGAGCTTTCTAATTCGGTGGCGCTACAAGAATATTCTCAAAAGCTCTACAACGTTTTAGATTAACGATAATGCTACAGAAATAGTTTGCACTTAAATACACTTTATATTTTCAAATAGAGTTTGTGTTAATTGAACATATAATTATTGTAGATATAGCATATAATATTTAGGATTTTTTATATAGGAAAATAAGAAAACTAAGAATAAGATAGATTAAACTTAAATCGGAAAAATGAAAATTAAATTAAAGGAGAAAAAAGAAAAATATATCTTGGTAAAAATAGCATCATATAAATAATGAACGAAATATTGAATGTGATTTGCATTTGCATTGCAAATTATTTTGATTCAAAGGAAAATCAAATTTCTAATAAAATAGGTACTCATGAAAGATTCGAGTATATTTGATCCTGGTTCAAGTCCACTCGGAAGTTTGTCGAGAGGCACTCATAGAGAGTTTGAACCCATTTCGTCCAGGTTCGAGTCTACTTGAAAGTACTGTTTTTATTTTTCAAAGTAATTATAGAGAGTTCGAAACTACACCAACATATTCGAACCTACTTGTAAGGTACTTAATTTCATCGCTATAAATTACATTATTTGTAACATTGCAAAATACAAAAATTATCAGCATCTTATGCTCAGCAAAACAGCTATCGTTCTTTTAGAGTTTAATTAGAACATATCTTAAAAACTGTTAAAGAATCTGGTACATTTTATTTATATACATTACGTTAATGTCTTCATGTATCACCTGTACATGATTGGACGTGCTGCAGGATAAAACCGAGAGGAATGTAAGACATAAACTCGTTACCTAGATCCGCATTTGCGACGTTGATAAATTCTCCATAATCCTTGTACACGTGCCATGAGTTGGTCGCAATCACACGCTCGATGCTGGTAATTAATTATGATCAGTGCAACGTAAGAATCGTAAAAAGAGTCGATCCTTTGCTCTCATATGTCGTATATTCGAAAATGTTTTGTCCCTAACATAAACGCGCGCGTATATATACACATAGACATATAATATACGTACAGTAATAATATAAATATATCAGCGTTTCTTCTTTAGTCCACGATAATTCTAAAATTGATATATCATTTAGAAGCTTTTAGTTAGATTATTATTTGTGACAACGTAAAGATACGTTTACAAAAGATTGTAAGATTTACAAAAAAAAAACCTTTTTGCTTTGCGCTTCAAATTTAACAACAGATAATTGAAGAAGTTAAATGAAGAAAGTTGTAATCGCTGCGGGATGTATCAAAATAAAAATAGAAAACTATCGTGAAATTAACACGTGATTGACGAGGAGTTTATATTTTTCATATAACCACTTACCCTACTTTCTCAGTGGATATAGAAGAGTATTATTCAGACAAGAATAGAGCGACTAGTCATCCCGAATGTCTGTGACAATGCCGAAAAACTTGGGCCTGAGTTTTTCGTGACAATTTTGGACGGTGATTCAACGTCGTCGAGAATCATGAACACTTTAACAGATAAATTGATTTTTTATATAAAAAAATTTATACTATATTTTTAATACTAAAAGATAAAGAATTTGTACAATAACATAGATAATGTCTAGTTACCATTATAGTGCAAGTATTTTGTATTAAATAGGCATTATTGGAATTTTTAAAAGCGTAAAATTAACATGGAAATTTCACATAAAGGTCGTATACCTTTTCATGCTGAGTAATATTATATCCAGCGTAGTTACATGCAAATTGCGATGAAGATTGCAGATTATGTATTAGCACGCAGCAGCTCGATTTACATCTTAAAAGAAGAGCAGAACATATTGTTTATGATCTATTTTCCTTGTCATATAAGTGATCATTGGTTATCTAAATGATTTTCGCACGTTATTTTAATGATAATACTAATATATTTATAATTTGAACTTATTTTTAAATTTACGAAGTATAACATAAGCAATAACGATAGAACAAAATGTAAATCGTATCTAATTTCGACTTTTCGGCCAGATATTAGTTACATGTTTTATAGTAAATTTAGCAGCTTCATCATTAGTAAGAAGTTTTCTAACGACCACTTAAAAAGCCACCTGTTGACCTCTTCCTGAATCCTAAGCCGATGTTCTCTATAATTATATGCGAAATGCGTATGACAGGTGCGGAATTGCAAGAAACAGTCAAAGATGTTATAATATATGAAATGGAACACGATATTAATAAATTGCGACAAACTCAAAATTATGTCTTCTGCGCATTTTGCATATAACAGTCACGATTAATATGCGTTAATAATCAGATAGCAAACAAAAGATTTACATGTAAATATTTATATATATTTTTTTTATCAGCTTAAATTTGTTAAAAAATAATGTGAATATAATTTTTGAGTTTTTGCAAGCAAAAATATCTTATAGGTACATGATAAGAGTAAACATTTTTTTTAGTTCTTAGAATAATAATAAAAACATTAAATAAGATGCAATTATGTCACGATACAATAAACTGTAAGAGATTATTGCATTGTGATTGTTCAATTGCGTAAAACAGAAAGTCAAGATCTTTCGATATAGCGTACAGAAAGTTAATGAAAGAATGGAAAGGAGTTAAATTTAGAAAATTAGGGCAGTGCGCTGATTCGACGACTCGGAAATCATTATATTTTTTAAAGTAGAATAACATATCCAAAATGTTTATATATTTTGTTATATTGTTCTGTGTCTCTTGCACCTTATATTAATTAATATTACTTAATGTTGAATATAATGCCCGAGATCCATATATCATGTAATTCTAATTAGAAAACAATAATCTATACATACTTAATACTTTTGTATTAAATAATAAATTTACAATTATATAAATTTAAATATTTATTTAATATCAAAACATTATAAATACTGTAGTAATAAATTAATTTGCGCTGTTCCACAGATAACTAAATAATATTAAGAAAAAAAGATAATTAAAAATAAAGAGAAAAAAGATAAGAATAGAATATTAAATTAGATTTACTATTTGCTTTAAGAAATTTTTATAAATAATTTTACAAAGAAACATTTTTATAAATACTCACATATAAAAGAATTCTTGCAGTTGTGTGGAATAAATAAAAATATATACCAAGAATCCAAAGCAGTTATAACTTCACATTTTTCAAATATCTTTTGCTTATTTCTAGATTGAAAAAGCAAGATTTTATTTATATATTCTACATAATTAAAACTTGTTATTTAAATACGTTAATAAAATAATAAGAGAAAAGTGATTAATAAGAAATTATATAAACAAATAGTAGAATTAGAAGAGTATTAAATTTAAAATCAATATATTTATAAGTGTGTAAAAAGGAACATGATAAAAAACATAAACAAAAAGAGCATAATAAATAAACTCTTTTATAAGAAAAAATTGCTTTCGAATATCATAAATCGGGAAAATAATTAAGAGATTTAAGAGAGAGAAAAGAATGAGGGTGCGACTAGCTCGCTTGAAAGAGATAGGTAGGTAAACGAAGCAGAGAAGCACAGATGAGAGAGCTATTTTCGCGTTTGGTCTGACGATGTGCCATCTCTTCGCTGACACCTGGAATTCTCCACTAGAGCGAGCCACGTACTCAAGAAAAGAGGTGACGAAGGGTGAAGAAGGGGATGAACATGCAGAGAAGGGGCCAATCTCAAATTACTGAGCTCTGGGCTAGGCCGACCGTCGCATCTTTGCCCACCATCGCCCGGCAACCTTTTATAGACACTCGCCAGTAGTGGGGCGAAGTGGGAGGAAATTATATGAAAACTGGCAATTCGACGGAAAAAGAAAAAGCATTCGAAACGTGCGATTTTGCTCTGACTGATACCGGAGAATGGAATTTTGATGATGCGCAGATGTCGAAGCAGCATGGAGTAGTTTTTACTTTTTGCACTCGTTAAATATTAATTACGTTTTTCATAGATAGAAATTATAAGATAGGGAAAATAATATCAATGAAGATAACATTACACTATAATAAAAAGGATTTCAGAAACATAATATTTATGATGAAGCAGAACTCGACACCCCAGCTACGAATACACTTGTTTTACGCTTATCTGCTTGCACCTTTCTTTTTCTCTCTCTCTCTCGCTCTCTTTATCTTTTTAAAGCAGATCGTATATGGAGCAATAGATATGCAATATATGTATAGTGGACTTTCTCATTAATCCATCATATGTTTTTCATTTTCCATGACACAGTAGCGATACATTTCTAATACAATAGTTTGCCCATATTACACTTTATATATGGCATATTTTGTAAAATTTCCATGTGACAGCAATACATTTTTCAGATGCAATAGTTTGCCTACATTACACATTGCGTATTTGTAAGATTTCTATGTATCATATCCAGGTATATCGGAATGAGTTTACTTCTAGTGTTGGAATATAATAATTAAATAATAATTATAAAAGAATGTCAAACAAGTAATTTTGATTCCCTTGGTAGTTCTAGTGTTAAAAAATTCTTATTTGTTTATTTAATAATATTATAAATAATATTATAATATTACAATAATATTAGAAATCTTACATTGTATATTGTATTGACGACTAACATTCTAAAATAACTACACCCGCCGGTTGTGGCGGGACACATTACCGTAGGATGATTTTAAATTAAACATAAAGATATATATGCTAAAGAAATATATCATTCAGAAGATTGCACTGCCAACTTTCGCCCACTTTCAATCATCAAACGTATCAAAATATTCATATTGGTCATTATGACCAATATGCGCATTATGCTCGTCGTTATAGAATTACTCGCGAATAAATCTGCGATCTAAAAACAACAATACGTTGTTGTGACATATGCCAATGTCTGTGTTAGATATATAGCTTAACTTTTTCTCTCTTTTACCGTACAACGCTTCTACTACTTGTGAGTAGATAGATCGCTGAATGACTCGACAGTTTTATCGATGGTTGAACTAAGAGTATCCTATTCAATATATCTTTCTTCTCAAGTACACTATATTAAATCGAGCGACTGCATGTACACGAATTCGAACAATCTCCTTAGGCTACCAAATGTATACCAACTTATCAAGCTGGAAGACAATTTAAAACTATAGTAATGTAATAAAGTATTTTCATAAAACAACAATAATTGTGCCTGTAATGTTAAAATAATATACGTAATAATATATACGCTATCACATATTTTTTTCATATATTAAGCAAAAAAATTTAGTTTTAAATTGAATTTTGGAAATATTTATGAATAGAAAAATGCGATGAGTGGAAAACGGAGAGTTATGTTTGAAGACAGATAACTAATAAAAAAGATTTTCGATTTTTTTAGACTGCAAGGTATAGCTTGAAATATAAATAAATAAATATCTTTCTTATAATCTTTTTTTATACTGTCACAAGTGTTTCAAAAGTTATGTGGATTGTTACGATGAACACCCTGTATATTCTTTTGTGAAGAGGGGCAGCAAATGAGGCGTGTGACTCAGATCTTTTGTCACGTCCGTTTAAATCTGTATAAATCTGTGTGAAGCTCTAGTTTTGATATATTTTCTACTGATTATTAACTTTTTTTATATTAATTTTAAACATTCAACTCCCTGTATGTGATCAATTTATTATACAATTTAATTAATAAAATATTTACATCTACAAAATATCCTTATCTAATACCTATACAATAATTTTGGAAATTAGTTGTGATTATTCAAAAAATAATTCAGAGAATACTGGAGAACGCGTAATCTTGATACATTTTGAAACTCATGTAACATAATAAAGATCATGAGAGAGTGACATTTTCTGCTCTTCGTAGGTGCCGTAGCCGACCAAGCTGAAGTTGATTTGGCAACCACCTTTGGGCAACGTGGGCGTCTAAGCGCGGTTTAGCGATTTCCCTCGGCGATGATGAAGACGACAAGAACGACGACGGTGACGAACGTGTTCACCGTTCCTGGTGGGGATCCAACATCAACGCGCTTGCGTCGGTCGTCATTTTGACGAAGCCATAGAACGGCCGGCGCGCCATACGAACGACGACGGGTCGCGCACTACGAGTAGGGCGCTGGTCGGCTCCGAAACCCCGAAGAGAAGGAAGAAGAAGAAGAAGATCGTGGAAGAGAGTGGAGGTGAACTCACCAACGATTGAGGCCGAGGCGATTTGACTTAGCCAGCGGCGAATAAGAAGAAGGCGGAGGGCGCCCCCAAACTGAGGATTCACGAGAGGAGTTGAATCCCACAAAGTACGAAGGGAAACCAGAACATTGTTGTTGAAAACAAGTAGAGGACGAAGCGAGGAAGATGTCTTCAGCGGTTGCTAAAACCTCTAAGTACACGTACCGCTCTACTGGCGGTGCGGGCACTGCCGATGTTAGCATCGAATACAGCGCCGACCTGAGCACTCTCACCAGACTCGAGGTAGGTCCTGCGAAAAAGTGCCTTTGATATATATCATATCCTTCGGTAGAAGAGAGAACAACGTCAATGATTAAAAAAAAATACCTTCTTTAATCGTTTCTTTTACTTGCTATCTTCTAATTATAACTGAATATTTCTGAATAACTCGAAAAAAATTCTGAATCTACAGCTTAGTGTCTTTAAGAGTTACCTAAAATTAATTATCAAAATCATTATTGTTTTATGAGAAATATATTAAAGTACGGATATATAAACTTGACGAAATTAAAATAATTAGATATCAGGAAAGTTTCTAATGGGATATATTGAATAAATTTGTGATAAAATATATATTGACTTTCAACGAAAATTTGGTTACACGATACGAGAATTAGAAATTCCTTACAATGAAAATGTATTTAATAATCGGAGAAATTGGAGGATAATTCTTTTCCTAAAAAGTACGAAACATTGCGTTAACAAGATTTGCCAGGCCACTCAATTAATACCGCAGCGATTATATTTATGTGATGGCGGCGAACGAAAGAGGACGCATCGACCGACGTTCTCCAACACTTCCCGAGGAAACGCACGGTCGCGCCTATTAATCGCTAGATTCTAACGAAGATGAAGCTTCAACCAAAGTTACGGTGCGTCATCAAAAACGTTGACCATCAGTGATGCGCGATGGATTCGCACATGAAGAAACGCGGAGCAGTGACCAATCGCGAAGGTAGTGAATCGCGAAAGTTCAGTGACCATAAGGGATGTTAGTGCCAATCCGACGAGGAAACAAAGTGTACGATGTTCTGTAGCTATCGGATTGCTCGTGCACGAAAATAGTCGGTGAAATATCGGTCTGAAATAACGATCGTGCCAGAGCGCCAGATCGATACCGCTTCGAGATACCGTCTGCCAATGATGTAGCTAAGTCCACGAGACACATTGGCCGATCCTTCTTCGGATCCGAGGATTTACTTTTCCACAGCGCGTTCCGTCTCAAGTATAAGAGAGCGTATTGTCGCCTCTACATGACCAAGTAAGATCGTTTGTTCATCCCTTGCGAATAGTGGCCTGGTTGCTTTTCTTGGCGCAATTTAACGTATCAGTATCAGTCTTTCTTGAAATAATCGCGAGCCGTGCGGCTCGAAGACGCGCTAAGCAGACATCGTCGTTCTCTCCTTCTACCGAGGACGAATCTATTCTACGGAGGCCGTCCGTCTTTCCGAAATACCGAGCCTCCGCTCTTGGATATTTTCGTCGTACGATTACGTAAAGCGTCGACCCTCTATAACGGGCGCCGTTGATACCCTCTAATCCTCATTGCCTCTCTTTTCAGGACAAAATCCGCCTGCTACAGGATGACCTGGAGTCTGAGAGAGAGCTG
Source organism: Temnothorax nylanderi (assembly GCF_030848795.1). NCBI lineage: Eukaryota > Metazoa > Arthropoda > Insecta > Hymenoptera > Formicidae > Temnothorax > Temnothorax nylanderi. Next base: position 286,567 of record NW_027249213.1, read on the forward strand.
CGTCAGAGGGTGAGTTCCATGAATGTCTTCGTGTTCTTACAGTGTGTCTGAACACTCTTGAAGCTTCTTAATACATCAAGTGCAATGGCGGACATCGATGGCGCTTGCTGTGATATTTGATATCGAACGTCAAGATTATATTTGAGGAAACTTTGCTGTACAGAGGGTGCCCCAGGTTTTTCCATACAAACTTTAGTAGCATGTTCTATGAACAGAAATAAGAATAAAAATGTTATATAAACATAAATTCCAAATTACCTTATTAGAAAGTTATAACAAAAGTTAAAATTTTATTGAAGAAGTAATAATGGTTTTGTTAGGGAATCTTCGTTGATATTCTCTAGAAGTTCTTGGATTTCCTGCACACAAATCATACACAAAATAAATATCTTTGTATTCTTTGTTTGTGGAAACGAATTTTGGAACAATGTTCTACAAGGTACTGCTTGCTAGTATTGATACAAGTTTTCACCTTCAATCATTTCAAACAGTAATCATGATTAGAAGAGGCAGATAAGTAAACATCATCGAACGACGTATCACTTATGTATACGGCATGTCACTTATCCATGGCAAGACCATTATAATAATGTATATAGAAATAATTTCTTCAATACGAAATTCTAACTTTTGCTATAACTTTCTAATAAAGCATTTTAAGACTTATGTTTATATAACATTTTTTTTTATTTTTGCTTACAGAACATACTAAAGTTTGTACGGATAAACCTGAAACTCTGTTATAGAAACAAATAAATGATTAAATTGATTAATTAACTATTTTATATACATTCTCTAAAATGTTATAGTACACTAAAATATTTATGTGTTTTATGCTTTCATTAAAATATAATAATTTTATTAATTACTATTTAGTTAGTTTAGATTTATTTATTAATTAGTTAAAAATTAGCGCAGGCGTTTAACATGTCAACTAACTATTACATCATAATAGCATCAAAATGTAACATTAATAATAAAAAAAAAATGGTTTTATTTGGTACGCTTATTTGAAAAGTATTTACTTAAAAGGCATGTGCATTTTATAACAAGCATGATTAAAAAGAAGATAAAAGGCCAAATAGGCAATTTAATTACGAATACAATCTCTTTGAAAGGGAGCTAATATTAATTAAAAATCACGTTTGTGTGAAAATTCCTGTTTTGTTATTTGTAATCCGAGATTCGCGATACGACCAAACATTTCCATCATCAAAGAGTATCATATTGTCCGAACAGAATTACAATCCCATATCGATGATATACTCGGTAGATATCACTATTTGAAAAATGTACATAAAAAGGAACTAAGGATGCTAATTTATTGCAGAGTGGGGAGTATATAGTAGGTCGAAATGTCCAGCTCTTGAGTTGCACCTATTTTTAGGAACGCGAAGCGCTTCGGGATCGTTCCCGCATTCCTGCGCTGTATTCAACACCGCGCTTGCCTACTTTTATAAACGAGGAAAATACTATCACATAATCTCTACAGAAATGTATATGGCTCATAAATGTCTCAAACCAACATTGAGAGAAGATTCATATAAACACAATCATAAAAGAAACAGCTGTTTCTAGATAATATTTGAAAATTTAATTCCATTTACACAAACGAAAAGACTTTTCATATCACGATTTAGAACTAATTTCTCTATTTACAAAAAATATTTTTAATTAAGGAATTGGTTTTTATACGTATTACGTACAAACATTTTGTGAAATTGTATTCGTCTGACAAGATTGTATACTGCAAAAATTACATTCCTTTGATAATTATATTCATCCAGTTACGCGTGTGTAAAAAAAAAAGGAGCACAACGGATTTCAAATAGAAAATCAAAGTTTATAAGAACTTCTCAGATTTCATTGTCTGTTAAAATTCCACAGAAATCGGATTGGTGTGTAACGGACGCCATAATACGTGACTTGGATGATTGCCAAAAATTTTACTCGCGTTTTGAAGCTATAAAGCTCGAAAATTGATATGACGGTTACAGCGCACGGTGTACGCTTTCAGAACACCTTACATATCTTCGTTTATATGTGCAGAATGCATCATATTACGTTTAAGAATTTCAAACACTGGACTAAAGATGTGAAAGCAAATATTTTATTTTATTTTTTATAATGCATAAATACATGACAGTTTAATTTACTTTGACCACTAAATAGAGAATGTATTATGTAACTATAATAAAAGTTTAATTTATATATTTTTTTACATTAAATTAGTAAGTTTGTACAGTGTTTGTAGTTGCTGATAACAACTACTTTTTATTAAGTGCATTTATTCTTTAGTTATTTGAAATAATATGTTAAAATAATAATTGAAGTGCAATATCTAATAAATCAAAATAAAATCATGATCCATAATTTCATGCAACTGATCGTAAAAGTAGTTAGTCGCGATCTTCTTCTTTCGCGTTAAACGCTTCGCTTGTAATATGAATAAGAGTCCCAATATAGACACGCCGCGCTTGAAAATAGATTGTCTTATTCACGGTATGAAGTAACCTGACGTCAGGCTACCACTCAAGATATTGTGGCAAAACGCATCGTCATGCGATTTCTTTAATCAAAACAATAACCGTAACTTAACTGCATTTGTCATTAAGACTCATTTAAGGATTTTTTAAGGATCTTTACATAACGTCAGCTTACACAAGAGAGCATATAATATGAAAATGTTTTTAAGCTGAAAAGAACACACTTTGAAAGAAATCGTGTAAAAGAAGTAACATAAAATAATATCGAGTATCATAAAGTAATTCTATTATTTTTGTCATTAATTTTGATTTTAATTTAAAGTTTATTTGTAAAAACATGTTGCAATCTTCTTTCTATACATATACTTTTTTATACATGTCTTTATTGCATTAATTAATAATTTACATATTTTAAAAATCAATTCTTTGCAGAACATATTTTATATAAAACTTATAATTTTGAGTGTCGGTAATATATCATCATAAATTTGAAAATTATTAATTCTTTTTTTTTATATAATGTTCTAGATCGAACGCGAGCGCGCTGATTTAAGCGTGCAAGTCATCCAATTATCCGAACGTCTCGAAGAAGCCGAGGGTGGCGCCGAATCTCAAGTTAGTATTTGAATTTTACAGAGATAACTCTTTCGCAATATCAAATCGCTAAATGTAAATCATATATAATTAATGACTCTTTCGTTTAGTTTGAGATTAACAAGAAGAGGGACATAGAACTGGCTAAGCTGCGTAAACTACTCGAAGATGTCCATCTTGAGAGTGAGGAGACCGCACATCTCTTACGCAAGAAGCATCAGGAGGTCGTTGTCGACTTTCAGGATCAAATTGACCAGCTTTCGAAAGCACGTGCTAGGTTGGTAACGAGAAACATGACAGTAATTAACTCTTACCGTTAGTTATGATAAATTTGTACAAAATATTCTACAATATTTTTTCTATAACTATTTGTCTTACTACTAAGTATTTATAGATTCGATTAGCTATTTTAAGCTTTCAAATTTAATGTTTTGACTATAAAATGACTGACCGAGACCAGAGCTCCGTACATTTCGAAAAATGCGCGGACATATATACATTCGCGATCGCAGAGCAGCCGCGAATGTAAACGTTTGCTAATCTTCTGTTAAAACGGGAGCGCGCATAAGCGTGTTGCCAGGGAGCGTCAATAAACAGCCGAGAACTGGCCGGAAATTCAGCGAATAGCGGTTTCATAAGGAAGCGTCCCGTGGAAAGGACAAGACGCTAATAGGGAGGAAGTATAATGAATCACGATGTCACGTGTGTAATTATAACGCGGTTCGTCACAAACGAGAGTGACTGTAGGTAAGAAAATTTGCGCGAATCTCATACAAGTCGCACTGGCCACCATCCAAGCCAGAAAACGACTCGCAACTGAAATACGCGAAGATTCAGTACCCCGGCTTTTCTAAACATAGTAGCTTCTTCGAGGCGCCGATTCTGTCGTTCGTACAAGGACGATGACAACCCTGGAAATACGCATTAATTAGATCGCTAATTGGCCGCTCAATGGAACGTCCGTGACCGTTTTTATAGTTTTACTTTTTTGGTAGCTTTTCTGAAAATGGAACATTTAAGAGAAAACAATTTTCTTTCAGACAGTCGCATGAGCTGTCTGAAAGACAAAGTTTCTACGGTTCCGCAACACTAAATACTATTCATACTAAAACAAAATTAAGCAATTATAAGTACATTTACAAAATATTAAATGCAATTTTTAATTGAAAAATACAAAACAAATTGTACAAGATAGCCTAAACTTATATACATTCCATAATTAACATCCCTTTAAAGAATTATTATAACAATAGTTTTGTTATTTACAATACATTACACTATTATGTCTGAAATTTGCTGAAAGAACATGATTTTCCAAAATTCAATTCAAAACGGTCGATATAGTGCTAAAAATAAATAAGTAATCAACGCAGCTGTTACTTCATTTCAGAAATCCAACGACGCAAGTAGTGTCAAATATCATCTTGTTACATTTTCCTTATGATTTCACTGCCGATTATAAATCATAACCCACGCAACTACGACATTGACAAAATTTTTGAGCATCATAAAAATAGAAGTCAATCTATAAGTGACATATTTATTTTCATTCTCTCAATAATCTTGCAAAATATTTTCCGGTAATTTTAACTCTATCCATTGTTATCTATTGGTATAACTTTTGTCTTCCCCAAATTTCGCTCCCCAACTTTTTCCAAAAATTAATTTTTTAACCGTATCTTCAGTAATAATGCCACGCAAAAAGAATTTGTTATCTGTTCATAAAATAGGAAATGAGAAGAGTGATATGATAAGTCTCGTAACTGCGCAATTTTTCTCTCTCTTTCTCAATGCGAAAACACACTGTCTTCTTCTATTTCTCTCATGCGTTTCTCGTTCTCTCTCTGTCTTCCTTTCGCTCGCGCAGCTTATGACTATTTTTAACCGTGCGAGTCGCGCGGTAATCCACAACCCCAACGTTGGCGCGCCATATTAGTACACGCGACCGGCCAGAGAACCCCCACTATCTTCGGAATCGGCTAACTGACATCTTGCACCCTCTATCGCATGTAGGAGTAGGTCCTGTACTGCCCAAATTTCTTCATATTGCCTTTAAAAAAATGAAATTGCTCATAATATTCTTCTTAATGCGTACATTACGTATGGAGACAACGCGACAAGGTATTGCATTATACTTTATTTGGAGATATGTACTATTATCAGTTTAGACACCTAATCTTTTAAAATTTTCTCTTTTCAATATCTAATGTTACTGACGTGTCCTGCAGAATTTTTAAATTATTTTTAAGAAATTGGAAATATCAAAATTTTAAAATTTGCTTTATGGGTCGATAGAATATTTTAATTTTTATTAATTCGTGCTTATTTAATATAAGAAGATTTGTTTTTTCTCTCTAGCATATTATATAGTTATTTACAAATTTTTGACTATATTTAACCAATTTCATTAAAAACAGATTTTTAAATATTGAGTTACAAATTAAAAATGCAGTCAGTGTTTAATATATTGATTGTATTGAAGTTTAACGCTTTAATTGCTTATTTACATACAAGTATTATTTTTAAATAATAAAATAACATTCTAAAAATAAAGTTTTCTTAGCAAACATGTTTTGTGATTTCAGAGCTGACAAGGAAAAGTCTAAATTCCAGCAGGAAGTGTATGAGCTCCTCGCTCAACTTGACAACGTTACTAAAGAAAAGTTGATGTCAATAAAAACAGTCGACAAACTCGAGATACACATATCTGAATTGAATGTGAAAATTGAAGAATTAAATCGTACGATTGTCGACATCACCAGTCACAAAACTCGGTTGTCTCAAGAGAATATTGAATTAGTCAAAGAGGTGCAAGATCTCAAGGTAATAGACATTTTATAGCTTATAGCGTAATTATATTTTTCAATTTACTACAAATCATGAATTATTTACATAAAATTATAGGTCAACATCGAAAATGTTTGCTACTTGAAGACGCAAATCGCGGGTCAACTCGAAGATGCCCGCCGTCGTCTTGAAGATGAAGAACGTCGTCGCTCATTGATCGAAGCTTCTTTGCACCAGGTAAAAACAACAACTTTCTTCAAAGCAAATGGCTTGTCTTAAATATTTAATAACTCAATTTTCTTTAATGCGAGAAATCAGTGTTTGTTAAATAATTAAATAATTAAATAAGTAACTTTGATTATTATGTTAAAAATTAATACTTTATTATTTTACATATTAACAATTTTTTTATATAAATATTTTATATAAATATATATCATTAATATAATATTTCTTATATAAAGAATCAAAGAAGGTCGATAAAATGAGCTATTAGTTCCATTTTATATTACATTTTTTATTAAATATTAAAAAATATAAATTCAGAATACAATTCTATTCTGTTAATTAAAAGAAATCTATTAAGAATTAGATAAAGTTAATCTATTAAGAAATAAATAAAATAATTATTAACATGACTTAATAGGTCGAGGTGGAATTGGAGTCCGTTCGCGTCCAGCTGGAAGAAGAATCTGAGGCGCGTTTGGATATCGAACGTCAATTGGTCAGGGCTAATGGAGAAGTCTCGGTGTGGAGATCAAAGTTCGAGACCGAGGCTAACGCTCGTATCGAAGAGGTAATATAAACATTATTACAAAAATATAATTACATTAATTTAATAATTGTTTTCACACGTGTGTCATTAATTTTTTTACTTCTATCCATACAGAAATCCGAGATGATAAATTACTAACAAATATTTAACATAATTTTATACAGGTGGAAGAACTTCGTCGCAAATATTCCGCTCGCATCCAAGAACAGGAAGAACAAATCGAGACATTGCTTGTGAAGATCAACAATCTCGAGAAGCAGAAATCGCGCTTGCAATCCGAAGTGGAGGTTTTGATCATTGATTTAGAAAAGGTAAGATTTCATTGCTTTCCAGCTTTGCGCTGGCATATCTTTTCCTGAAAAAAAAAAAAAAAAAGAAAACAAATATTTCACATTCTTAGACAGAGAAAAATTTCTCATATTTTTATAACTCCTTTCTTTAAGGCCAATGGAACTGCTCGTGAACTTCAAAAGCGTGTTGAACATCTTGAGAAGGTCAACATAGAATTAAAGACTCGTTTGGATGAATCCCTCGCCATGTATGAGCAAAGCCAGCGCGATCTCCGTAACAAACAACAAGAACTGCAACGCGTAAATGCCGAACTCGACAAGACCCGTGAATTGAAAGATCAATTGGCCCGTGAGAACAAGAAACTTGGAGGTGATAGTCATTATTTTTTCATTTATTCCTGCAATACGCAATCTGAAAATATAGCAGCAATTATAAGCTGTGAATTTTGTAATCAATTATTATATTTTACAAGTTACTTTACATTTAGATGCGTTCTTAACAGAATTGAAGTCTTTCTTTATATAGTAAACAGTTCTTTAATGAGCTTTCTCTTTTGAATAGAATAAATATTTTCTTCACAAAGTAGAAAATTATTTAGACACTTAAATTATGAACTTTATTAATTCTAATAACGTTTATGTAGATGATCTTAACGACGCAAAGAATCAATTGGCTGACATGAATCGCAGACTTCATGAATTGGAACTGGAACTTCGCCGATTGGAGAACGAACGCGAAGAATTGGCAGCCGCCTATAAGGAAGCTGAAGCAGTGAGTAATCATCCATGCTTGTATAGTGTGGAATATTATTTTAATAAATAAGGTGTAAAATTATTAATGGTAATATTTATAATCAGAATTTTTTATAATAGATAAATTTAAATTTAAGAAAGTTTTAAAAAGATTAGTTTTATACTAATCTTAAATTCATCCTAGTAATCTAATTTCTTGAAATTAGTGTTCCACAAATCTATCTATCTTAAAGACTTGTTTGCTATGATAATCAAAAAACAAAATTTCTTATCAGTTTCCTATTTTTTTTAAATTATAGATTTTAAAATAAATTTATATATATATATGATTTCAAAAGATTAATTAATAATAATATAAATCAATATAAATAATATAAATATAACATAAATGATACTAAAAAGAAGTAAGATATTAAATGAAGAAAAATTTAATATAAGGGCCGCAAAATTGAAGAGCAACGTTCTCAGAGGTTGTCAGCTGAATTGAGCCAACTGCGTCACGAGTTCGAACGCCGCATTGCTGAAAAGGACGAAGAGATTGAAGCTATTCGGTAAGTTCTTAAATATAGTCATTTTTATCTACTATATTCCACAATATCCCAGTTTTTTGTGGATTCTCTTTTAGAGATTTTGCAAAGAATTACACAAAATCCCTGCGACATATACACTCGTCATTAATTAATATTAATTGATTATATTTAATATTTATTTAATAGAGCTTATGCAACAGCTCATGATTTTAATGTATGTAGATTTTTTTACTACTTATATATATTTCTTATTATTTCCAAACCTGTTATATTAATTTTTTAGTTAAAATCATCTAATTTTAGAAAAGAGCTGTTATTATTACATTAAAATAAGGTTTACATTATTCCAACCTGGGATTAAAAGAAGGAAAATTATTCTTAAAAATATCATATCAATGCAGTTGCTCTAATATGAGAAAAATTATGTCTTTTTTGCTTACAATTAGACAAATTCGTGTTTTAGCTTTTAATGAAATTATATTATGGACTACGTGCTCATGTGGTTATTCTTGAAATTTTAATTTTATAATTAAATCATATAACACATAATCGATAATGCAAAAAAATATTATCGTAATGTAAGTAATAAAATATAGGTTCAATTGTATTATCTTAGACTGTGATATTATCACTACTATATTTGATCAGTTATCGTAAATCGAGAAGTGCTATTATTAGTGTATATAAAATGTTAATTAAATTTATCAATGATTAATTCATATATTTAACTTTAACGAGTAATGTAAATAATTTCCGTCCATGACTTCTAATTGTCTACTTATATCTAATAAAGTTATATTTTGATATTACTAGTTACATTTACAAGCATTATTTTATTTAAAGCTAAGAAAGAAGTATAATATTTAATAAGAAATACTTAATTTTAGAAAATTAAAATTAAATATATGGACATTCTGATCGCTAATAATTAACGCTGAAATAAAATAGAATATATAGGGTAATAGAGTATAGGGGGATTGATATTAATAAGAACAGACGATGACAATTCATACAACGATACGATGCTATTAATAAGTACGATCAGTCATGATCCAATTATTATTGAGAGGTGCTGATTGGTTGTCCCCGATGTGGCAATCGCGACGAAAACTACAAAAGATACCACCTAACCATCGGCCCAATTTTTGTCGACGATCTTGTCGCAAGTGTCACCATCATCTGTAATCATCTATTCACCAAAATTACAAATGCATCAAAAAATCCATCACGCAATATATTAGATAAAAAATCAGAAGCCTGACAATAACAGAATATAATTAAACTCTCTAGACACAAAAAAGAGACGACAATTTGAAAGATTCTTTACATCAATCACAACACTGTTTTCCATCGCAATCTTTAAATTACTCGAACCAAAAAGTAAAGTGAACATTTGTGTGGACATCTAAAATTTTTATCAGGAATGGCGAGTTACATGCCACCAATTCATATGCCATTAGAATCAAAATGGCGACATTATCCGACGTACATCTACTCAAGAAATTACGGATACGGAATGAATTATTATCAGCCAATGATTGATTATATCGATAACAAGAGATTATCGCTCACTTCGAGATCATCTTTACCAGAGCTTGAGAGAAGAATAGAATTACCCGAATTACCCTGGTCTGATGGTAGAGTCTTATGGGAAGACAAAAAGGTACAGCCCTATACGAGAAACGACCTTATTAAATATGCAATCGACGCTGAGGATGAAGCCAGAGATCACCTGTCTCGTTTTAAGGTACGGTAGCGAGAAACGCTGATAAGTTTTCGCGAATGGGAGTTTCTGGGAAATACGAGGCGATCCGTTCTCCGAGTGCTGCGCGACTTGGTGACTGCTTGACCTTTTCGGTTTCTAAATTTGGTGCCGCGGAAGAGACTGCTTCGTTTCAAGTGGCAACGATCAAAGACGTGTGCACGAATGCCGTGCGTAATTCGTGTCATTATTGACGGCGTTGAATTTTCTCCTATCGCGACTTATTTTATTTTGTTTTTATGCAGAAATACGCAATAACAATCCATCGGAGTTCTTCTTATTTAATTTTGTATGTAACAGATAGAAATTAATTATACTAACGAACTTGCTTCTTTGATATTTATAATTCCTTTTATAAATCATAATTTTATAAAAATAATATGCCAGGAATAATGCAAAATTAATTTATGAGGAATACTAATCAGTACATAAATGTTAAATGTGTGGCAAATAATGTTTATTAAAATATAATAATCAATTTGCTTCTTACATTTTTTTATACTTTCAAATGTAATCGTGTATATTTCTTTTAAAATATTGTCACGTTACAGAAGATTGCATTATCAAAATAATCTAAGATATTTTTGGCTTTGATAATATTTATAATATTAAAAATATCTTTTCTAGAAAATAATAATATTTTCTTTGAACAACTGACATATCTTAGCATTCAAATACGAAAGACTATCTTATAACAATATACAATCTTAAAACCAATATATAGAGTATATGTATAGAGCATTTTCTATTAGTATTTAACAGATAATTCGCTGCGGAAGCTTTCTATCATCAGCTGAGGAAAACTAACCGGGCTAATAAAAATATCGCGAAAGCGCTGCACCGAACGGTTTCTTGGCACCCTATTATTTGGACCATTCCTTGCAGTTCTGATCTAAGTCAGAACAGTCTGCCAAATCGTACAGTGCAAAAATCCATCTCGTGTCCCCGGACGAAAGGGACACTAGGTGTTCGGTGCATTGGCTGTCGCTCTTGAATCTTTCGGGAGGGTCGGCCCCGGTCGCGAGTAGCGCCGATTACTTTCGCATTCTGGACCGCTGCGGCTAAGTTTAGGTGACCACGTCGCGCAAGTGCGCGTGCATGAACGGAAAACGGTGGCGCCCGTTAGACGTCCGCCCGTGTAGAAAAACACGAGCGACCGACGTGCGACATAAAATTGACGCTTACCATCTGTCTACCTGACGTGTCCGAAGATAGCAAATCGCTCGGACTTCAGCCTGGCCAAGACCGTGCAGGCCAGCCGCGTGACCAAGGAGATTTTTCCGCGCACCGGAAAGGACCTAAAAAGTCTACCCATGCCTCTGATGTTCGCCAGCGCTCGTGCCCGCAGCGAGGTCAAGGAGATCCAGCAGGAAGCGAGGAGCGATATTAAGCTACAGGCGTTGAAAGATGTTCAGATGATGACCGAGGTGAATGACGCGCTGGAGCATGGCAAAAGTATGCGTGGCAAATCCGCGAAAGCGATAGAATTCCATCTGAGGACAGAAGCGATGAAGAATCTGTCCAAGAGCCAGGAATTGGCTGACATACGGAAGTTCCAAAGGGAAACTGTGCACTCTCTCTGGGACGACGCGGCACACGGCAGATTGATGAACGAAAGGACCAAGGCTCTGATCGACGAGGACAAGCTGACGCAGCCGTTTAATACGCTCAGTAGGGAGCTACGTGGATTCGAGCAGAAGTCCAGCAATTATTTCCTAGATAAGAGGTATCAAGATCGTGCGAGGCGAGAACTTTTGTATGGCTGTCGAGGATGCGAGTATTATAATGTTAAGCGTAGTAGATAGGTAAGAGTTGTGTTACGACCGAGTTCTCAGTAGAAAAAGGTATAATATTTTATTTTCTAGAAAAGTAGAAATGCGTGAAATAAAGATGAATTATTTTAAAAGGTGACATTTGGTTTTATATCTCAAAGAAGCTTATTTCTTTTATAATTTCTTATTTTAATACCCCCTTGTCTTATGACATTATGTACGAAACATATCAGTTAGTATCGATTTTCAAAAGTAGAAATATTAAAAATATTGTATATGTCTCTAATGGCTCTCTGATTCTTAAGTGATTATGTAAAAGCAGCCGAAAACTAAATCCCAGGATGAATGAGGTAAACCAATGGAAATCAAGACGATAATAAGTAGAACAAAATATTGAAAACTTTAGAATGGTTTGGATAATCAAGGAAAAAATATAATTATTCAAGAAATTCCTAGAAATAGCTGTAATTGAAATTTTAATTATCAAAAATTTCTTAAATAATATTTACCAAAATATAAATAGTACAAAACAATATTTGAGATTAAACTAGATTTGCGTTTACAAGTTTACATTGAATGAAATTAATAGCAAACAGACCAGCATCGAAATCGAGCAGCTGAATGCACGCGTGGTGGAAGCCGAGACGAGGCTGAAGACCGAGGTTCAGCGTATAAAGAAGAAGCTGCAGATCCAAATCACCGAGCTCGAATTGTCCTTGGACGTTGCCAACAAAAACAACATTGATTTGCAAAAGACCATTAAGAAACAATCTCTCACTTTGACCGTAATATCGAGATACTTACACGTAATAGTCAATATATCTAAAATAGCGCCCATTATACACATTGAATTTTTTTTCAGGAATTGCAAGCTCATTACGACGAAATTCAGCGCCAGTTGCAAGTGACCCTAGACCAACTGGGCATCAGTCAACGTCGTCTCCAATCATTGACGGTCGAGCTCGAGGAAATCCGCGGCAATTATGAATCCGTAAGTAGAGTGATTGATTCGATGCGTTTAACTTGAAAGAGATTGATTACAATGTGTGTTCGAAAAGTTTAGTTTATCCTCCGGATAAGCGAAGGTACGACGAACAAATACTAAATATTATATAAGCGTTACGTAACGGCTGTGTAAAAAGTAGAATTTCGTTGAAAGGCCCTACGCGCGAAGAGGACTGTCGAGCAGCAATACGAGGAATCGGTTAGCCGTATTAACGAGTTAACTACGATCAACGTAAACATCGCTTCGTCGAAGGCTAAACTGGAGCAAGAATATTCCACCTTGGCTGGAGATTACGAAGAAGTCACTAAGGAATTGAGAGTCAGCGATGAGAGATATCAGAGAGTGCAGAATGAACTCAAGCATACCGTCGAAATTGTTCATGAGGAACAGGAGCGTATTGTCAAGATCGAGGCTATCAAGAAGTCGCTGGAGATCGAGGTGAAGAACTTGTCCGTGAGATTGGAAGAGGTTGAGGCCAACGCTATTGTTGGAGGCAAGCGTATCATCAGCAAGCTCGAAGCCAGGGTAAGAAGATAGATGAAACTTTTCTAATTTTTAATAACATATATTCTTCAACCTAAATCATAACTGAAAATTGAATTCTTTTAAATACGTTTTGTTTTACATAATTAAATAAGTACAAAAGTATAATATTATAATAAAATGTCTTTAGTTCTTGTAAAAAATTTTTCGTGATGTATGAAATAATGTGTTATCAGTATTGTATGAAATAATGTGTTATCAGTGTAATCAGTATTGCGTTAATCTTTATTAAATTTCGTTTTCATAATAATTTTTGTCATCACAGATTCGCGACCTGGAACTTGAGTTGGACGAAGAAAAGCGCCGACATGCCGAGACTGTGAAGATCCTGCGTAAGAAGGAGCGCAACATTAAGGAGGTAATGATTCAAGTTGAAGAGGATTCGAAGAACATCGCCTTGCTGCAGGAAGCGCTTGACAAAGCCTCCCAGAAGGTCAGCATTTACAAGAGACAGCTGCAGGAGCAGGAAGGCATGTCCCAACAGAGCGTCACCAGGGTCCGCCGATTCCAAAGAGAGCTCGAGGCCGCGGAGGATCGTGCCGACACGGCAGAGAGCAATTTGACCCTGATCCGCGCCAAACACCGCAGTTTTGTCACCACTTCAACCGTGCCCGGTTCCCAGGTGTACCTCGTCCAGGAGACGAGGCAGGATCTGTAAAATAACCACCGTCACCCTTTACCACTTCGAGCGCCATGTCGTCGTCTTTATGAACGTACGTGTAATACAAAAGCCATAAGTATGATCCATATAATAATGTAGAACAATTAAATTTTTTAGTAACTAATAATAATTAATCATACGATTAAAGCGCGAGATCTTTTAATGTTTGATTCTGATAAAATTAATAGATAACAGATTAAATTTTCCAGTTATTATTAAATAAGAAGAAAATTTAATGCGGTGCTTAATTTTGACAGGCACATTGAACACCCTACGAGAAAAAAGAAAAGAAAGGGAGACGCGACATCAATCATCAATAAAGAGGCCGAGAGAGAGTTTTCAACGGGCCGCACGGCATGTTACTTTCGAGGGGTTAAATTGGAGCAACCAGAATACGCGCACCTATAAACGTACGAATCGATGCCAGTACAGTGTTTACTGTCACGTAACGACCCGTCGTAAATTCGAAATTACTTGGCCAACGAAATGCGATACATCGCAACGAAACCGTTAAAATGAAAGAAAATTATAATAACACTCATTATCTAAGAAATTTACTCAAAGCATCAAAAGCGTCAAAATTAAGAATCGATACATCTTTTAACGAATAAACAAATAAAATCTAACTATCTTCTCATCTCAATTACGTGAATGCATATAATTAAACGTAAGGGCAGAGAAAACGGATAAGAAATACAAGAAGAGAACATATTACGCCATTCTATACGCGCAATTGTATTTAAATGGATAATTTTAATTCTATTCTATTACTATATAGATAGGTAACTATTGCCCATATACACAACTCTCACTGTACAACATACACAATAACCTGTGTCAACATTAATTTAATAAATAAAGTGAAACACGTACGTACGAAAACGTTTGTGTGCTTCATTTTCCATATTTCTGATAAATGTACACTATCTTCAGAAATTTTATCAGCAAGACTTATTTTATAATAAAATAATCAACAAACTGATTAGCAAACTGATTGACAAAATTTTTTATTATACCACAGTATATAGAGTTATTAATATATAAAATTATTAATATATTAGAGTTATTAAATATATCTATATAAAGTTATTAATGGTGGACATGCAATGTCTCGAAAAATCACAATCATAAAAATTGAAAACTAGAACAATATGCTGAAAGGGCATAATCTCGAAATCTTAGAAATGAGACAATGTCCCGAATATACCTATATAATCTTGAAATATAAGAAACATAAGAAATAGGGGAGACCGGGGCTATATATATATATATAGATATATGTATACATATATGTATATATGTATACATATATGTATATATATGTGTATATATATGTATATGTATATGTCAATTGGCTAGTTTGACGACAACCGCCGTTCAATCGTATAGGGTAACTCCAGTGTATATGCCGCACCTAAGGAAAACTTAATTTATTGAGTACTATTTAATATGTTTAAGGCAAATGAATTATACCAATAAAAACTTTATACTGTCTACTACTATAAAAAAATTTAGAAATATGAATTATTTATTCTTTGTACTTAACAAAAAAAAAAAACTTTCAGAGACCCTTGCATTTTTGCCATATATCCCATAGGGGTGGGATAAATGATATTCATAGGTAGAATAATCGCCTTATAAAAAATTACAAGTAATGTTTATAAATAAGGTAATAAAATGTCATAATAAGTTATAAAATGTGTGTAAAAAGTTACTAAGGTGTAAGAATGATAAACAAATTATAAAACTGGAAAAGTTTTAAAAGAAAATAGACGAACGATAGATGCTTTAAAGGTTATTGTTATATGATCCCAAAAAAAAAAGGAAAAAGAACACATAAGAGATTTTGATTTTTACAGAGTGTTTGTATGGCATAAATCCCGCACGCTAAAAATGCCATATATCCTAAACAGGTGGGGTATTCAAGATATCAAGCTAAACAAAGAATACAAGAGCTATGCACTTGCATTTTGTTGTATTCCATTTTTTACTATCCCTCTACACTTATGTATCATGAAATAACCATTAAACCTTTTACACTCTTTACAGTAATCATTTTGCGTAGGTCGTAATATATCGCGCTACTTACTACATTGAAAAATCGATTCACCTCACGACGGTTTCGTTAATATTAACAGTAAAAAACTGAAATTACAACACAATACTAATATAGCATAAAGGCACATAACAGAATAATTGCGAGCAAATACCTTCATTCCTTCTATTTTTTCTGACTTCTGCGGCGTAAATACCGAAGTTACCCTATACTTTGACGACTGTCGTTAAATTAACCGTAACGATAAAAAGCGTATAGTTTCACGATCGACACTATATAGATTGACAATATTAAGTGGTACATTGGCGATTTTGACGACAGTGAACAAATAATATAAATTTACCTTATATATCTTGACGAGAACATATATTAGTTGCTTTCCATTTACACTCAAGTGATCTGAGTCACTCAATTATGTGAGTATTTTATACTCAGGTAAGATATGTTATTTTGTATTTACCTGCTTATTTTGGTGACAAAGCTATCGCATAATAATACAAGTCCATAGCTTCACTTTTAATGTGAGTTTATTAGATTCATTAAAGCACTTGGTCTCGATTGTGGATAAAAACTCAGTTGAATTTCACTTGCCAGCAAAAAGAACGTGCATTTAACTGAGCTATGACGTCACAAGTGAGAATTATCTGAGTTTTGATGTAAATGGAAAGCAACTATTTATTCCATATAATTTTAGCCAAAAATGACTCGGATTTTGATATAGTTCCGGAGTCGGCGCGCAACAAAAATACTTAATAAAAATCCATCAAATTAGCTTGAAAAAAAACATTATAAACGAGAAAAAAAGGCTAAAACCATTTTGTAGTGCTTTTCTATGATTTTTCTATATATCATTTATGATTGCCGAAATATATATTACTATAAGTGTTTAATGAAAATAAAAAGGCGCTCGGCGCACGTTTCGTTAAGATCTCGCACGCTCTTTCGTCTTAGTAATCGAAACTGTAAAATTGTCAGTATTAATAATGACTAATTTTAATAGGGCAGATTTCAAACTAACGAATGCTTGTTGAATCGTCTTTCTATCGTTTGCGGTTGCCGAGATATAAGCGTTTGATGAAAATAAAAAATCGCTTGGCGGCCGAATCCTTAAGATTTTGCGAGCTTTCTCGTCTTAATAAACGGAAATATATAATTGCCAATGATAAAAGTGACCAATTCTAGTACAGTAAAGCACGATCTAAAAAGTGCTTTTTGAATCATCTTTCTGTCTTTTACGATTGCCGAGATATAAACGTTTAATGAAAATGATGAATGCGGCGAGGCGCGCGATACTTTTGGCCAGCTCGCGCTTTATCGCTTTAATAAACTAAAGTACATAATTGCGAGTAATACAATTGAGTAATACCAATAGGGCAAAGTACGAAGAACAAAGTCTTTTTTTAATCATCTTTCTATCATTTACGGTTGCCGAGATATAAGCGTTTAATGAAAATAGAAAATCGCTTGGCGCCCGAATCCTTAAGATTTTGCGCGCTTTCTCGTCTTAATAAACGGAAATAAATAATTGCCAATAATAAAAGTGAGCAATTCTAATAGAGTGGAGCACGATCTAAAAAGTGCTTTTTGAATCATCTTTCTATCATTTACGGTTGCCGAGATATAAGCGTTTTATGAAAGTCAGAAATCATTTGGCGCCCGACCTTCACGGCACGCGCGCGCTTTATAATGTTAAAATAAACGAAAGGACGTAAATGTTATAGTAACAAAATCGAGATATTCCAATAGCGCAGAGTATAAACTAAACAGTCCTTTTTGAATCATCTTTATATCTTCGGTGGTTGCTCAGATATTTGCGATAAACGA
Organism: Temnothorax nylanderi; assembly: GCF_030848795.1. Classification (NCBI taxonomy): domain Eukaryota; kingdom Metazoa; phylum Arthropoda; class Insecta; order Hymenoptera; family Formicidae; genus Temnothorax; species Temnothorax nylanderi. Next base: position 304,406 of record NW_027249213.1, read on the forward strand.
TAGGGAAGACTTTTTTTTCTCGCGCCAAGCCAGCAACACATGGCCTTGACCTACTTTTGAGCGGCGGGCTGTACATTGACCTACTTTCTAAATTGGCCTTGACCTAGATCGCCGAGTCCGGGAATGCCGGCGCGCGCGCGCGGCGTGCACGGCAACGTCTATCGTAAATATTTTGATGTTTTTGCTGATTTTTTAAGGTTTATTTTAAGTAGCGAGTGGCCTGCTTCCAAAGCAGCGTCGTTTACGCTGTCACAGCTTCCTCCCTAATGTGAGATGTATTATTAATGATATTGCAATCACATGAGCGCTAATTACAATATATTATGTCGTTTTTGAATGATGTTTATATCTGTGATGGTTGCTGAGATATATATATAAGAATTTATGAATCGTTGGCTATGCATTATGCAAAAGCATTTTATAATTCGATCTTTATCGTTTAATCTTGTTCGAGAGAGCATGCCTCACATTAAAAGGACAATGATAAGATAACAATGATAAGATGAACGTATTTCTTGAGATTAGTCCCGTGTCGTTTGTCGCATTTCGGAATTTGGACCGTCTTCCCGCCGAGTACGAGCGACGGGATTCGTATAGTTTCCTTTTTTTCGTTGGCTAGCATTATGCAACAATATTCTGAGACTTTTTATCGTTTGATCTTGTTCGAGAGATCATGCCCTGTGTTAAAGGGCACATAACAATGTTACATAACGTCATTTTTTAAGAATTCTTTAAAATTCGTATGCTGATTTAGGAAACGTTTTTATTGTGGTTTTTTTATATTCAATAACGTTTTAAGACATTTTATTTTAAAATCTTTGAATCGTATATTGTTTATTGGTATAAAGGCATAAACAATTAATGTACTATTAATATTTTTAATATATCTTAACCACCACACCACAAGATTCGACGGTAATGACTGATGATAAAATATTATTACATACTCGTATATTAAATCAACATGACAGCAATCGTTCGTATACCGATCAAATAGATTTTGCAATATACGAAGATTCTCCTGATTATAAAATAGTACCTGCAATATTTAATTTGTGTTTATTAATTAATGAAACAAACTGTTTCCTAAAACCACAAGGTATACTTCGTTGGATAAAACATTCATTACAGTTGATTTCAATTTGTTATCATCTTATTGTTAATCTTGCAATATACACATATATCGCTTATGCGTATACGCGTGAATTATATGTATCACATAACCAAATGTTATTAATAAATACATGTTAATTTAATGAAAAATATATATTAGTATTAAATTATTATTAAGTAATAGCGAGAAATGTATTATGCTTCCGTTAAGACGCTTGAAACATCATAAAAATTATGAAAAGAATTTTAAGTTATAAAGAAAGCGAGAATCTCAAGTTTAGGAGTCGTCTTTAATTCTTCAGAAATCGCTCCTGTTACGCGGGAAGCATGATGAGCAAGGAGGTTGTAGTAGGTATTCTCTAGCAGCGGCACGCCTACCCCCACTTATTACCCATCGCCATCGGAACGGCGCGCGGTGCGGATGCCCAGCCGACCGCGACGGCCAATCAGAGTGCTGGCGGGTATGCACAGAAGGGGCAGTAGGCTCCCGCGCTCTGACCAATAGCAGCGTGACTACGCAGAGGCAATGTGGGGAGGCAACACCCTCGCTCAGAATACCTCCGTCAACCTCCTTGCCTAACATGCTATCCTGATACTTTTGCCGATTTAAACGGAGTTTTCGACACCGAGAATCGCCGTTTTCGCCTAGCCTCTTATTCTAATATGTACTTTCAACTATTGTTATGATCTTTTGTGCATCTCTACGATACGTGAACGAATATTCTTCTATTGTTTTATTTTAACCTAACATTAAAATATGAAATTTCTGTTATTATTATTATTATTATTATTATTATTATTATTATATTTGTTAATTATATTCGTTTAAATTACAAATAATTGACGCGTATGCGGCGCGCAATAATTAACGCTCCAACTCATTTCTTACGCTAAACATGACACCATAGCGAATTGAAAAGACCCGTAATACATGTCTTTTTCGCAAAACGACCCGGGACTAATCTCAAGAAATACGTTCATCTTATCATTGTTATCTTATCATTGTCCTTTTAATGTGAGGCATATGCTCTCTCGAACAAGATTGAACGATAAAGATCGAATTATAAAATGCTTTTGCATAATGCATAGCCAACGATTCATAAATTCTTATATATATATATCTCAGCAACCATCACAGATATAAACATAATTCAAAAACGACATAATATATTGTAATTAGCGCTCATGTGATTGCAATATCATTAATAATACATCTCACATTAGGGAGGAAGCTGTGACAGCGTAAACGACGCTGCTTTGGAAGCAGGCCACTCGCTACTTAAAATAAACCTTTCAAAATCAGCAAAAACATCAAAATATTTACGATAGACGTTGCCGTGCACGCCGCGCGCCGTCATTCCCGGACTCGGCGATCTAGGTCAAGGTCAATTTAGAAAGTAGGTCAATGTACAGCCCGCCGCTCAAAAGTAGGTCAAGGCCATGTTTTGCTGGCTTGGCGCGAGAAAAAAAGTCTTCCCTATCGTTTATCGCAAATATCTGGGCAACCATCGAAGATATAGAGATGATTCAAAGAGGACTGTTTAGCTTATACTCTGCGCTATTGGAATATCTCGATTTTGTTACTAACAATTACGTCCTTCCGTTTATTTAACATGATAAAGCGCGCGCGTGCCGTTAAGATCGGACGCCAAATGACTTCTGACTTTCATAAAACGCTTATATCTCGGCAACCGTAAATGATAGAAAGATGATTCAAAAAGCACTTTTTAGATTGTGCTCTACTCTATTAGAATTGCTCACTTTTATTATTGGCAATTATTTATTTCCGTTTATTAAGACGAGAAAGCGCGCAAAATCTTAAGGATTCGGGCGCCAAGCGATTTTCTATTTTCATTAAACGCTTATATTTCGGCAACCGTAAATGATAGAAAGGTGATTAAAAAAAGATTTTGTTCTTCGTACTTTGCCCTGTTGGTATTACTCAATTGTATTACTCGCAATTATGTACTTTCGTTTATTAAAGCGATAAGGCGCGAGCTGGTCAAAGAAATCGCGCGCCTCGTTGCATTCATCATTTTCATTAAACGTTTATATCTCGGCAATCGTAAAAGACAGAAAGATGATTCAAAAAGCACTTTTTAGATCGTGCTCTACTCTATCAGAATTGCTCACTTTTATTATCGACAATTATTTATTTTGTAATTAGCGCTAATGCATGGATGTATGACATCTATGTGATTGCAATATAGCTGTGACAGCGTAAACGACGCTGCTTTGGAAGCAGGCCACTCGCTACTTAAAATAAACCTTTAAAAGTCAGCAAAAACATCAAAATATTTACGATAGACGTTGCCGTGCACGGCGCGCGCCGCGCGCCGGCATTCCCGGACTCGGCGATCTAGGTCAAGGCCAATTTAGAAAGTAGGTCAAGGTATACAGCCCGCCGCTCAAAAGTAGGTCAAGGCCATGTGTTGCTGGCTTGGCGCGAGAAAAAAAAGTCTTCCCTATTGTTTATCGCAAATATCTGAGCAACCACTGAAGATATAGAGATGATTCAAAAAGGACTGCTTAGTTTATACTCTGCGCTATTGGAATATCTCGATTTTGTTACTAACATATACCTCCTTCCGTTTATTTAACATTATAAAGCGCGCGCGTGCCGTGAAGGTCGGGCGCCAAATGATTTCTGACTTTCATAAAACGCTTATATCTCGGCAACCGTAAATGATAGAAAGATGATTCAAAAAGCACTTTTTAGATCGTGCTCCACTCTATTAGAATTGCTCACTTTTATTATTGGCAATTATTTATTTCCGTTTATTAAGACGAGAAAGCGCACAAAATCTTATAAGGATTCGGGCGCCAAGCGATTTTCTATTTTCATTAAACGCTTATATTTCGGCAACCGTAAATGATAGAAAGGTGATTAAAAAAAGATTTTGTTCTTCGTACTTTGCCCTGTTGGTATTACTCAATTGTATTACTCGCAATTATGTACTTTCGTTTATTAAAGCGATAAGGCGCGAGCTGGTCAAAAGAATCGCGCGCCTCGCCGCATTCATCATTTTCATTAAACGTTTATATCTCGGCAATCGTAAAAGACAGAAAGATGATTCAAAAAGCACTTTTTAGATCGTGCTTTACTGTACTAGAATTGCTCACTTTTATCATTGGCAATTATTTATTTCCGTTTATTAAGACGAGAATGCTCGCAAAATCTTAAGGATTTGGGTGTCAAGCGATTTTTTATTTTCATTAAACGCTTATATTTCGATAGTATTTCTTATGTTTCTTTTATTTCAAGATTAGGTATATTCGGGACAATACAGGGGAACGGGGGGTAACTTCGGACACAGTGGGTACCCCGGACATTATTGAAATTCAAGTATACCGCGTATCTATGGCCATTTTTTAAACATTCTGATATGCCCTTCTGCGTATCTCGACATATGCAGAATGTTTAAACAATGGCCATAGATACGCGGGATACTTGAATTTCAATAATGTCCGGGGCTACCCACTGTCCAGGGCTACCCCCCGTTCCCCTGAGTTTTTAAATTTCGGCACATTTTTTTTCGGGACTTTGCATGTCCACCTTATTAATGTACAATATTTCCACATCTTTCCACTATTTGAATTTTACAATTTAATAATGCGTTTTGATTGTTAATTAAACATGTAATATGATAGAAGGTATTAAGGAAGAAAACACACACAAAAAAGTACATTAAAGTAAATTTAATTTATTCGAGCTAATTATTTTTTTCGGACCACTATGGCGTTTATTAGTAGGATCCGCTTAGAAGCCAGATTTGTGAAGCCCAGAACGTAGAGTTCCATTTCTAATCTTACATCTCATAAATGCCTTAAATTTATTTCATCAATTTGCTGTTCTTGTTAAATCTTGATCTCACACGTTAGGCTTCAATAATCTCGCATTTCCGAATTACAAATCAGGAGTTAATAATTAATAACATTAGGTACGTATATCTATTAACAATATTAAGATCCATCCACACCGCCAGGCACGCTTTATACAGCGGCAGTAATTAATGGTTGATTTAACACACACAAGTCCACCAGTTTTTATTTTATAAATCGTAAAAAACTCGATTCTAGTAACAAATGAGCGCATCGTAAAGAGTCGCGGAACGCGATTGTTGATTCATTTAACGGAAAAATGGGGAAAGAACTTTATCGATTTCGATAAAGTCGATTGCTATATTTGCGTCACAAGACACGCGAGAAACAATATTGCGATAATTATAAAAAACGGTAACTCATTGGATCGTCGGTGTTCTCGCATGCTCGTGGCTTCTATTAACGCTATATAGATCGTTTCACTTCGAGAAAAGTAAGCACATTTCAGTCTTTCAAATATGTATATACCAAATCAAGAAGCTTTCTAGCAAAATATGCCCGTAGAAAGAGTTGTTGCTCTCCAATTCTTCTTTTCTTTTGTTACAATTATATAATTTACGATTTATGTATCTTACTTTTAATACATTTATAGTGCATTATTTCGCAATGTCCGATATCTCACAAACAACTCCGCTCGATATAGATTTTATCCCACGATATATCTTGTATTGAAATTCTCGGGGAGTTGAAACTCTCCGACATATCTCTTTATTCCTATTACATTACGTGCCACCAACACACTTCGCAAATTTCTTTTATTTCGAGATAAACCTTTAACAGCAACAATCTTCTGCGACACTATATTTTATCGCGATATATTTGAGAGCAGATGAAAAAATAGAGGAGACGCGACATGCCCATTACAAACGTTACGAGTAATCAAAGAGAAAACGGTTACCATTCACCAACTCACCCACCCGCTGTTACGAAAATTACAAGTGCGCATTCTATCCATTATATAAGTTGTCGATAAACATTTACACCATTATATACAGAGTATTATACAATAAAATGGGAAACACAGAGAATAGAGATTGTGATATAGCAATGATGAAACAATGAACTTATCCTCGCTAATAGTATTACTAATAGATATTTCTTCTACGTAACATACTTAAAAAAAAAAGAATTGTGTCTACAAGCAATTTAATTTGGAAGCTTCTGTATTCTTTTTTATCTCATAAGTTTTATTTGCACCAAATATATAAACGAAAAATAATAAATTATAATTTAGACAACGATGTAACAACGAAAGAGATAGACAATAAATTATCAAAAGTATGACAAATTTATCTGATATATTTAAAATTTAATTAATAACGTTCAAGCATACTTATCTTGTGATTAAACAAATATTCGACATTCTATATAATACATTCAATACAATTGTAAGAGCTAACCTTTTTAAATGTAAATAACGCTACAAAAGAACAAACAACACGAAAAGTGATAGAACAATAATTAATTACAAACAAAATATCGCAATTATCATTAGAGACTTGCTTAATTATGTAGAGGAAAATAAATAGAATAAAAGCTCTTTGTTCGGAGGTCGTATAATCGTTGAAAAATTTGCAATATCTTCTCTAAACCATCCAAACAAATGGAAAATATTTTTGGTTTATAAACCTTTAGCAATCGCTAATTAACTTATTTGTATAATATTTGTATAATATAATGTGTAGTATCATTGATTTAAAAATCGCACTGTTCTGATTAAATCATTACAAATGATCACTCTTGAATTATAAAACTCAGTACAAGTTTTCGATACCCTCTCTTTAACATCGTATCATATAATTTTACTATAGAAAGCAATATTATCCTTCTTTTATAAATATGGAAAGGAAGAGAAAAGTTTCTTCCAGTGATCGTTTATGTGATACAATAAATTAATTACTTATACATAAATATCAAACAAAACAACTTGCATTAATATGTTAACAACTATTGTACTTCACATCTAATTTTCTTATTTATAAAAAATAAAATAAAATGTGAAGCTACATTTTATGCAGTTGCTACATACAGCAGACAAAATATAAATAGCATAATTAACGTAATCCATAATGATTTCAAAACTTCTTGATTTTCTTCCGACTTAAAATAGAATAATTCTAAAATATATTTAATATATAGCTTTCTTAAATAATAACGCCCGATATAAAATATCAGGACAATGCGATTTTCTTCGTTAACAAGTTTTTTTTTCTTTCCACCGGTAATCGTTATAAACACTGGTATCATCTAAAGCGTAAAACAAAATAGACGGTATAAATCGCCTTAAAGGTACAAGTTTCTTCCTTCTAGCGGAATCTTAATGCTGGCATAAATGCCGCCTGTGCAACGTTATTTTCTAATTTATTGTTACTCTTTTGTACAAGTGTATGGGGAGGCTTAAACGGTACGAAGTGGAAAAAGGGTGCAGAAGATGAAATATTATTTGGCAGTTCGGCATTTGTCAGATATAAGTCAGACTGTTCGACAATTCGACGACCCAGTTGCAATCTCGATGATTCAATTGACATTAAAACGTGTTTCTGGAGTAACGTCGATAACGTCGCCCGGAAATATAGCTGGCAATGGCTATATGTATGAGGAAGAAAAATATCTTTTAGTTTCGGTAAATTCAAATCTTGTCAAGTTAATATTACAATTTGAATTAATTTATTAACTCTGTTACATTTTGAATGTGCATTTTAGCAAAGTATTTTCTGCTAAATATATGTAAACTAAAAAAATTTATTTAGCAGAGACCCTCTATGATATTTAGTCCTTAAAGCATCAGGTTTATAATGTTCATCAAACACTTATTTAATTGAAAATTGCTGTAGTAATGCACAAGAATCGACACCAAAGATATTTTTCCTCGGGAACGAGTGTAACTCGTGGGAATATAACGTACATTATTATCCTGTTTCTCTCTCGTTTTAATTAATACTCGGTCTGGTATTGGCACAGAGAGTTGTACTAGCAGTATGGAAACAGCTGTGGGATAGACATCAGTCGAGCTTGCGACGTGTTACATCGACAGATTTATATGCGTCATGCAATCATCGCGAAGTTTCACCAATGCACAGACTATAGTTATTTACGTATGATAAATTAATCTACATGCTGTAACAGGAATGTATGAGAGCGAGTAAAAAGACAAAATTGTCGCCTTTTCAAGAAACGACAGTTTGTTAAAACTCGTACGATGTATACGTCGGCAACTATTACTTCCAGTTTATAGTAGAAACATTCCCTCTGATTACTAATTATAAGTCTAAGATGAAGCTTATGTGTAAAGATCAAGAATTTAAAATTTTTCAGGAATAAAAACCCTTTCTTAAAACTTTATATTTATCCTAAAGAAAAAAGTTTGAAAGTGTAGAAATATCTAAATAGCTTTAAGACAGCTCAGTCTTATTTCTATTTTTTTCAGTGATAAAAGATCATTAAAAATAATCATTACATTAATTTAACTGTGTAAGCTTTAAAATTAATTTTGATAATAAAATATTAAAAGACATTATTAAACAATTGCTTTTTTTTTAGAAGAAAAGAATAGGATTACAATAGCGATAGAAAACTTGTGAAAATTTCTGATCCAATAATATTTCATTTGAAGTCTGTTTCAATAGAAATTAAATTCAAAACGTTAAAAAATCTGTCTGATCACATTTTGTCAAAAGTAATTTAAAAAAGATTAGATTCTAATTGCAAAATATGTAAAAGACATATAAACGAAACTATTTGAAGTTAATATTAAGACCTCAATTAACTTGAAGGTAAGGGTAGATTTTCAACCTTAATTATGTATTATTTACTAATCAATCGTTAGATTCTCAGTCTTTCAACAGATTGCAATCCGCGACGAGCATGTAACGTCACTCCAGAATAATCGAACAGTATTTATGATTCATGGTTTTCGCTTTATCTCGTTTACTTCTTTCAAGCATTTTCCGAATACTACAAACTATATAAAATTAATTTTTCGAGATATATTTTGTCTATCTGCAACGCACATTTCTATTGCATCATATATTGCAGTGCAGGTTGTTCTTAATTTATGCGATATATTTACTAATATATTAAACAATTGTGTTTAAAACAGAAAAATTTTCATATATAATGTTCTATTACAATAAGTACATAAAATAAACTTCAAGATTTGTCACGTAAATACATATACACTTTTAACATTAATAAAAATGCTATTAAGTATTTTATTTCAATTATTGACATTGTCAGATTATAATTCCGAGAAAATTTGTTAAAATAAAATTTTTTGTTACAATTATATATTCTTTGCTCCTGTTGAAAAATATAAAACTTATATTTAATAGCATGTCGTTTAAATCAGATTATGTTGGTCACATAAATTAAAAGCTATCGGCACTGATCTAAAAAATGAAGGAATATAGGTTCCTCGTTATGAAATTGTGCAACTGGATCGGAACGTTGCGAGCATGTAAAAACGGAAGAGGAAAATTAGTACGTTCGATCGACGTCACCGGTAAAAAACAATACAAAAATACGATTATATGTTCAAAGGACCCTCCGTTCTTTCGTTCTATAGTATAATAATAATAATAATTGTAACTTCGCAGACTTTTATGTTGACTATGGATGACGAAGATTCTTATTTTTCTGTTCTCCTGCATTCTATCGCACGCTTTGCTAACTTGCTATCTTTCACTCTGCATAAATCGTCTTTCATATTCCTCTCTCACTTTGTCAAAGAAATATACACTATACACTATTACCGATATAATTCATTATCCGTTGAAGAAAAGAAGAATCTATTTGCGGATAGATAAACAATTTCTCCTGTTCTTCGCCGAGAATTACAATTATGTTTCACGGAGAGACATCCCATACGCATACTCGTCGCATTCTTAGTCTCGCAAAATATCAAAGTTACATACTTACTTCAACCACTACGATTGCTTTTCAATCCATTGAAATACAGCACATAGATGTAAATTTATCTCGAAACTTTACGTTCAAAAATTTAAATTAAAGAAGATTTATAAAACGGCATTTTCGATAAACGGATGAGTTTCTTCAATGTCGGTATAATGCAATACAATAGAAATAACCCAGGATATAATAATCCAAAGAGCACTTGGATATAGTTGTGGCAGAAGAAACCAACGTGAAAATACTGTTTCTTCATTTAATTTCTTTTAAATATGTTATTATCCTCTTATATACACAATCTTATATTATCTTACATTTATTGTTTAAGCACTATATTTTAACATTCAACTTTTCTTGAAAATTTCTTTTAGTTCAAACACATGCAGAACATTTATCTGCGGCATTCTCTATTGTTAAAAAGATAATATTATTAAAAATGAAGTAGCAAATAAGACATTGTCTCAAAAATCCACAACTATTTTTGTTAATATCGGTTGGTTTCTTCTTGGCTACCTACATCCGCTCATCTGAAACACGTAATCGACCACTCATCTTCGCTGTACTTCGTACTTTTCTTTATTCCACACAAAAATACCCGAAAATATGGATTCTCCAATGAGTCTCTTTTTTTTTCATCAAATTTGTTTTCCACTCTTTCCTCTTTTTCTTGTACCAGTTTTAGTTCAACTCTAGTCTCATTCTCACACGCTTCTCATACTTTCATGTTTCTTTCATGCCACGATACACGCGTACTTTTGAGCTTAATATCCTTCAATTTCAGCCTTCCTGCATTACAAAGGAAACACTTCGAAAGCTTCGCCGTACCATTGTGTATCGCGCTCACTTTCCGTATGATTACGCAAAAATATTCGTCTTGAGCAAAACATTCGTATGTATCTACTATACTAAGAGTATACGTATAGGGTCGACAAATAAAACCGGACAATGTACCAAAGTTTCACGATACCTCATGCACGGGAGGGAGGGTGAGCATTCTTCTTAACAGTTCCGTCAGTGAATTTCGTCAGTGAATATGCATAAGCACTCACTAGAGAATTTCTCGTTTCCGACGATAAGACCCACCTTATTCAAATTATCCGTCTCTATTGGACATCGTCATTGCTGTCAATCGAATGTCCGGTTTTCCTATCTACCCTGTATAAGCATTTTTATCGACAAACTCGGCACTTTTTTCAGAAAAAGAAACCAAAAGACATGCATTTCTTTTATATAACATGATGTATGGTATTTAGACTCCAAATGTGACTCTAATTTCTACACGCACCGATAAAATAGCGAATCTTTACGGTAAATCTTCGGAACTGAGATAAAAAATGTGTGGCTTTCTTCGCATATGATCTGCCAACACGTCGAGTCGGAGCTGAATTGATACGTTTAAATCTTGCGCAACATCCCGATTACTCCCGACGAATCGGCATATTTACGCGAGCACAATGATCGTTTCACTGAGGTAACTTGTTTATAAGATCGCCCAAACAATATATGGTTCGGTTAATCGAATCGATTATTCCAAGAGAGATAACGGGGAGAGATATATATATGTAATATATAATTATATATGTGTGTATATGCGAGTACCGTTACTCATTAGCATTAATCAATAAATGTTGCTATATAATAAATTTGTATATTTTATTATCTTAGTATTATCGTAATAAATATACAGCAGTGTGTGTTTTTTACGTGTCAGTGTCTGCGTGTGTCGATGTGTGTGGCGCGTAATTGAGCGATCGTTCGATTAACCGAACGCGTATTGCGATTGCCTGTTGACCCATTCAACAGAGTGACCGATCATCAGGCCGCGATATATCGGGACTGAAATAAGGTTTCTTCCTGCAGCTCGAGCGCTACCGATCGTTCGAAACGATCAACAGGCTTAAAAACCCATTCTATTTCTCTGCTCGCGATTCTCCAAAGCGATACCAATTCTATTCATACAGTAATTTACTCGACGGTCTCGCATAAGAAAGAATCTCATAACTCCAGCCAGTCTGTTTCCGATTCTTCTTGACTTATCGGAATATTTCCCCGCCGGAAGCTCTATCGCGTCGAATTTCAAGACAGCGACGTTCGCCTATATGAACAAATCGATTTTTTGTAGTTTTTCCATCGAAGAGCTCCGTCGAAAACGCTTAATCTATTTCAGGTCGTCTATAGCGCCGTAATTAGCGAGCGATTTCTTGATCCTGAGTGCGGTTAGCCTGGCGGCGGCATTATGATACCAACATTCCTTCATTACTTTCGACATCACTTGTAGAGCCTAAATAGATATAATAAATTATCAATTAATTCTTAATCTAATTTTATCTTATCACGATATAAAATTATTTTTGTGCAAATAATTTCAATAGGATATAACTTATTACTTTTTATAATTTTAATGGGATATAACTTAGCTAATAATTTAAGTTTTTAATCAATAACTACAATTTTTTAGATTTATATTTTATTTTTCAATCATTACTGACTGATTTAATTAAATTATATACTTATATAATTTTTATATCTAACTCCGTTATATTTCTAAGTCATGTAAAAGTGACAAGCATTGAAAAGACAAACTTGTCAATTACGTCAATAACGTGACAAGAAAACCTTATCAATTAGAGATCATATAAGTATTTTACCTGCAATTCAGTTTTTTAAGCGCTTTTGCTGGGTGCGGTTGAATATTTAAATTACGCTTTTTACTTTATTTAATACTCACTTCGATCGACTGCCATCGATTCGGTATCGACGGCCGCTGTCGATCAGTGCACACGACTTTCCGCATTTCCTCGATAGTTGGATCGGAAGGCACCAAGTCGTAAAAGGGCAGCTGATACTCGTCATGAATCCCGCCAACATTGCAACGTCTAGCGATCTCCCAGAGGATCAAACCGAGTGCGTACACATCGGCCCTCTTGAACGAGTCGAAGTGGTTCATGTTTATCGTCTCTTCAAGAACCTGAAAGCAGAAAACGTTCGTACAAGTTGCCGAAGAGCCGCCTCCCTGACCGAGTATAAACGATCGCGAGTTATCTTCGTTATTTTTATCGTTTAATAATTATTAATCTTTCCATACGTCTTCATCAAAACTCATTTTGTTCTTTCACCTGTCAATAGAAAAATTGTCTGTCTAATTAATGCTATGTGTAATACTATCAATATCTTATTTCTTCCAATAAGAAAAAATAAATCGAGTTGAAGTTGAAAGAACACATTAGATCACATTTTATCTAATTTTAAATTTGTCATTAATAAAAATAATTATATAATTGCTACAGCATTTCAGTGGACGCGTTATTATCAGCGACATATTGACTATTAGCATCATTTGATTAGTTTAATTAATGTTTATCAATATTTGTGTTGTGATTAATATTACAATCTTGTTTTATTCTTCCGAAAAATAGGGACTGTAGATACTTCTGCTCTTTATGTATAGAACCAGAGAAATCTCTTTCACATGGCAATATAATTACCTCAGGCGCCATGTATCTCTTTGTGCCGACTCTGTTGTTGAGCTGAATGTCGACGGTATCCGTGATTACGTCGTGCCTGGCGGCCAATCCGAGGTCGCCTATGGCGCAGGTACCATTAGTCTTGACGAGGATATTTTTTGACTTCAGGTCCCGATGAGCGATGGCCGGCTTGCCTTGCGTGCCGACTATTTCCATGTGAAGATGCGCCAAGCCAGTGGCGATCGACAAGGCCATCCTTATCATACCGTTCGTATCGACGGTTGATCTGTTGAGGTAATCGAAGAGCGAACCCTTCTCATGATAGTCCGTTATCAGCCACAGCTGAGTCCACGTGCCGTTATCTGAAAAGAAACCAAATTAGAGATATCCGCCATTCCATCAATTTACAATTTACTTAGAAGATATAGCTCAATCGCAGCAGCTCTCATAAAACAATGTGCAAGTTAAAATATGTAACGAAAATCGATGAAGAGGGTATTTCAATGTTCCATGTAATCTGAGAGAAGATCATTTATATGCGCTCGAAACATTTCCAGAAATAAAATGTTTCCAGTCAAATATTCCATCATAATTCTTTCATTTGATCAGTTAAATTAGAATTTTAAATTATGATTTAAATCTAAATCTTCTTGATAATATAAACTAGAACATTACATTTACTTTACGATTACATCTTTTATTTTTTAATTTGTAAAAAAGAAGATCACAATGATTAAAATTCTTTTTTAAATTAATATAAACAAGCATGTACTCTGAAAATGGTGGAAGACAAATGTTGAAAAAGTACACTAGGCTACTTCTTAAGTATTATTCTCAATTTCGCCAGGATTTTAGATTTAAGTACGAATATGAAAAACTACCTTTGTTATCGGCAGCGATAAAACCTAGGATATTGTCATGCCTCAGCATCACCGTCTGATAGATTTCAGCTTCCCTGAACCAGGATCTCTCTTCTCGCGAGCTGAAGATCTTCACGGCAACGTTTTCGCCGCGCCAACGACCGCGCCAGACCTCGCCGAAGCGGCCTTTTCCGATCGTTTCCACCAGCTGAATCTGGCGCGCTATACTCCGTTGTACCAGAAGTGGCAGGCCTACTTGAGAGAGGATGGGCATTGGAGAACGTAAATTTCAGTATGATTAAAGATGACTCACCCGTCGCGTGTTTGTGTATCAAGAGACGAATAGATTAACGTGTGCACAAATACACACATGATTTTTTAAAAGAATATATTAGTAAGCAAATCTGAGTTAGCTATTAATTTTGCGCGTTAAGTAATTAAATTTTAACGTATAATCACTCATCCGTATTTTTACACACGTTAATATATTGTATATACATATAATAGGAATATAGTTGTATATTACAAAAATATTTTAATAATTTTTTAAGATTACATAAAATAAATTTATGTAAAATTAATGTTTTACATGCAACAACTTGTTACATTTGCTATAATAAAAGACTGTAAAATTAAGGATTACTGAAATACGTAATTCTATAATTTTTAATAATATTATAAGAAAATTAATGTAGTTATTATTGTAAATTGCGTTCTAAATGTTATTGATGAATGTGTCCAAACGACTGATCACATCAGAAACTTTCTATAAAAATTCGAGATAGATTTGCCTTTTATCTTATCATTCTGTATCGCTGGTTTCATATGATCAACTTTAATTTAGTTCGACCTACCTGAGCCGCTGCCACTCGTAGTCATCTCCAACATATCCCTGATAGTGACGCCGCCCAGAATTGGTCGGTCCGGAGCCTCCAGCGAGTCGTCCGGAAAGTGCCTAGCCGGCCTCTTTTTGGTCATGTGTACGTGATAGATTGCCATTACGACCACGCAGATTGCGCATATTGGTAGTGCTATCGTCAAGGCCATTTTCCAGGTAACCCACGTTGCGTCATCGCCGCTCGACGATACTTTCGGCAAGATATGTTCGGTTATTATTCGCACGTAGGAAGCACCGACGGACAAACGCTAATTTCGTCCTTGATGACGCCGTATTGTACATACGTGTTATCGTACCAGAGGTACGGTATACCAATATCAGAGGTATTCAACCCATAATGCGTATCGCGGATGAATGCCGGATGATGCGTTATCTCAAAGTTTACGGACAAACTACGTGAATCATGCAAAAAATTATTTGTTCTAATACAATTAAATAAAATTATTTTATGACTTTTGATAAACCGGTCTTGAAATTTACATTCACATTCGTGTCAGAGAAAGGTTGAATATCTCTCATCTTGGAAGCGAAAAACTTCGCGAAAGTATATGAATTGGTTAAAATCATTGTAAGTTGTTGATTTAAAAGCAAGCAGCACGAGTAAAAATTTTCAGACAAGAAAGCTGTGAGATGTAGATGTTAAAAAAAAAGAGAAAAGAGAGAAAAGCGGAAACGTGCGAAGACATTTAACAAAACGTTAACGAAATGACTAATGCAAAGCGAGCTCCGTGTTAGCAGCGGTTAAACACATTCAAAAGGGGTTTAACGTAACATGGATAAGATTTCGGACGATTTTTATATGCAGATTAGGTTTGGTGACCAGGAGCTTGATTTATGGCTGAACCTCTGACAAGTCACGAGACTGAAAGAAAAACGTCCTAAGAACCTCTTCGAAAATTGGATGATCAACGTACGACTGCGTCTCGATTATTTGCTGGGTTTTATATTTTTATGATCTTTCGAGAGACAGATATTAATAGTGCGAACTGTTTTTTGTCGTAGTTTCTATCTTTATGCCGGGATGATACTACTTCTTTCATTAAATCAATGATCATTCTAGTGTTAAACCCGCGGTAATTCTTTTGTTCTACGTAATATGCAAGGTAAGCTCACATCATGGTAGCATTATAAATAGATTCCTCTAACATCTCGAGACGTCTGTAGCACGTTAAGCATATAATTTGACTTACCTGCGAGTAACAGTATTGAAGAGCATCAAGGTATATCTTTCAAGTCACACGAATGCTATTAATCAATTATTGAAATTCATCACACAAATGTTAAGTAAAAATGGTATTAAGCAGTGTCTAAAACAATCCAGTTGTTATAAAATATTTAACAAAAACTATTTATTAAAAAATAACTTGTTTATTTCAGCTCACGTTAATCTTCGATAATTCTCAATTTCATCCTCGCAACAAAATAAATTGCGGCAGCTATACCCGGAAAAGAATTAGTTTATGATCAAATGTATTTTCAAACATATACAAAAATGTAAATCACAGATTATTTTAATACTTATATTTTCACTTATATAATAGATATAAAGTTAATAATTTTGAATAAAAAAATATTTAATATAACGTATCAAAAAATTGCGACAATGTCTAAGTAAATTTCCGTTAAAAATTATCTCCACAAATCCAAATTACGAAGTAATAATTAAATCGTACAAATTAATATCTAATTGTTTAAATAATTACTGTAAATCGAAAATTTCTTTAATTAAAATTATTATAACAGACGTATCGGAATATTACTTTGCAGACGTAAAGATTTGTAAAAGAGAGTTATGACAAAACTGGATATATGTATATATGTATAAAACCAAACAACTATGTAACCCATCGTGGAATGAAACAACCGCGAAATTCAATTGGTAGGATTTTCGCATGAGCCATGTGTAGGTATTAGATAGGACAAATCGCGATATAATTGGATATTGATCCCTCTGAAGATTTCAATGAGATGACAGGCAACACGGCGAGAAACGATTCACTGATGAATGATCGCACAGCCAACGATGAGTCTCCCAATAACAATGAGAGGTAATACGAGAATGTGCACCTTGCCAACATTAATAAAAGGATATTGTTCATACAAATACGTCACTTAAACAATAATTAATGTTTATAGGTTTCTGTTTCGTCACATAATATTTTTGCTTATAATGCATAGAAATGTGTGATATCGTAATTTTCACATTTTCAATGTTACAGAAAGGAACTAGACGTTTTCCTAAATATTTGTTCCTTCCTAAGATATTAGTATTTAATATAACATATTTTCTCTTTTTAGTTATATAACAATATAACTACTTTTATATGAATTTAATATTTATTCCAATAATATGCTTCAATTTAAAAAATATCTAACAGATATTAAATGATACGACAAAATAAAAATTCTATAATTACTATATTTTTATACTATTTATTATCTCGTCATATAATTCTCATATAATCTCATCAGTATAACTAATAAATTAAGGAATTGTCAAATTTGATTTATCATCGTTTCCAATATCTTTTTAGTATTTATAAAAATACACGAGAAACATGAGAATCAAGAACATTTGTTAACTAGAGCTATCGTTTTTTTTATTTATATTTACTCAATCTTTGCAACTCATTTTTATTGGAAAAGAAAAATATTCCTTAATAAAATAAACTCGAGAATGTCAAACATGCAGAGTTCTGCAGAACTAATGATACGATACGTTTCAATATTGACAACGATGTAAATTAGTGGCTCAATACGAAAATATCTTCCGCGTGCTGCCAGTAAATCCTCGTCGGAGCTGATTAAACCGCCACGTGAATGTCGAATTCCATAAGCGAATACGTAACGAGCACACATCTCGGGCTAATATCAAATCCCTGCTACGTGAGTATCCACCGATAACTGGCCACCGTTCTCGCGGATTTATTGGAGCGCGTATAATTGATAAATATCACTTTCAGCCTGTCCCATCATCCCTTTGTCCAAATCGTGTTGTGCACGCCTCGTTACTTTATATTCCCGAGGTGAAGTCATTCCATTCGCGCTTGGCAAATTGCACCCTCGTCCTCAACGTACGTTTCTACTCGCAGTTGAAATCCATGATATATAGATATCATATATTTTCCACACAGTTCTATGCTTATACTAGGTCGCTAATAATTTAAATTAAAAATACAGTACAAATAAACGAATAAATAATCCAGCCATTAATTACTGTTGATTATTCAACCATTTTATTACAAAGTTTATTATTTACGATACTTTATAGTGTTGCTCTCATTTATCATTATACATAAAAAACGTGGTTTAGCATAAATACGGACGTCTAAATCTATTTTTAAACATATTGAGATAAGATATGAAGAATACGAGCTTAGTTTATTATATGATATACCAAACTGCTATCTCAAGCTACATATTTGTTGCAATTTCTTACCAACTTGTCCTGTTGTAAACATACGTACAATAAGTAATTGTTAATAACTCTACTTTTTTGTAAAGATGGATCACCAATTGATTAACTATTTCAAGAAGTAACAAAAAGTTTTCATTTGGTTTATGAGTTATTAACGTCATATAAACATTCCAATATAATCAACTAGATACAATCTTTCCTGAAATAGGAAATTCGATTGATCAAATTTGAGTCTGTAATTAGAACAACTTTATATCGTGTATATCGGATATTTGAATGTTACTAATATTGGTAAAAATTTTACAAGCTCTTCTTCCCGTAAAATATTACTCGTGAAGTCGATTATTGTCAATAACACACAAGTATGCTTTTGTTAAACTTATTTAATTCTAAAGAGCAACTACATTTGTTATTCCTATAATTTATTTAGATATAAATCTTTTAATGAAAACTAAATGTCATATACACATTTATTTCGTAATATATTTGATTTAAAATACACGATTTTGCAGAAATTACAACTGCGTATGTTAACACGATACCGGAAAGGGTATGTTCTAGGGTTAACATACTCTCGCAGTTACATATGAAATAACAGACTGTGGAGAATATATGTCCTCGGTTTTTTTTAATCAAATTTTTTCCACGTTGCAAAATTCACCGGTATATGTATATGTATACATATAGACAGACCCGTATTATCTTATCTGCACGTAACGTACACAGCACGTTATCTGTATCCCCTCTTTATTACAAACAAGAGATGTTACGAGTAGAAAACTACGATATATTACGATATATGAGTGCACAATTCAATGATGTCAAAATACATTTGAAATCTAGTAGAAAGTAATTTTTATAACTTACGGTCAAAAATTCACTTTTACAAGTGTCAATAAATAATAAAACATTTAAATTAATAATAAAAAATTAATTAATTAAGTTTAATTTCAAATTAATTGCTCGTTATTTTTATTTAACAATAAAATGTTAAAAGTTTAACGCAATATTATAAATATGAATAAGTGCTGAGTTTAAAATAATTGTAAAATAAAACATTATAAAATATTGTACGTTATATACGCTTACATAATCTTTTTAAACGCTCTAAAGATAATGTGCGTATTGCGTAATTCATATATCTCGCATTATGTAACGAAACAGCAACGCCATTCTGCAGTAGCAACAAAATATCGATTTTTTCGATAAAAAGTCGTTTAAAAGCTGAAAAACACGATGAACGTGATCAGGATAGAGAGAACTGTCGTTCGATGGTAGCCATTCTGTCCGTTCCTTGTCTTGTCAGCTTGGCACAAGCAAGATAAATGACGCGAGAACGTGAAACATGGGGGAACACAGGGGAGAGAGTGGTGTGAAAAGTGCGCGCCCAGACAATTCACAAAAGCGTAGAAAATCGATAATCGATACCCCGCTTTTCTCATCACTGTCGCACGCGTGCCTTACCAAGGTTGCTATCAGAAAAGTCCTTTTCCCGCTGATTCATGATCCACGAAATGGAAAGCTGAAGCGCCATGAAACAATGACGCGGATTTATGTTTATGGCGGAGCAAATTCATATTTTGAATTAAAATTAAGAGATTGGAAAATTAGAAAATTGTAAAAGCAGTTAAACAACATAATACCAAATTAAGTATTTTGTTTTGTATAATTATGTATATTATGTAAAATGAGTGTATAAAAAATAATGAACGATAGATTCAAATATTTAGAACATGTAAATCCGCCATTGTTTTTAAGCGCTATTGACATAAATTAAAGCCTAAAAAAAATTCGCAGATTGCATTAATCGTCAGGATTCAATAGTTCATTAAAATTTTTTTTTTGCTTTCTGAGAACTTATAGCCTCATTGCTATAAGTTCTCGAAAAGCCCCGAGCACGTGACTTAAGAGTTTTAAATACGTAAGTTGTTATATAAGTTGTTGATGTAACAACACACTCGAAAGTTACCAAATCATTATCAGACAAAAAAATAGATAATTCAACAGACGAGAATCGTCAGTCAGTCGATTGTAAAATTATCCGATATCTCAATAAAATCGATCAATCTAATTTTATAATCTTTTTCTTTAATAAATTTATATCGCTTATGCTCTTAACGACAAAATGTTCGGGAGCCAATAAATTATTTATTTAATTTTGCTAAACTATAACGCAATCACACATAATAGATGCTGTTAGTTATCTGTGTAAATTATCTTGTTGCAACTCAACGATTACAAAGGCAAAACCTATCGCTCGCATCACATCACGGACGGCTGATCCATTCAGGACGGACAAGGCAGGAAATGCATTCGACCGTAAATTGCTTTGTCTCGATAAACATTATATTACAAAATAAGCATTACAAATTATTTATTATTTTAAAAAATGTAGTTAAGTGTTAATAATTTTATTTATATATAATATATATAGATATTACATTATATTCCATTAAGTTAACAAATTAGAAAATCATATATTATATCAAAATTTCTTTATTTCTCTTGAAAAATACAAAATTTATAATAATAAGTAAAACAAAAATTTATGTCCTATAAGATTGTAAAGTTTTAATCTAAACCGATTAGATCAAAAAAGCCTTTTAGCAACAAAAGAAATATAATTATAGCCATATTATTAGCCATTTATTCAATTATTCATATCAAATACCTTATTTACATTTTGCAAATATCATTAACCTAATGGCAATGATCTTCTCCTCTTTCTCTAACACCGTCACATTTTAATATACACATTTTAATAATAAACCCAAGTCACGATTACATTACAAAACCGAACTAACATATAATCATCTTATTAATGAATTATTTTAACTATTCTTGAAATTCATAATTATACAAATAATTTTAACACATTTATTATTTTAATAAATAGATTGCTACAAATCTTTTACTATAAATATATCACGAAATTTTTTAAATTTTCCTTAATTTTTATTTAGAGAAGAATTTATTTCTTTTCTGGCCTAGATAGAGATATCATCTTCAGCATTTCCGCCATTGAATCCTTCGAATTTATCAACCAGTACGTTTTTGCGAGTATCTCATTCAGCGGAGAAATGAACTTTGCGGCCAAAGCAACCTTGAAGGCGGAGAATTTAAAGGCGGCAGCCGTTTTAGCTGCGATTTATTGTACCTCCTCTGAGGCGGTTCGCGAAGCGAGAATACGACCGACCTCTGGACTCGTAAGTAGGAAAAGAAGGCCTTAGATCGCGATTGCAGTAGTCAGAATGATCGCAACAGGCGACCACGAATTCGTTGCCATCTGGACCGCGTAGCGTACTGTTCGTGGTGCACCAGACAGAGTATTCCGTGTCCGGAAAGAAGTTCATCTTATTGTAACACCTGGGAAAATAATTTACATAACAAGTACTGCCGCGGACCAGACTGACTATGGCGTTTCATGTCGCCGAAAAGTGGGAACACTCGACAGCTGCCGTAAACTGTAAAATGACGTAATACGCTCATAGAGATTGCAGATAAAGTGTATCAGCGAATCATTGGAGTAAGATTTTGATGGGATAGTATCCAAGAAAAATAAAGAGGAATAAAGGAATGCTAATGGCAGCATTTTAATTGGCTCAGTATGCTACAACGCAGAGTTTAATAAGCTGCAGAAAGATAATTAGCATACATCTAAACTTGACTGCATCGGTTAGCTTTGATCGTGTGATTAATCGATTTTCTTTTCTGTTTATATTACAGCTGAAATTATAATTTAAAGCCATCATAGTTAATATCTAAAATTCTAAAGTTATATAGTTTGAAACGAGAAAAATAATATAATTATTAATCAAAGAACCAGCTGGCCAAAGCTGTCGATGTAAATCTTTAAAAGAATCTACACATATCTGAAAAAGAGAAAAAGTTGTGAAAGTATTATATCACTCTGTTTTTGTCAAGAAGCAATAACAATTTTGAAAAAAATCTACATTTTAATAATAATAGTTTTTTTTTTATTAAAGAATAAATACTTGGAAAATATTTTAAGAACATATCACATTTTTCTCAGTGACATACATGTGTAGATCAGTATAAATAATAGTATACACAGTATTTTGTAATTTTTGGATCAAAGTTCTATATGTACATATTATCTAATTTTAAAAGTTTTTTATTTGTAAAGAAATTAATTATTTTTTCTTTTTTCACAAGTCATCAGTTTATAAATATTTTGTCATATTGCCATATGATAACGTGTCTTTAGTTAAACTTTTATCTAAATAAAATCTTTTCAAGATAAACTAAAAAAAGTATACTTAAAGCATAAACTAAAAAAGTTTTTACAAGTAACAAAACTTTATATTTGATTTAATGTTAAATTTTATTTAATATTAATTACTATATAGAAAACCTTTGTAAAGTTAATTTTTTCGGAGAAATTTATTCTCCGTTAAAGAAATTACTTAAAAAGAAGGATAAATGCAATAATAAATCAAATAAAATATTAAAATTTGTCGAAAAAATTCTAAAGTTTGACGCAAATCTTACAATATACTGTAAATTAATCCATATAAACAACAATAATATAAGATATTTTATTTTACCATTCATAAACAAGGGGAAAAACATCATCTACATTTTCTTCAAATTCCATAAAAGTATTCAACGGCATGTACAAAGATAATAAATACATAAAGTCAGGAGGCATGCGGAAAAAAAAGTAATAGTATAATAGTTCAATCCTATTTAAGCTTCACAATCTCAAGAAAGTTTCCTGATAAATAGTATTACGAAAGTTAAAAAGAACTTGACATGAGATCATATATTAACAACAAAATATGTACTAATGAATGTAACTTGAAACTAAGTCTATGAGCAGCAAATAAGATAATCCATGGTCTTATCATAATGTTCTTTTGCACAAAAATTAGATCTCTCATGTCAGCTTCTTTAATGTTCCTTCACATAATAATAAATCAAGTCATCAAGTGTGTATAATACATTTCTGCGAAAGTTAAATAAAAAACCGCAAGTTTTGCAGAAAATCTGAAGGTTACTACAGGAGGCGAGAAAAATATTTACAAAAGCCACCCTTTTTCGCGTGGGTCACGCTATCGAAGTACATACTACGGGATAGTACTGTCGATAAAGAGTGCAGAGAAGAGAGCTATGACAACATGCTACCGGTCCTTTCCGAGTTCACTCAGGAGGATTTCCGGCGTACAACTTGTAAGGAAAAAAAAATACAAGAGAAGATCGCCTTGAAGCGACTATAAGCTCCGGAGGTGGCAAACATCTCGGTCAAACGTCACAATAGCATATTATCTTATCCAAATTTGTTATCTCGTTTTATTTTCTCCTAAAGATACCGTATATTTTACATTGTGTGATCTCAACTCAACATCGATATAATTTTGAAATTTATCCGGATAATTTTGCAATTTACAGTGCATCAACGATATAAATAACGTGGGCGTGTGCTGCTCAGGGAGGACGAAAAAAGCTGGAGAAATAATGGAAAGTAATGAAGTGCTAGACGATTATTGATCACGCTTATCTGTATCACTCCTTACTGCTCGCGTGAAACAAAATGTCGTAGCATTCGTTTCAATGAAATTAATTTATGTATTTAGAAATATAAATATACGTATTTATATGTATATGCAATACGCCTATGAAATAATCCAAAACACGCGTGAGCGCATATAATATATTAATCAAATGTTAATATTGATAATAGCTTAATGCTTACTTTATAATTTACTTTGATTCATCTAATTAAACGTTCAATTCTATGTCTCATTATGATATAGTTCCAGCAATATAGATAGAAACTCTAGAGTATTCTGTCGTGGTTAAAAAAGTCACGATATATAAAATAGTTTGTCATATTGCGCTTTATTGGACGTAATAAATGGCGAAAAAGAGCGTATAGCTTATCCACGAATACGCAAATAGTGCGTCGCATATGCGTGTCTATGTCTAGTGTGTAGCAGCGTTTCAGACACTTCTATTCTTTACACAATTTATATATAACGCACATATATAGCTTTGTACAAATACAGAAATCTACACAATGTGCCAAAATCATCGGTTGATAGTTTAGAAGATAAGTTCTTTGATTAATTTGAAGTAAAAGTAAATTTTCATTTCTAGCATAAATAAAGGTACAAATGTTTTTCAACTTGTAAGCAATTAAAAATCTAAGGAGTTTAACAAATTAAAATCCAAGAGTATAAGTAGATAAAAAAGGTATAATATATGTGTGTATTTTTAAAATAAAAAACCATGGAAGTTTGGGAATCATAACTATGGAAGAATATTTAATTTTAATCAATAAAAAATATTAATCAATCATTTATGCTTTTAATAGAAATCGGTATAGATTAAAATAATCTACTCACAAAATATCATGATGATTTCGATACATTTCGTACATTGTACACAGATAACGGCAGCGGGAGCGCGACAGAGAGCGTGTCAGACTGAGTTCAAGATGATAATATATGAGCGAGACAAAAATATATACACTAGCAGAGCCATGACGTAACACTTTATTCCGACCATAAAAAAATAACCCGTGACTTGGCTAATTCTTTTCTTAGCTACGTAAAAACGCTTTAACCGCTGCTTGAAGCCATTTCTGCCCCATTAAAGATAGAAGTGACTTTATATTGAGCACAAATCCTTCTGCAAAAAACCAATATCTTCTTCTTGATATGCAAATGCTTTAAATCAAATTCTGACAATAATAAAAGTTCTTGAATTTATTTGTTGATAATTTATCTCATTTATAAAAAGAGATAGAATGTGAAATATTTATACTAAAAACAGATTGCTTATTTCTTTGATATATTGCAAAGATTCTCGCAAACGATTTAATTAGATATATCCTATTGTCAAGAAAATATATGACGGTGTGAAACACTGTTTAAATTATGAATACTTTGAACTCGGGATTACATGACTGAGTATTTACGCGAAATACATGTTCGTAAAATTCAATAGTTCTATTAAATGATGAATAGAGTTTATCTTGATTAAGATACAATAATGTAATAACTAAAAGATTACAAAAAAATCTGGCTAGAACTGTTGGCATCAATTATATGCAGATAAAGTTAATTGAGACTTAACTTATAAGAACAAGAACTTAATAATTTCGAAAGTTACTGCGAATAGAGCTGCCCCTTTAACGCTTTAAGTAGTTGCGTAGGATAGGTCAAACTAGCTTCAAACTTGAAAACAGTTTCTTTGTGCCACGTACACAATTGCGTGTTTCGCTTCCATTCTTGTTAATCTTACAGTTTAGGTATTTTCAGGAATTGTCTCGTATATATGCTATATGCTTATATTGCCCATATTATTGTAAAGTAATTAATATCGTGAACGTCAAGTTCGTCAATATATACACACAATTAGACGTTTCATAATTAAACGTCGTACTCTCCAGTGATGTGCTATTCTCAAATTCGTTATGCACCTCGGTATAGATCGGCAACAAAAACCAACTATAATTACATTCTAAATAATTAAGATACAGCGAGAATGTATTTTATAAGTCGTGTTGCAGAGATAGAGACATAAAGAGAAAAAAAAAAGAAAGAAAGAAAGTGAGAGAGGAGAGTTGCAGCTAAAGCCCGTGCCACCTGCAGAGTTTCCGTAACTTCCAGGTCTGTTTGGACTATACCTTCATTGTTGCTAGGATGTAGCAGAGGTTTGAGATCCCGATTGCAAAAATCCTCTTTGTTGCAGCATTCGATGACGAAGGTCGTGTTTCGCGAGTCGCTCGTCATGCAGAAGATGCGCGGCTCGGGCTGCGACGGCGGCAGGTGTTTAAGCACGCACCTTCAAGCCGATTTTGCACCAGTTTCAGAAAACGAGGTGAGGAGAACTCGGGGATAGCGCGCGCGCGCGCGCGCGCGACGCGTTCGCATCGAGGCGAATGAGATATCAAAAGGGGATTCGTATCGTGCGGTTTCAAGGCAAAAAACGCAAACGGGGATTCGATCCCTTGGTAACATCACAAAAAGGGATTAGTGCGCTTCTAAGGTTGTATTCTGAGTCTGCCTCTATTTACCAATATCGTCGATTTTATCTTCTGTTATTTCATATATTATATGTAATTCAAATACGTTAAGTCACCTATATTAACGAAGTGAACATTCACAAGTTGACTTTTTGTAAATACTTTCTAAGGCTCTTGTATGCAGAATATGCAGATACATATATCGTTAAGGTCGTTAAATCCTTTTCCTGTTAATATAATTTTTTAGATCTCTAAATTATTTCTATATTTTTTCAATTTCTCAACTATATAGCTTTTAAAAGTTCTTAATTTTGATTATTTTGATTATTTTATCGAAAGCACTGAAAATCTTTCTCAATGTTCGATCAAATTTCCTTAATCTGATAATACCGTCCAACATTTGTTAATTTACTTATATGTATAATGGCAATTTGTACTTATTATTTCAATTACAATTATACCTATCACTCTTCTCAGAATTTTCTTCTTCAGAAATTACGTTTGAAACTGATCAATTTTACTTGAATCTATGAATCTTATAACAATATTGAGATAAAATTGAAAGTTTCGTTGAATAAAATAAGTCTAATTGAATAATATATATATATATATCAATTAGCCGATAATAGCGCGGTAACATTTCGCATTTGATACGTGCACGCGTTGGGAACGCACCCGTTGAGAGTTACTGCGCATCGCAATCCACACGGATGCGGATGCTATCGAGGGAACAGGGGATCACCGAGCAAACTCCAGCAAAACCGAAAGAGAAATACTCAAAAAGAAAAAAAAAAACCGGGAGAGGATGCGAGAGAGCGGGAGCTGGTAGTCGGGAGGAGCAAATCCGCAACACCGTGCAACTCAACACACTCTCGTGATACCTGACATGTGGGGGTAGCCAGTGGTAGCATAGCTTCGTGATTCCTGAAATTCTGCGACTCCTGTCGGGATAGCATCGGGGCGTACAACGCTATATAACGCGCGGAGACCCCCGGCGTCGACTCCCGACGCGAGTCTTTCTATCGATCGGGGTTTGTTCTACTACAGTAACCCCGGCGAACTCGAGAAAGGGACAATCTCGAGAAACGCCGTCAGATCGCCGGAAACGATCTTCAAAGCAGGCACATCTCGCACATTCTGAACAAATCGAACTCGGCACAGCAAAGAAAATGTGGGTTAGGGGTAAAACGGTAGACACTACGATGCAACGTGTGTTAGTTGGAGTCTCTCAAACTTGACTATTCTACGAAAAAGCGCAGTACTCCACATACTTATAAAGAATGTTATTTTTTTTTATGTTTCTCGCACTGTTTGGACTAATAACTATAGAAGCAATTAGATATGTGTGTGATAGGTAATTGCTTCTAGTTATTAGTATATATGTATTATATATAAAATATATTTATGATTTGCATTATAAAGGAAATCTTTAAATTTCGTTGATTTAATGTAAAAATTATGTTCAACAGAATAAATAAATAACAATATCATAAACTGATAATCATACATAATATAAACAATTAATTTGATACGTATTTGATAGATTTATATGTAACATTTGAATACTGACCTATGTAAGCATATCATCCGAAATAATCGCTGTGCTTTTCTTTAATTACTCTTTCAATTCTTTATTTACATTTAATTTTAAAAACCTTTTTGAACAAAAAAAAAATATAATCAATTTCTTATTTATTGAGTAATTAAAATTTGTCGCGTTACGAATAGCATATATAGCTATAAACAACTGAAGATTACTTCAGAGAAGGATTGTTTTTCATGTTTCTCCACGTAATAGGCTTAATTATTTATCACTATAGAAGAATGTTGAATTAAACGAAAACATCCGTTTTATAATAACGTAATAATTCCAGTTTCTTTAATGTTTCCCGGATGTGTATGTGTATCATCGTCACGTGGAATTTCATTCGCAGTATATGCAAATCGCACTTCGTCGCGACACGTACGCGCGTCAAGGTGAGCCACAACACGCGCCGTGATTCGATCATCGTGAATCGCATGCGAACTGCCGAGGTACGAAATATCTCAGACGGTCTCGGTCGTCGTACATATTTTACTGACGCAAATGCTCGCTGATTTCAGCTCGATCGCGTGGTAATTGATTCTACGAGACGAGCCTCCGCCGAATGGCATTAGTGCGTGCGCCAGCAACGCGAGAGTATAAAAAGAAACATAGTCGAAAGTTATGTTGTTAACGAAGTACGAAAATATCGATAATTATAGAACGATCGGATCAGAATGCATTCAGTATATCGACAGGAGATAAGTGTCATTTTATAATCTTTTATACATAAATTTGAAGGGAGGATTTAACTCGATAATTGTTTCAATGTAGATAAAAGTTATGTTAAATATAACGCGATAACTTTAAAATCGTATCGATACTAAATACATATATTATAAAATGTAATTTTATAATTACTATTATTTAAAGAAACAATTATACGTATTAAAATCGTATAAGAAAAAGAGTCGGCAAACTTTTTCGCACATTTTATAAATAAAACGGATAGTAGTTTTGCACGCTTGTTTCTAATCGAATTAAAGAATACTTTACAAAAGAGACACAAAAGAATAAAAACAAAACAATACTCGATCTCGTAAAGAAGGCAGTTAATATTGTCAAAAAATTTCATTATATCTCTATTTTCACAGCAACTTAACAAAAATATAAGTGTGCTCTAATTAATATAAAAATAAATTTATCTAATTTGAATTTGATTGTCTGAAGATGAACGTGTTAATATAAACATAAAAGCACATAAAAATTAGACGGTAATTTAACTATATGCGATAAAGACTTTGCGATAAAGACTTTGTTATTTTTACAAAAAATTATTAACCGTAATTATATACGCACATTTCCCAACTGCAAAAAATCTCTCATTGCCTAGGGATAATTCTATACACTATAATTCCGTCCGCTTAAGGTCACTACTTCGTTTATTCTTGTTATTTTAAAAATCATGCTGTTCACTCCATTTTCGTGGGGTTAATTTGTGACGTTATGTTATGAAGAACGGTTAAATTATACACACACGTATACAGATAGTAAAAATCTTCATCGATCGCGAACCCTTGGAAGAATACCTGAAGACAATTCAGACGAGTTGGGAGATAATAAAACTGGGTATAAATTCAGGTTGCAGAGGTCTTTATCGCAGCAGATCCGCGAGAGATAGATGCTCGGCTTGCTGTTGCAGAAACGGGGTGCTTCTGGCGGCAGCCACTTGCTTCGATCGAGGCACCTTTTATAACATCACAATCCTACGTTTAATCCGAAAAGCTCGCGCATCAGTCGCATAAACCGAAATTCCGAAATTTTACGTATAAAAACGTCTTCTTTTCATAAATGATATGATACATATCTTGCGAAAATATAAATTTATAGTTATATAAGAGTTTTAAAAGCACCGATTAACTCTCCCTTTGAGAAATATAAATATAAATATATTTATATTTAATATATTTATAATAAATATATTTATATTAAATATATTTATAATAAATATATTTATATATAATTTATATTTATATTAATTGTTGTTAATATAATTTAAATATTAATGTAAATGTCTAAGTTTGCTATTTCTATCCATTTTCCTTCTTGAGAGACCACGATTCATTTATATATACACGTATTGAATAAACTGCGATTCTTTTTGCGTTATAGTGATTTTCTATGATATGCATATATTTTACACATACGATACAATATAATTCTATATATATTAATTACTATTTTTGCGCAATAAAATGTCTATAGGTACTACTTTGTGCTCTGTTTTACCTATTTATAAAACAAATAGAAACAAGGAAAACTACAATATAATTTGCAATTTCCCCTTCGACTCTAATTTACTTTTGTCGGATTGACATACACTGAAATCTCAACACATATGACGCGAATTCGCTTGCGACGCGACACGTCAATATATTTTGCATTCATGCGATCGCATATAAAATTGCCTCGTGCTGCTTTCACGCTACGGCCGGATCAAGTAATCTCGGTCGCGCTATTTTCAATGCGATCTCCGGCCGAATTATCCGAATTATCCGTCTGGCGCATTAAGCATTTAGGAGCCGTCCGCACGTCTGCGACCTCAGATCGTCGCATTGGTTGGACTGTCTCGGTCGATCTTGTTTGATTTTAAGAGTGCATCGTTCTCAAATCGGGATATCTTATAATCATTACACCGGCGATTATTATAAAGATGAGATAAATCAATTCGACCGCGTCTCGAGATTCCTTCAGAATAGTGCATTAATTCATAAAATTAAAAAGACCAGACGCAGACTCTGACAAAAGAGACACGGAATTTTTCGAGACTGCAGATATCAGTACAATTAATATTTATTTATTCATAATATTCATATGTATAATAAACAAGAATAGAAATTGTGAAATTACACAAATGTAACGCAAATGATTCGAATTCTTGCTCTTTTTTTAAAGAGCCAAAGATATAAAAAATTATTAACTTATATATAGGTTATTATTTAATTACATATTTCACAAAGAATAGAATATATGTATAATTATTTTTATAACAAAATTTAAATTTTATCTTTGTAGAATTAAAAAAGATATTACAACAGAGGAATTGCATGGATATTCCATCAAGTTCTTATATAAAATATAAACTTTCTATGTATATAGTTTTATAGAAAAACATAATTTATATAAAATTTGTTTTACCTATGTAAAATATTATGTCTTATGTATTGGTAGAATGTTTCTAAAAAAATAATATATGCAATGTATAATGGTAATAGACTGGAATATAGACTGGATAATAAAATAGATTACATTACACTGCGATTTTGTAAAATAGACAACATGTTTATAAATTAATATTGATCTGAAATAAAAATTATAAAAATTCCGAAATTAAACGTGGTACTGCAAAACTTTCGCGATCTTAGTTATATATCGTTTAATATTAGATTTTCATGTCCTATGACATGCAGATGTACTACCGAGCATCCTCCATGATAAAGAAAATGTCGATCTTTGCAGGATCAAAGTTCGAGTACGCGGCATATTTCGCATATACGTACTGCGTTATCTTTTCAACTTTTGACCTCTTCGATCATGGCGTACGTTCGCAAGCTTTTCCGAAGCTATTGTAAATTTCAGATAGATGCACTTATGCATCTTTTTATTGATGCCATAAAGATACCAATAAAGATATACCAATTGCTTTGCAGCAATGTCAGACGGTAATGCGAATAAAACTTGCACAGCTATAAAATTAACTTTGCATAGGTATTTGTAGAATTATATAGACCCGTCCAGTGTATCACATAATTTTTTATAAAATTTTAATAAATGATAAAACAGTAAACGTATATTATTAAAAGACAGATTACAAAAAATTTAAATGTGATAGTTAAAAAATTAATTTTAAAATTTCGATTAAAAGATCTTCACGCATTTTTTATTTTAGGCCTCTTAAGAAGCGCATTGTATTGAATAATGCGCTTCCGTGTCACAAAAATTCATTCATTCATAACGTTTATTTTAATTGATTCATCTAAAACAATCGCCGAAAATGCATCGTGTAAATTTATTCTCGGTAATTCTCGTCCGCACTATTGATGCGTTTCAAAAGTGAGCCCTTATAGTTAGGACAGTGTCATCTCATCTGCTTGGATTGAATTGAAATTTGTATATGGCTACCCCCACGCTTGCGCGTAAGAAACTTTCTCGACGTATTCGAAATCGATACCGCGGAAGAAGGGAAGGTAACATCGAATTTCGCCCCGAGTTTGCCCTGCGATCGATCGCGACCAGAATTTCCATGGCCCATAGCGGTCGAACTTGAAGTCTTAACCGCACATCGCGTTCGGCAGCGTTACCAACGCGACGACTAGCCGACAACAATAATTCGTTTCCGCCGAAAAGGGCGCTAATCATGGCCCGGGTGAGAGCGCGGACTGGAAAACCGGCTAAACGTTCATTCGTGGAAACCACGAGGGCATCGATCGCAATGTCGAGGCGAAACCGCCGAAGGCCGTTCGTTCGATGGGAATGCTATACGCGGCATTTTCTCGCGGATGATCAGTGACCTGAACCGTTAAATACACAAGCCTCATATGTGATAAACATTACGTATATGGGAACTCTAAGTAAATACGCTATCCACTAGTGTTAAGCCAATGATCCAATCAAACAGAAGATATTTTTTTTATGGATTATTAATCCAAAATTCAACAAAAAACATTAAATGACAAATTAAGTTTTAATGAAAAATGTGATGGAAATATATAATAAAGCTCATAAATATAAAAAGATAAAAAAATAGAAATTTATATTCATGTACATCAAGGATATGTATTGTCTACAAGTTTAAAATTAATAACAAATTTTAAGAGAAAAAGTATGTTTATAATATTCTTAAAAAATTGGGATACATTTTATAAACATGAAAAACTTACATACAAACAAAAATATATACTGTAGATATATAAGAATATAATTTGATTAGAAAAAAATATAATATAGTTCCAAGAGAGAATATATGTATAAATGTTTCGTATAAATATAACAAGTTAACAATTGCGAATTAAAAATAAAATAAATTAATAAAAAAAGAATAACTAAATAAGAAAATCTTTTGAAACAATCGCGTCTCACCTAACTAAATGATTTTTCAAGTTTTTTGTTAATGTTGAGTAGATATGCAGTCGTTGCAACATATTATTATGAACTGTCCGTTAATACGATAAATATTACAGATAACACGAAGAGGATGATAACGAACCGGATCTTGTTTTGTTGAGAGAGCTTAGAAAATCTGCGTTAACATTAGTGTCATTGATCGCCCACTAACAAACATCGATCCAGACACCATAATGACTATCCGATTCATTATGAACGTCAATATGCCCGTGTCAAACCTTCCTTTCGAGACGGACTCGATTTTGCGCTCCTAATTGATAGTACGTAATAAATCATTTTGTTAATATTCAATAATCTGATGTATACCTTATGATGTATATCCTAACTGATACTACACACTGAAAACTAACAAATTTTATATAAAACTTAGTAGGAGGGAAATAAGTGAATATAATTTATGGAAGGTTGAGCTTGCCGGTATCGATCAAATGCTATTCGATTGACGGTAAATCTACCGGCGACCAAGAGATGAGTCAATAAAAGGGAGTTTCGAGTGTAAATCGCGTATACTCATCAATAAAATCCACGTGCAAATACGTTACCTCCGAGCATACGTAATGACGTGGTTTTTCAGGCTCGTACTAGCGAAACAATAACCATCGGTTTCGCAGGTGTAATTGGTTTCCGGGCATATATCGCAATAGCACTTCAGTAATCCTGAAAATAAAACAGAATCAATTAAGTTATTGTACAAAATATTTGGAAATTTTGTATTTTTCTATTTTTTCTATATATCAAAAAAATCAATTCACAAAATCAAAAAGGTCCTTTTGTGATCAA
The DNA here is from genome assembly GCF_030848795.1 of Temnothorax nylanderi. Taxonomy (NCBI): domain Eukaryota; kingdom Metazoa; phylum Arthropoda; class Insecta; order Hymenoptera; family Formicidae; genus Temnothorax; species Temnothorax nylanderi. The sequence goes on from NW_027249213.1 coordinate 338,428, forward strand.
TGTTTGATTAGGTATATTTATACGCTTTTTTAAAATTTCCAAATTTCTCTTACATTAGAATCTAGTTTCTAAAATGTTAATTGTATGCCGATAATGTTAAATTAACAGTAAGATTCGATCAGAATATTGCGGATAATTACATATTTTCCTTTTTAAAATTTATAAAATATAACTTAAGAATTTACTTTAAATTCGATATTGCCAAAGTATCGATTTCTTTTAACAGTATATATACAAATATACATGTCACTATTACGTCATAATTTCTTATTGTTATTAGTTTATGATATAACTATATCAATAAATATCAATATAATCATAAATGCAATGTAGATGGATTTAATATATATTTTTTCTATTTTTCTTACGCAGACTTTTGCGAATAAATAAATATATATGGATTATTTGATGATATCGAATTCTCGAGGTGAAATAAATTTCGCGAAAGAGCGCTTGCGTGGTTCGGCATGATGGAATGGAAGAAATATGGGAAGGAAGATATTATCGTGAAATACTATACGGCACTTACCACAATTGAGGGGCAGTTTATTTTACGACAATATAACATCGTCCTGAGTTTCACAAATATTGACACACAATTTTCAAGATACATTGAATGCTTATCAATTCCAATTACTCTTTGAAATAAATTTAGAAATTTTTACAAGCAACGATTATGGAATTTAAATCGTCAAGAACTTGGAAAATAACTAAAAATCTAAAAATCTAAACACCAAAATCATTAATTTTGCTACAATTGATTTGAAAATTTTACCACGTTTAACTCATATAAAAAAATGTATTTGCCTAGAATTTAAAATCGACGATATAATATAATTAAATATGCATAGGGATTCACAAATTAAACGGTAAGAAAAAAGTTTAGAGATTTCAAGAATATAAAGAAATTCGATATAAGTCTGACAACAGTATAACCATTGACTGACAGGCTTGCTATTCTTTATATGCTTTCTGCTTGCCAAAATGAAGAGAAGAAAATAGGTGGCGCGTAAAAAAATATAGTGGGCTCAAGAGAGAAGACCTTGGAGCTTGAGTGATTACACTCAGGTATTGCTACTTTTATAGAAGCTAATGCAGACCTGTAATGAGTGAGCGGAAACTTTAGCAATGTGTCTTAATATAACTTGTATTTCTTCTATGCGAATAAAAAACTCTGAAGAATCGCTTATTTGATATAATATTTAGATAAGAATGATCTTTATATAAATATAATTATAATGCGAAATTGTATACAATATATTGATATTTACTCACATGTATTTTTATATGCATGAAACTTAATTATTGTTGTAAAACATACATTAAAAGAAATTTTATATATGCAAGAGAGAGAGTTAAAAAAATAAAAATTTTAATCAAATTTTACTTTGTAATATTCCGCATTATAAATATAAATCTGTTATATAAATCGTATATATGAAATACAACTGAAAACGTGAAATATGTTTTCTTCAGGTCAGTATATCTGGTTTATCATAATTTTATTATAATCATATAATGCAAAATGTTTTTGTTAATTACTTTATTTCTATGTGTGTAATTCTTTGGGAATTGCTGAAAAGAAAGAAAATTATGTCGAAGTAATGTTTCCGATGTCCGTGTGTTCTATATTCTTTTGAAATATATCAAAATTTGAATAAAATAAAATAAAATATATTAATGTTTACGTAAATGCAAAATAATTTAAGTCAAAATTTAGTTAATAATACATTACACAAATCTCTTAATTATTTAGTCCGCTGACACAAAATTATCATAAATCTAATCATCATAAAAAAAATAAAAAAATATTATGTAGATACTATTAATATTAATGAAAAGATTATCCGATAAGAAAAATAAATTTTTACATTATATAGAAGTTACGTGTACCTACACACGACGCGATAATGCACGATGGCCTACTCTCATACATGTGATTGTGCTATATAAATAGATATATTTTTAATACGTTTTCATACATCAATATAAGAGTCTTCACTATCAGTCAACTTAAAAGCTTTGTGATAGGAAAAGTACTCTACTATTGATCGATAATTAATTCAATATGGTCGTGTTGTCATCGCGTGATTTCTTTTTAAATCTAATTTACAATTCAGCACTCAATATAGAAAAAACACGGTCGTAATCTTAAATTCCGCATTCATAATCGAGTGTGCGCTCGAAAACATAAAACAATGATTATATTTTTATTAAACATTTAATGTATCCATGATAAGTTTTCGAGTTTTATATTTAATATATCAATTGATAATATTAATATTGGTATTAACTAAAACTTATATCTAGAATTCCATATTCAAGTAAAATAATAAGAGATATTTCACATAAATATGTATATGTATATGTATGATTGTAAACAAATTATTTAAAATAGATAGAATAACATTAAATAAAATCTCTTACGGTTGTCTTGCAAATGTGTACTTTGTAAAGAGCTATGCAATCCTTATATTTTCAACATTAAACAACAAAATAACCGGATTCTGCAGAAGAAAACCGGTCAATCGTACAGAATGTATCAAAAGTAATGCTGTTATTACGATATTGTGCAATTTGTCACAATAAAATTTTTGATAACATTGAGGAATTAAAATTTTCTCAAAATTTTCCGCAGTTATCCAATTTTTAATTTTTAACTTAATTTTATTCAATATAATTATTTTTTATTCAATATGATGTCATAATTAAATATAAAGTTAAATCCTTATTCAACTAATTTTAATTTGAAATAGTTTTAATTCTTTCAAACCTTTTTTTACTTTTATTTTTAATAAATCTGTAATTAAATCAATTATCAAATTTTTACTGGAAAAGGAATGGACAATCTATTTTAAACTTCTCGAAAAGTACTGCAATTAAAAATAAAAATATAACAATTCTGAGAGACAGTATTATGCTGATGATTTTTTCTTAATAAAAAATTCAACTTATTGTTAATTAGACTTATATCATTTATCAACAATAAACTGCACATAAATTACATTAGAAATAATTTATTTCTGACAGCTTTGTTTGGAATAATACATATTTTCATTATGATGTCTCAAGAAAGATAGAGACACATGGATATTTTTTTCGCTACCTGATATCGATCGAAATCACGTTATTCAACCTCCCTCCCGTATCTCGCCGGGGAAAATATTATGACTTCGACGTATTATTGGATAGTAAGATGACGTGCGTGTTAAATATTATCTACGTATTGCGCTCGATCGCAGGAAAATAAGGCAATGTGATTGTGCAACATAATAGTAGTAGTTATCACGCGTTTAGCGCCGATATGCTGCTATAAATAATCATCGTTTGTCCTATATTTTACAATGTGCTATTGTAAAGCCTATAAAATTGCACTAAAATTTGTAAAGAAATGTATACACACTGAGAGAAATGTTTTGTTGAAACTACCAAATTTTGTTACAGTAACAAAAATGTTTTGTTGAAACAACCAAAATTAACCAAAATTTTGTTGCAGTAACAAAATTTTGGTTGTTTCAACAAAACTTTCTTCAACATTTCTCTCAGTGCACACATTGTGTTTTACAATTTTGCTGTCTCTCTCACATACACACACATCATATATGTAGACACAATAGATGTTCTATTTTTATGCATATGTTTAACAATTTAAAATATATACGTTTGGTAGATAGTTTAAGTAAGAGAGAAAGAGAGAGAGTTTAATTTACAATATTAATTTGTCAATAAAATTTGAGAATTATGCGACAACTTATTCTTTCATAAAAACTCTAAGTTAACGAAATAAAGTATTTGTAAGTAATAAAAACAATATTAAAAAATGTTGTATGAATAATTTTATATAAATAAATATCATATAAATAATAACTCTTATTTAAATAAATATAAAATAAAAGATATATATATTTATGTATCTAACATATGACAGTACAAATTTATGCGTTATTTATTCTAAGAGTTATATAGTATTTATCAGTTATATAATCAAAGTTCCAAACTTTATCTACTAATAGAGCGAGAACAATTTATGAATTTTGTTTGTGTTTGCCTATTGTCCCTTCACTTTTTTAACAACTCTAAGACTATGTCTTCTACGAGAGACATTAATCAATGTTTGCGTTTATATAAACACTACGTTATGTTATATCATATATAGACACTCATAATATACATATAGAAAATTGTTAACGTCGTTACAGTCAGTCTTTCTCCCGGATCTTACGATCGTTTTATCAAACAACCTGCAAACTCCTAATGGCTCGTAAGAATCTGAGGAATAACAATGCACCGACGGGATAAAGAAACGTCCATGCACGGCGCTTTGACTATCGGTTGCAGGAACGTCCGGAACATGTATTGCTTTTTCAATGAGAATTCGAGGGCCCGATTTACATGCACGACAATTACCAAACATTGAATCCATCAGCTAGAGCGGAACCGAGCGTCGTAAGAGGAAAGGACATAACGAAGATACTAGAGAATGAATAAAGTACGCTATAGGGCCGATTCGGAGAGATGAAAAGTGTATGTACATATATATGTATGTAGTGTGTATACATATATTTGTGTGTCTGAGAGATAAAGAGACATGACAAGCTCCTTTCATTACGCCAACGATATCGTTAAATAGGGGTGTTTCCGAACAAGGTCTTTCTTGCTACAGCAACATAAGACAAGTATCAAGCATCTTCTTTTATGTTATTTACACAATTTACTATACTTATTGATACTTGCTTGTTTTTTAAACAAGAAAAAATATTTTTGCCAGAAATATTCTCGCTGAAACAATATTATACATACAATAAAAGATGCCATGCTTTAAGAATAAATTAAATATTTTAATTATTAGATATATTAAGTTACACTATAAGTAATTTAATTATTAAAGTGGTTAAATTAATTTCTTTCCTAATTATAAACATAAATTAAGTTTATACAACTACTTCCAGTATTATAGTTGAATATTAGTAGCTAACCTTATTACGCCTTTGCCAATATAACGGTTAATGGCGATCTATTTTTGCGATTGTTGAATCATCACTCGGTGCTTCAATTCGGATAACACAATTTCCTATACGTGTCAGAGAAACAATAATACGCGTATCTATTAAATGTTGCGTAAGTTAGTTAACGCACACAAATCAAAATTAAATAATGTTTTCCCATAGAATGTATATTGATCAGAGTTCGACAGCTGAAAAAAAGTGAGGCATACAGAACTCGGAATGTAAGTATGTATTTTAATTAAATATATAAATGTGTTATCTGATCAAGGTTTACGAACTCGAATCGTATTGCTAAGAATTCGGCGATCTAAAAATCGCAAAAGCTATTACAATGCTCACCCACAACGAAGCGTTACAGTTATCTAGACAATAACAGATCCGACTGTTTACATGCTTAATATCTCTCTCGTCGGAGTGAAACACGAGGCAGTTGTTTAACAGATTAAACAAGGATGGGCGAATGTAGCGATTACTCGAGAATAACTATTGCACCGAGTAATTCTATTTCTGAATTGCATATAGATAATTAGGCTACAAAGCTCCCAAGAAGATAAAAATATCTGCCAAGAAGATAAAATGCAAACAGTTTTATCCAAGTTACATTGTTCCATATTGATCCGTGAAAAAAGTCCGTGATAAAAGTGAGGAATTTCAATTCTGCATATAAAAGATAATATATTAATATATTAATTATAGATTTCTATTTCTATAATATTAATGGAACAAAATATATTATGATGCGTTTGATATATTATCCAATTATTTTAAAATTTGTTTTTATTTTTGGTTCTTGTTTTAATCACGGTAGAATAATATTTCTCCACTCAAAATTCCTTGTATCATACGCGGAGTGGTATATAGGACCAGAAATCAAACTCGGGTCTTTCGCTTGATAAGTGACTGCTCTATCATTAAGCTATCCAACGCCCCCGGTATTATCGTGATACCGAAGGGGTAAATCACGCTCCGATGCGGCGCGGCGCGGCTCTTGAAAAACTGCGGGAGTCGCGGAGAGAGCGTACATAGGAACCGAGTGCACCGGCTCACCCTTCCGCATGCTTTTCGGACCTCGTGCAGCAACGAGATTAAACGGCCCTTCTGCACACCACGGCGCGGCACGTTACTTACGCAACGTTATGTGCGCGCCGTTGAACGGGAGAAGGAGCGAGGAACGAGCGGGATGAGGAGGCGAAACGGAGACTGCAGGAACGGAGGGACAGAGGAAGAGACAGAGACGCGCGAGCTACACAGAGAAACGGTGAAACGAGCACGAGACGAGGGCCCGACGAAAATATAGAAAGAGAAAGGTAGACTTCGCGCACGTATACACGCACGCACGCACGCACGACGCACACAGTGACGGAGGGATCGTCTACAAAGCACAACGCGTGGGACAAACAGAAGTGCGTTCAACAAAGAGGCTCGCCGAAATCATTGTGCCTTTTCTTTCAACATCCTGATTTTCTTTTATTGTATTGCCTCCTCCTCCCCCCCCCTCCTCCTCTAAGCTGACTTTTAAACGTAACTTTAAAATAACTTTAACCCTTAAATGCCACACCTCTCAAGAATCTCGTAAATGACACATGGGGTCTAAAAGACCCCAGCATGAAAAATGTCTCCTTACTTATTGATTTTTTGATATTTAGTTATGAAAATTATTTTCAATGTTGTTCAAGGCTTAGAAAAGAGAATAAAATGCTTATATTGTTAAAATTTTAATTTCAACATAGTATAAAAAATTAAGATCGCCAACAGTTAAAATATTGGCTCCAAAATCAAAAAAATAATAAATAATAAATAAATATGAGCTCCATTTTTGGCGGGAACATTTGAAAATATATCATTCCAAAGGGTCTGGGGTCCGCTGGACCCCGGGTGGCATTTAAGGGTTAAACGCAAAGTGTAGTTGTGTAGTTGCTCGGCAAAGTGTTAATTTCTTCAAATATGTACATATCCAATTCTCTCTCTTTCGCGACGGTGACGGTCGGCGGTCTAAAATCGTGTATTGAAGATTAATAAAAAACACGGATTGTTTTTGTGGATAAATATACTTCATCCTTTTTCATTATACATCCCTCCTCCTTCCAATTTCAGTAACCTTCGATATCTTTGATTTTAAATTGTAAAAACTTGTTTGAATCAATTTGTCTGAAACTGGAATGAACGTATCTGTCATCTTCTATTATCTATTAGTTACACAGAAAAAAAGAAAAATCTTAAAATGAGATTATATTCCGTTAAACGAAGAAAACTTGCTTAAATAAAATCATTATATAGTTCAACCAAGAAAAAATGTTGAAATAAAAAGTCGAAATTCTTATAAAAAGATATAGATTGTTTCGTATATAAGCAAGATCACACTATAATCTTCTTATAAGAATTTCAACATTTTTTTGGTTGAACTATACATATAAATTTATAAATAAAATCTCATTTCAAAATTTCCATGTTGAAACTAAAGATATTTTCAAATCAAAAACATTCTTTTTTTTTCTGTGTATAAATAACAGAAAAATACTCCCTTATCAGTTAACGTTATAAAAAAAAACAAATTTTATTTTATTAAAATTTAATTACTTCAATTAGTGCAACTGAAAGAGACGTTGTATGATATTTAGACTTTCAAACCAAGCTCTGTGAATTTGCTAACAAATTCTGATGTTACAAAAGACTTGAATAGTAAACATATTTTGCAGTCGGCGCGAACTCTGACTATCACCTACTTTTCATATCTCGAATTTGCGTTGTCACGTTCAAATGTGTAGAAATAGCTTTATGTTTAATATCACCGCGTCCAAGAAATGTGTTACTGTGCATGGAAACTCCTTAATCTCATGCCGCTAGGTGCTACACGGTGAAGAACATTTTGCATTTGAGTGGATTTCTGTCCGTGTAGAAATTTTCAACATACACTGGTGTTAATGTAACATATTGTCATTGTGTTATTTTTTTACTTTACTGCATGCCTTAAGTCAATATTCAACGTTTCTAAAAGTTGAAATAACACAATTTATATGACATATTTTATATGTCAAAATGAATACCTAAAGTTGTGTTACTTTCCTCTCTACACATAAGAGTTTCCATCTGTTAAATCGACATTTTCTTATGCGATACATATATTATAAAGAGATATCGCTGTCTTCTATTTTTCGCAAGAAAAAGAGACGAAAGATTAACATGTAATTTACGAATAACATTATAAATATGTTAATTTAACATAAACTTTGCTTCCAGATAGCGTCCATGTGTCCAATTTCTTATTAATTTTTCACACATGACTTGTGTTATTTATTCACATAAATTTGCCTTCTGTCAAATTAACATACAAATTAGAGCTGATAAACTGGTACACCGTGAAATGTGTTAAATTAAAAACGAAATTGTTTACCGATTGTGAGTATCGCTGCGATATAAAGGTTTCTAGCGATAAAAAAAGAGGATACATCGTACCGTTCACAGGGCACGAGGCGTGGAGTATACAGAGGAGCGCCAGGGCGAGGAGGCTCGCCATGCCGCCGTCGCGGACGCCTCTCATCTTTCCGGAGCTTCCGCGGGAGCAGCCGGTGGTCCGCCGTGATGGTGGTGGCGGCGGTGGTGGTGATCACGCAGTCCGCTGTCGCGGATCCGCCGTCGGCGGCGTCGCGAGGAATCGCTCTCGCGGCCGGCCTTGGCCGCGGCCGGCGCGGGCGGCGCGGCTCAACGTCGCTCGCGGCAGGATCGCGCGCGTGGTGGCTCGCGGGCGGCGGCGGCGGCGGCGGCGGCGGCGACGACGACGACCGGCCGACGCGGGATCATCCTCCGCGGGCGGCGGAGATCGCGGGGATGAGGCGAGGTGGTGCCTTGCCGCCTCGCCGACGAGACACTTGTCACCGCGACTGCTGCCGATGCCGCCGCTGACCCGCGGAGCCCACTCGCATAAGAGCACTTGCCGCTCGCGAGCTACTCCGAGAGCGAGCGAGCGCGACTCGCAACGCGTACTCGCACGCACGCACGCACGTACACGCGCGCACACACGCGCGCTACCGTGTGCGCTGTTGTTTTCCTATGACCGTTGTTGTCCGAATATGTATAACACCGTACGGCGTTCTCACATCGTCCGGAGCAACGTCGCACCGGTCACCCGCCGCTCGCGAAATGTCGCGGTTACACCGCGATTCGCCGATTTCCAGGCGACACCGCGATCCCGCGGGGATCGTCTCCGCGACAGGAGACAAGGGAGAGCGGCGATTTCTCGCGAAAGAAGTCGCGGTTACTTTGACGCGAGCGACGATCCCTCAGATGTATTATCTCGTCGCGCGACGTCGCCGCCGCGGAAGGCGCGCCGCCATTTTCCTATCGACAGGCCCGGCCTATTGCGAATTCTCGCCGACGAAACACGCTCCGAGGAGCACACTCACGTAACCGAAGGATTTCACCAATAATCACGAGGATATCGATGTTAACCGTACGCCAACGGATTCGAAACTTGCGAAAATGACGTTTCGCCGCGCGTCATCATCATCGTTTTCGTCGACACTCCGAACAGTCCGAACTCCGACTTCGGGCGCAATCTCGATGCGACTGTCACGCGGCTCGCTCGGACTTTTCGCGCTGATCGTCCGACACCGACAGCGACTCGTGTTGCTACTACCGGTACTACTGCTGATGCTACTGCCGTCGCGTCGCCGCTAGAAATTATAACTGCGTCAGAGAGAGGTCATCCCGGCCTTCTCCGTCTCCGTGGAACTAGAACCGTCGAAAGCCCCTGTACACTACCGCCAGTACATCCATTTTCGAAGGTACTACGTAGCCACGTTCATTTTCCGACACTGCCGATAAAACATCATTCTGGTGCGCATCCGCGCTACATCTGCAAATGTATTATTGACCGCGTTCAGGAAACACAACTGTTGAGTGAGCGCTCATTATGATTGGTTCTTACACTTAGATCCGGAGAAGAACCAAAGGTAAGAACCAATCATATTAAAGAATCACTGACCGCTCACTCAACAGTTGTGTTTCCTGAATGCGGCCATTGATGTTATACATATGACACTATATATTCGGAGGGGTAAAAACCACAGTGGTGTAAGTCAATTTTTTAAAAATATTATCTCGTGTGCATAGATGCAATATATATACAATATATAAATTGCATCTATGCACACAAGAAAATATTTTTAAAAATTTGACTTACACCACTGTGATTTTTACCCCTCCATTTGCAGATGTAGCACCAATTTCGAAATGGATGCACTGGCGGTAGCGTACAGATACATACATACAGGGCACAGGGGCTTTCGACGGTCCCCATTAAAGACGAAGCACGCATAGAGAAGCGTAATCAACCAATCACCATCGAGAGTTTTATAATGGCGGTCTATTCGTTCTCGAAGATTCTCGATTGTAATTAGTTGAGGATCAGTTTAATATTTATATCTTACATGTATCGATAAATATTAACTTATTTTATATATTTATATTGTATATTAAATATCTAATAGCCCTCTCTCCCTCTCTCTCTCTTTTTCTTTTCTTTCACTTTCACACTTGCCAGACAGCACAATGTCCCAAATCGGGACATAAGATGTCTTTTAAGGCCATTGCACGTAACAAAGTTTTAGTCATAATCGTAAGGCCGTAAGAAAATACACCAATCACACTCGATTATTCTCCTTGAGCTTGAAGAATAATCGAGTGTGATTGGTCTATTTTCTTACGGCCTTACGATTATGACTAAAACTTTGTTACTTGCGATGGCCTTTAGACGCCTTATGTCCCGCTTTTGGACATGTGTACTGTCTGGGTTATTTCAAATAAAAGATATGTATCTTTTATCAATTTAAAAATTCGAATACGAGACAATAGGCCTTTATGGAAAATTTTGTAAGCAAAACGAATAATATTTGGGGAACAAGCAGAGAATATTTTATAATTTTTAAGTATCTTGACGACGACGGTTTATCGTCTTTTATGCATGGTATGCGCGATCACCGCGCTGCAAGAACGATCGCGACGAAATTTTTATAAACGATACAATTTAATATTAATTTTCTATAAAGTTAGATTAGGAGCACGTACAAATAAATTTGAAACATTTGTAAACGTAACGAATTACGTGAACAAGCGAATTACGTGTCTGTTTTTGAAACGAAAAACGGAATTGCATTCGTGGATGCACATTTCAGCTTGTTCGCACTCTTGATTTTGCAATCGCGACAAGCAAAGTGCAATGCGAACGTCAAACGCGCGATTGTTTTGTTCAATCACTTAATTAATTATTAATTCCCGCACTTAACGAGAGATTCAAGCTATTTAATGAAGCGTCTTCCCGCGCGATTCACTCATTCGAAGAAAATCGAAACGTATAGACAGGAGACGTGAATTCCGAGGTTATCGTTTCACTGCGACACGCGGAACAACGATTCCATTAAGATTTGGATGTATCGCGTTTCGAATCATTTATTTCTTACATGTGTACATATAATTCATTCACCATTCAATCACGGCAGGAGACCCGCCAAATCACAGTCGGCAGGGTGATATGTATGTATACATACTACATACATATTACAGCGTCCAGCCGCCGCCGCACATTCGAGAGATGCGTTGAACGCGATTGGCTCGCGAGTCGAGCCCCCGGATCCGGCCAATCACGTTCCGCCGCTCCGAGCCGCCGCGCCGCGCCGCCGCGTCGGCATACCAGTAGTGCAATTCTGTAACTCGTTATGCCGTCGTTATGAGCTATAACGACAATTGCGCAGCTTTTTTACCATATAAAATATCTGCGCAACGATAGTCGATACCTCATAACGAGTTACAGAATCGCACTACAGATACCAATACCAGACGCCAGACGCCGCGCGCCGGACCGGCCGGACATACTAGGCGCGACCGTTGAACATAGAAACGGCGAAATTGACGTACGGCCGATTGTTCCTGTCGTCGAGTGGCTTTGCCGCTTGTTTTCGACGACGTTCAGAGTACCCTTTTATATACCTGCGGAAATCGTTTGGTCATTCTCCCGATAATTTTCGTACATTTGTGAAGTGTTCGTGCTCCGTGCTCGTGCTGTGGGTGCTGTGTGTTTTTCAGAACGCGCCTTCTCCTTCGTGCGATTGGCACTTCTGCCACCTGCACCTCGTTTCGCGGGAATAATCGACTACGCGCTCAAGAATTTGCAAGTGATTCAAGTGTCGGAATGAATGTGTCGTGCGAATCGAATCGCTCGTTCGCGGCGGAGACGTCGAGGCGAAGATACGACAAATGTGAGTGATTTACAGTGTTCGTTGTGCATTCGCGGGCGATAATCGTTCGTCTCGCCATATATCTGAACTCTCGAATAGTGTCGTGCTTTGAACGCTGTGCCGGAATTGTAGTGCGATCTATCTCCGATTCTTCTCGAAAGGGAGAAAGAGGGCCGCGAGTGACACACACCGTGAAATCGTATTGAGTGATTCGAGTAATAGCACGCCCGCGCCGTGATACAACGCCGCGTTCGTTAATATTTCTTATTTTCCCGTATATTTCGTGCCGCGTAAGTTTTAACGATCCGCGACTTCTCGTTGTGCAAGGTATTCAATGCAGTTTTACATTCGCGAGATTTATTGTGCTCGATCCCGTACTGTGCGAGCGATATTTAATTTTAATTTTTGATTAATTAACTGCGTGTCTTTATTATAGCCGTCCACTTGATTCGCGTAGTGTCGCGCCAAGTTACCGCGATGACATATCTTCGAACATTTCGTCGTCATTAACGTAACGCGGTGATGAACGCGGAACGAATCGAGGCAATCGGCGTGGTGATTCTTTCAAATTTTCACGAAAAATCCATGTTAGAAAATGTGAAAATATTTCGGGAAATATTTCATATTTATATAATTTAATTTTATATTATATCTGCTTTTATATTACAGAGTAAAGTACTAATTCCTTCCCATGGGGTACGACCTTGGCGAGGTGGGAAGGCTCAGTACCCCGAGGATGTTATCCAAAGCAAAACTCTCGTTCTGCTTGGATAAAAATCCAAAGACGGGGAAGCTAAAGGACTTTTTCAAAGCTTATTTGAAGAATATTACGGCATATACTTGACGGAATATTCTTCTCATGGGCTTTTTAAACGGGAGTGCCGTACAGTATCGCGCGAAAGACATTTACTGATAATTAGTCCGCGCGCGATTGTAGTTTATTATCCGCGAGTGCTTTCTCGTGAGTGTCCTGTGCGGTGAAAGGAGGAGGCCTGACATCCTGAGAGGAGGAGGAGGTCCAAGAGAGACATCGGGCACCGGCGGAGCAACCTTGGGGTACGTATATCATCTCTTAGCTACACTGAGAAAAAAAAATCGTTGATTCAAAGAAATATTATTTGATTCAACTAAATGCAGCGGTCACGGGCTGTCAAGCTAACATTTGTTAATTCAACAAATATTATATAAAATAAAATAAAATATTTCTTGATATTACTCACGTATATTTGATTTAAATATATTAATATTTACATTAAACAAATCACACCAACTAAACGAGTTTAGTCAAATTAACAACATTTTTTTCTCAGTGTACATAAAATTAATAATTCGTTTTCATTTATTCGAATTGTTTTATCTTGATAAATTAAAAGTAACTAAAGAAAGAGAAATTATCTAAAATTGTATTCTTGTAAAGATCTTTTTCGGTAAAGATAATTGTATTGCTAAATATTTTATTAAAAGATGAATTAGAGTACGTTTAAGAATTATCTTTTGAAATGTTGATCATTTTGAGCGCTTCTTTAATTTGAATCTTATGTTTGTATGTTACAGGATCATCGTAGCTACGTGGCTGAGTAACTCCGCCTGTTGCGCATCGGGTTGGTGAGTCAGACATTTTTTTTACTGAGGTAACGAATCTACGATTAATTAAATACAGAGCAAATGTATCTCGATACATGTCAAATTATAACAATAAATTATAATATAAATTTATTACATCTCGTAGATCTGTTGCCTTAAAATGGATGGGCTAAAACTGATTATAGCAAATATTTAATCTTGGTGTCATCTGTTTATTGATGTATTTGCGATTGTGCTTGAGGAAATAATACTCGCACACTTCGCACGCACCGAGCTCTTAAAGAGCTCATATTATCGTTTATTTGATTGAATTATGTTGACGAACCGTCTCATTCTATGTAAATAATTTTTAAATAAAATTTTAAATGTTAAATAAAATATATATCAAAATATTTTATCGAGTCAGAATTTTATTTCGCAAATTTGAATGAGTAAAATACATAGTAAATTAATTTTTTGAAATTTTTGTTATATACGTAAATTAATTCTACTCACAATTATAGTAACGATTTTAAAAATGTAAATTTCTTATTTAGATTTCTTTATAAAATTATTTTTATATTTTTTTATAACAAAAGAGATAAGAGTAAGCAAAATATTGTGTTAAGTGTTGTAAAAGAAATATCTGTAGATAGGGAAAAATTATTAATTAGGTAGGATATGTGTTATTTTTATACCCATCTCTTTATTTCCATATATTTATCCAAGATTAAATATTATATAAATCGATGCAAAAAACAATGTATAGATATATAATGAATAAGAAGGGTAATAAATATTTCGGTTTCATTATGCAATTTATTTTATAGAAAGCTCGATAATGATTTTAATTAATTACTAAAACTTATTCTAACAAAGCATCGATTTTACCCTAATTTTTTGTAGCCTATCCATCTATTTTTGATTGAGAAATTGGCTTTATGCCAGTCAATCTATTATCATAACATATGTAATAATTATTTTATATTGTGCGAGTAAGACGGATGTAAAATATATTACTATAAAAAATATGTAGTAATTATATACATATATTATATCACAATATTAATAATTATATATATTAAATTATATATTAATTGTTTATATTATTGTATAAAATATGTAATAATTACACATGTAACGTATTTTACATTAAGACGTGTATCTGCATCACATCTGATTTATGAATAAAATTAGTTGATTTTCCAAGCTTCTCTAATTGGTTAAAACGTGTCATATGCTACATGCGAGCGTTTGTTTAAAATGTTTGAAAATTACTCCGCCGTGTTGGTATACCCGGCGACTAGCATAAACAGAGAGAAGCTTGGGAGGCTTCTCTCTGATTGCGTACGCTACTATATTTTTGTTACTTCGTTTTGAGAGCGTATTGAAAAACATCGACATATAGTATAGACTGCGCTCAGGTATAGAAATCAATTTCGGCTGAAGTAATGACAAACAATAAAATTTAAAGTATCTAATAATAAAATCTAAAGAAGCATCTTCTGTCTAAAATCTATTTACTCTGATACGTTATAAAAGTTGAAAATGGAACAAATGATATATGACTTTCGTATATAGATTCGTAAAACGCTGTCTTGATAATTAAAATAATACAGAATTTCAACTAATTAAAAATCTAGATAATAAAGAAATTAATATTTTATAATATTTATACTTATACTTTGTATAAAAATATTTAAAAAAAATGCATATTTTATTTCTCATCAATATACCTGCATTAAAATAATTAAAAAATTAAAGTTTAGTCAAGGGAAATATATTAGTTATGGCATTTATAGAAAATATTAAACAATTTGATTATCACGTTTGAGCTTATGGATTTTTTTATTACAGTTTGTAAAGAATTGCAAGGTGCAAAATATTCTTTTATATTAGAACTAATAAAACGAATTACTTTTAAATTTTATTATTAACAAAATTAAATAACTTAAATATGATTCATACTTTATAATATATTTTGCAGATGTAAATTCTTGTAATTATTATTTCATTATAATATTTAATTACTTATTTAAAAATATACCGTGTAATAGCGGGGTTTAACGAAAAATTGATACATAACTGCCAAGAAATTTACACATGCGCCTGTTTTAAGATATTTTTAGTTTCACTAGCATCGAAATTCGTAAGGTAAAATAATTTGGCGTACTTAGTTCATTTTTGCATTGTAAGAAAATATTATTACAAATTAATTTTTCTGGACAAAATTGAATATTTTCAGTTTCTAAGTATTTCTTACATTGTTTAGATAAAACATAAATTGCAAAAACTTTGTAAAGAGCAAATTTTTCTTTTCATTCTTCCTTAAAAATTGTAGTTAGATGTAATTTTTTATTTAACATATTAAATTATATACCAAAACTTAATACATTAATTATGAAACAATTTTTCTATAAACATTTATTTATAAACTTTTATAATATATGTATACTTATGAACTATGCACAATATACGCACTACGCAGTTAGATGTAATTTACATATGTATAAGTGTGAATGTATGATTAAAACAACATTGGAACTTTATAAAAACAGTAACTTTTGCTAATTATTGTAATATATTTAATAATATATAATACTAATATAATAATACTAAAATGCCATTAAAATTGTTAAAATAATTGTAATAAAAAGAAACAAATAAAATGTATGTAAATTCATAGCACTTCAAATTTATCAGTATTTTACTGCGATTTGACATTGCATACGTACTCTTTATTTGATGCATTTGATTTAGCTTTGTTGAAATTGATATCTAAATAGATAATACGATGCAAGAACTTAAAAGATTTCATAATATTTCTTTTTAGGCAGTACCGCATACATCGCATGCGATCTGAATCAAATTAAAATTAAAAACAGTTAAAATTATAGTAAAATTTAATTTCTATACGTTTTACAAATGCATCATTATGATTGGATTAACTCAACAAAAATTGCAATAAATGTTGAATAATTGTTTTTTTCTTAAACTGGAGGTATTGCTTATAGTTTGGTCCGTTTTTTTTTAAACTTGCGTCTGACTACCCCACGCTCTCGAAATTGCGGATCTCGTGAGTTTTTTACCGATAGTTTGAACAACAAAACCGATCCTTTGTAACCGATCGTGATTCAAAATCTTCCTTCCGTCGAAAATATACGCTGGTTTCATCATATCTGCATAAATCTGAGTGTAGTCCAGTTCCTAAAAATTATATAAAATTATTTGGATAATAAAATATTATACATAATTGCACGAAATTTCTTACTTACGATAAATTCGTCCCATTCTGTACATAAAACTATCGCGTGTGTATTCTTCGTGGCGCTATAAGCATCTTTATAAATACTGATTCGACTTTTTATATCTTCAGGATTGCTTGTTATGTTTGGATGAGTCAAGTCTTGAATGATTTGAGTTTCTTCAACCTGTGAGTTAGAAAGGCGTCGTGTAACAAGCATAATACACTTATTATTGACCATTACTTAATAGTAAAAAGCATTTTTTTAATTTTTATCTAATGTAAATATTATTATCTAAACTGAGAACAAAAATATGGAAAATACAGGATATAATTACATACCAAAATATTTAAAAGAAATAAACTAGATTTTTAATTTAAATTAAAAATTTCCAAGACCTTAGAAGTTTAATTTAAAGAGGAATCAATAAAATAAAATAAAAACATTAAATGCCACTCGTGATAGATTGTAATCAAATTTAAAGAATCTATTATTAAGAACAAGTCTGATACATCTGGAATACATTGCACACAGAAAAGAGAAAGAGCTGACCTTGGGATCATAAATGTGAAGAACAGCGCCTTCGTCCAACAACGTCTTGGCGACGTGAATTGCTGGTGATTCACGCGTATCTCCTGTATTTTTCTTGAAGGCGAAACCTAGCATGGCAATCCTCTTGTCCGTCACAGTGTTAAAGAGAGATTCTATAACCTTCGCAGAAAATCTTGACTTCTGATATTCGTTCATATCAATCACCTGTTGCCAATATGCCGCCACTTCGGGCAGATTTAAGCATTCGCAAATATATACTAAATTTAGAATGTCTTTTTGGAAGCAGGAACCTCCAAAACCGACCGACGCGTGTAGAAATTTTGAACCGATTCGAGAATCAAGCCCGATTGCTCGTGCGACTTCGGATACGTCGGCACCCGTAGCTTCACACACTGCTGATAACGAATTTATACTGGAGATGCGCTGAGCGAGGAAAGCGTTTGCAGCCTAAAATCAGAGTGAATATAAATTAATATTGCAATTTATCAGTTTATTCCTTGAAAGTATTTAAATTTAATTTGATTAAAAAGTTGTATAGTGTACATGTCTCTATCTTATTTGCGGAAATACACTTACTTAAAAGATTTTACGAATAATATTATAACAATATTAAATTACAATAATCAAACAAATATTAAATTATATACTTTTATAAAGTAAGAAACTACAACAGCGATATATGTGTAAGCATGTTTTAAATTGATAATTAAAACTAATTAACTAATATTTTAATAAGTTATATTTTATTTTTAAGTAATTCAAATATGTATAACATTTAATTAATTACATAAGTTAGTAAAAATATTGTTTTAATAAAAAAAAATTTAATTAAACATCGGAATAAATAACTTAAATTCAATGTAAAGACATTGAATTTAAGTTATTTATTGCGTAATTTATCTACATTTGTGAACAGTATGTTGCAAGACAATCAATGAGATTTACACAGCTTATTTACATATGAAATATATGATTACTCACTAGCTTCGACAGTTCTGAGCTCCATGTATTGGTTGTTAAAATATTTTCTCTTGGAATCCAATGTTCGTAAACTTTACAAAGTTCTTCGATAGCTGCTTGTCCTTCTGGCGAAGACTCTCCGCCAATCAACACTCGATCTGCGTTGACCAGATCTTCTATAGCGGTTCCTTCGGCCAGAAATTCCGGATTTGAAAGAATCTGAAAAAAATTAATATTCCAGTAAATATCAAGGAGATAAATAATCTCAGTGAATATGCAAATAGATGAATAACGCGCAATAATAGTAAACACCTGAGCGAAGAAAAGGTCATGAATAATACGGTGTAAAGCAAGCAGCGTTATCTTGAATGAACGACGATTAATTTAAGCAAGTATGAAATCATACGATTACTATTAGCGGTTCGACAATCAATCAACTACAGGCACAGCAAAAACGCAGTAAAATCTTGCATATCACGTGTGTTTTATCGGGTGAATTAATTCCGAAAACGCGATTCAACCTTTTACAATTTTCACGCAACATTATGTTACAATGTCGATGTACTTAAATGCATATTAGAAGTAAATATACAGAAAGAGATACAACATCTTAAAAATTAAATGTATTAAATAATGTATTAAATGTATTAAATAGATTCTACAGAAGGCAACTGTTAGAAAAACTGTCGTACTCTTTCGTTTAAATTATTGTGAAAAATAGTTATCTTACCTGATAGGAGACACCTGGCTTGTGATTAGCACGAAGGATGTTCATGATACTCTCGGCCGCTCTTACCGGTACGGTACTTTTTTCTACCACAATCTTATCTCCAGTTGCAACTTCCGCGATCATTCTGGCAGCGCTTTCCACGTATTTCAAGTCCGCTGCTCTTCCCTTGCCGTTGCCAAAGGTCTTCGTCGGCGTGTTCACCGAAATAAATATCAGATCGGCCTCCTTGATCGCTGTCTCAATATCGGTGGAGAAAAACAAATTTTTCCCACGACATTTTCGTACCACTTCGTCCAAGCCCGGTTCGTATATCGGCAACTTTTGTGAATTCCACTGCGCTATTCTCTCCTTGCTCTTATCAACGACAGTCACTTGAATTTCCGGACATTTCAATGCAATAACGCTGCACGTAGGGCCACCCACGTAACCGGCTCCGATGCAGCAGATTCTTCGGATTCTTGTCATTTTGATTGACTGCAATATTATTTGACGAAACGTCACGTTTACAATTAGTTATATTTGAAGTTGTACATAGAAAAATCACGGTCATAAAATATTTAGAATAAATATTTGATTATATTTTATATTAAATAGAAGAATATTTCTTGTAACTTACTTAATTGAAAATAAAACATTGGAGCAAAGGGAAATTCAATAGCTTAAATTTTACTCTTTTTCTTTATTTCATAATTACTATTACTGTTAAATCTATTATATAAATAGAAATATATATTACTTTTTCTTGATATAATTATATATTGTTCAAAATTAGAACCAAATAAACAAAACTGTACAATACATTATTTTATAGTTTCATGTCAGATTATTTTTACAAGCATTAATATACGTTTATACGCTTCAATAAATGTTTATGACTTGTAATAAAACTAATCTAATCTAATAGATGATAACAGAAATGTTTACAAAAATTTATATTATTATAAAATATTAAACTAAAAAATTAAACCAGTCATGTGAAATTTGTATTAAACAACTGTTTTACAACACAGTATAGAATTAGATAAAATATGATAAGAATGTCTAATGTGAAACTATAATAAAAGTTCATGCAGAATGACTTTTTCGGGCTAACGAATGAAGATTCCAAAGAAAGCATTCTCTCATCTATCTCCGTCACAAAGGAGATATGTTTAAAATTATCATTGCCCAAATAATGCAAATGCCCGGAAGCTGATAAAAATATATCTGCGGGCTTTTTCAATATGTGTCATGACAACGGAAGACCAAATATGTTATCTACATGCTTTCTTCCACTCGCTCTATCATTATTTGACAGTATCGAGACCCTTCCGTCTACATTCTTATCCATAATATTATACGTGTAATTTATTGTGATACACCAAAATTGTTTTTAATTATTAGAATAATTAAAAGCTATATTATTTAGATCTTAGATAAACATTGAAAAATAAACCGATAAGCTTCTGTTCCTAGGCCTTTGTTTCGGAGCATGATTGCGCGCTGCAATATGCTCCAATTAAAGAGATGTTCCAAAGAGAATCGAATGTCTTTGTTTTGTTACCTGTTTAACTGAAACAATGGATAATTCTCTGGTGATCAGCAGAAATACGGCATGTAGATGGACGCAATGCTGAGTGCGGCGAGTTACGGTCTATCACAATCGTAACGCAGCTTTCACGATGGAAAAACGATTTTGTTCATGAGAGAAAACTGCAGTGCGGCGATGTTGAGTCGCGTTGCACAGACTTCTGCCACTCTGAACTCTTTGGACGCTACGCGTCCGTCATTTCGCGATGCTACGAGGTGTCGAGGCTGCAACCAGGCCGCGCCATTGTGGCCACGTTGCCATGTTAGAGCATCACAAGCGACACAAGCGCGTGCGTAAATAATTGGCAACGCTGTATTTTTTTCTGAAATCTTTCATGATGATAATCACACGGATGATCTGCACTTAAAAAAAGGGCACATTTAATATCGGTGCGGAATGGAACGATGAAGATCTGACTTATGAAAAAGTCTATGTATCTCAGCAATAGATAGCTTAATTAATTGTGCGGATTTTTAGTATTTCATAATAAGGAAATAATTGGAGTTAAATTTATATTTGCTAATAGATACTTTAATAAATTTAAAAAGAGATGATTGACGATGACGATGATTAATTGATTTTACACAAATCAAGATTTGATAACACATTTCTTATGGAAATGTTTTATATTTTGTAATTTTGAAGTAATACAACAGGATTTGTTTTATTGTGTCATCAATTGTTGCATTGAGAAAATTTAGAATAATAACATCTATGTTTATTTTTCATGAAATTGTGCAAATTTGCAATCTAAAGTTAGTTAATGCATAATATTATTTACAATTAAGTATAATATTTTTACATTGATGATTAACAAATAACATTTAATATAACGCTTTAACATTTTTTTATGTTACAGTAATTGAAAATAAATACAATAAGGTATGCAAAATTTAACTGAAACGTTGTTGGAAAGCGCATTGGAGTAAAAGTAAAATCATAACTGTCCGGAGCATATAATACAGGATGTCATTAAAATTTATTATTTCCGATGAAGCAAATATAAGTAATTCAATATGTGTGTGTGTGTGTGTGTGTGTGTGTGTGTGTGTGTGTGTTTCGTTTTAATTTCCCGAGGCAAATATCTTGGAAAATATGGGAGATACAGAAAAACGTTTCAGACAAAAGTTGCAGGATATCAAAGGGGACAGATGATGAAAATATGGACTTGAGAGACCTTTTCAAAACCATGCAGGTTAATGCGATCGATGTTTTTTTAAATGGAACCCCCATTTTTATTGCATATTTACGTAGCCCTTGTCGAGACGTTTTCAAAACATTATAATAAAGCTCTGTTTCATTAAGAATTTCCTGAGATATTTTAAATTTTGTCATGATACTTTTTTAATATAAATATGAAATATGAAATATCTCATAAAGTGCGTATTCACTTTTCGATAATTTTACCTTGATACTTTCATATATAGAATAATAAAAGGAATTTTTCAAAATAAATAAATCGCATCAAGAAAATCTGAAAAAATTCTCAAAATCCTGTGTTATATGTACCGGTTCTTGCACCGGTATACTGCATATATACAGATCAGTATGACGGGTTGCCCATTCGTACAGGCGCACATGGTCATTTACAGCTATATAGGTTTCGGCACATCATAATTATAATTAGTCACATATAATGCGCCTGCAACTCGTCATACTGACCTGTGTGTCGCTGCAACACCCTGAATATAAACATGTTTAAGCAACAGTCTACAGTGGACTGACTCCTGTTTCTAATTTTTTCGAAATATATGTAAAATTAATATTTTGTATTTATATAAACACACACACACACACACACACACACACACACACACACACACACACACACACAAAAGGAGACAAAAAAGGAATCATGCAAGATATATGTTAATAAATAGAGATAGACAAATTTAATACAAAGAAACTTTCACAAAATACAATAAATTTTATATTTTATTATATTAGTATTTTATTATTACAATGATCAATATTATAATACACTGTTGGAAAATGTGTTAAATATAACATAAATCACATGTCGCAAACGGTCCACTCAAATTTTTGTGTTAATTTAACATAATATGGATGTGTTAAATGGTAACATCGATACTATGTTAAAATATTTCAACAGAAAGGAAATGTAATTTTAATGTACAATTAACATAACTTTTATGTTGAAGTTAAGATTGTAAGATAAAATCAACACTCTTTTTCTGTAAATTTTTATTCCCACTTCTGTTATAGAGCAAAATCAACACTCTTTTTCTGTAAATTTTAACACATTTAATAAATACATTCAAATTGTGTTACTTTAACATATTTTTTAAATTATTTTAATAATTTTACATTTTAAATTTGTTAAGTTAAATTAACATAGCAGGCATATGTTAAATCTACACATGTATGTGTTGATTATTTTACACAAAAATTATAACAAGGACCTTTTTTAACAAAACTACAAAAATTTTCCAACAGTGTAGTATTACATGGCAGTATCTGTGTTTGCTAGGATATTTTTCCGAATGCAAATCCACTGAAATTTTTTCTTTCTGTTTCTTTTTATGGATAAGATTCACAAAAAGAACATTCCATTTAGAATAATAGTCTCATCTGTTAACACGGCTCTATATAATCTAGCATCATTTTTGCAGAAAATTCTAGCAGATAGTTTACCGAAACCAAAGAGCCACGTTAACAACAGTTTTGATTTGTGTACTGACCTCTTGAAAATAAAGTTGCAAAAGTCTGAGATTCTGATTTCGTTAGATGCGGTATCGTTGTTCACGAATATTCCATCTGAGTTGGTCGTGGAGGGCTTAAGAAAGAGGTGGAAGTTTATAAAATCTAAAACAAGGTTATCTCAGGCTGAGTTTATTGCTGCGGTCAAATTTATTTTGGCTTCCACCTTTTTCACATTTAACAATGTCATCTATAAACAAACTTTTGGATCTCCAATGGGCTCCCCTTTATCTCCGACTGTAGCCGACATTGTTATGGAAGGCTTTGGGCACATTGAATATCCATTTATCGCTTTACAGGCGCTATATCGATGATATTGTTATGACAATCCCAAGGGATAGCGTACAGGAAGTTTTATATTACTTTAACAATTATCACGACAGACTTAAATTTACAGTTGAATACGAGGAAAATGGTTGCCTTAGCTTTCTGGATCTGATGCTGATTGTAAAAAACGACATGATTATAACAGATTGGTTTCATAAAAAAACCTTCTCGGGCAGGCTATTGTCTTTCTTTTCGAGTCATCCTATTCAACATAAAATAGGAACAATCTATAGTCTGTTGGACAGAGCAATCATGTTGTCACACCCTAGCTTTTACAATAAAAATTTAATTTTTGTTATCAACGTATTACTTGGAAATGGGTATCCCATTGATTTAATATTCTTACATATTAATAAGAGATTGAGGAAACTTTCAGTCTTTAAAGAAGAACAATAACACATGTAATGATTCTGAATGTTCCCAACAAGAAAAAAGTTTTATTGTTATGCCATATTTAAAATTTGCTTCGGAAATCATTTCCTCAGCGGTGAATAAATCAGAAAATTCGGTGGGATATCGTATTCTAAATAAACTTAGTAGCATCATTAAGGTCCAGAAAGATAAGAATTCCTATTTTTCTAACAACGATCGCACGTTACGGCTACTTGTCGACGATACAATCAGTTCCCTTTGGGAACGTGGATATAAACGAGCGAACGACACTTTACAAACTACCTTTTATCTCGTCGCATCCTATGAACGCGCGCTCGACTATCAAGATAATATTTTGACAAAGCATTGGGTGAATGTACAGCATCGACAGCTCAGTCGAGCAACAACACGAAAATCTACAATATTTACGACTGGTAGATAATAATTTGCATTCGGTACCGAGTGACGCACTGCGACGTTTGCACGCTTACGTCACCTTGATTTACGATCAAATAACATCACTGTAATTCTGGAGGATATTTTCACGAGATACGAAGATTCCATTACTTTCCTTAATCTACAGAAAAATATGATTAAAACACTTCCGCCTCCGGTATTTGAAAATCTTAATTCGCTAGAAACTCTAAGTTTGCAAAACAACAGACTCACACATCCTAGAAGAAGTTACGGAGAACATCGTTGACACTCTACGTAACATCGATATGACAGATAACCCTTTGATTTGCGACTGCGAGCTACGATGGTATTTCTCTTTCACAATACAATCTTGAATGTAGAGAAAAACATCAACGAGATGCTCCAAACTCAACATTGGAGCAGGGGCAGAGGAGGCCAGGGATTTAAATCTGCTGTTGGACAATAACTCTTACGTACAGACGTGGTCAATCGCGCAGGTGCTTGCTATTACGTTTACGACTATGGTCCAAGTGTATTTCGTTAGAAAGATGTTCGACGCAAAACCATCTGGACATTCCAAGACACGCATTTAACACTGATGCATTGCAGTCAATTGTTTGCTCGATAAGAGCATCATTCAATATGGCGCGGAGTATTCCGCGGTCACTGATCACGGTACCACAATAGTCGGCCAGTCCGCGCCAATTGTTTTTATGGAAGTCTAACGGCTCGTAAGCCATAAGAGAAGGATCGTGATCCCTAACACAAAGACAAGAATGGAAGAGCGTGGAACAACCCACCATATTAAAGCAACAAAAACATTAATTCAACCCGAAACATGCCGGCTTGCACCGAATAAATTGCAATCCGTGAAAACGGAGTTCGACCTCTTACTGCAAGAGAAACGACCTTTCAAAAGCCCATGGTCGTCACCATTCCATATGCATGGTACCCTAAAGGAATGGACCATGGCGACCCTGCGGAAACTACCGCAAATTTAACGAACGGACAACCGAGACATAGAGTATGTCGCAAAAACTTCTGTACAGAAAATCAGTTTTCTGCACGTTGGACCTCGTAGTTAAGCAGAGAAAGAGATACACCGTAGACAGAAGCTTGCAACACGTGTGGTTACAAGATAATCAAGTAAAAAGGCTAAAAAGCCTTTGGCCATCTACCGTGGTAGATATAACACATATTTCGTCATCTTCGACGTCACTGCGACCCGTCCCCTTAACACCTCGACCAAATGGTGCCGGTATTGCAAAAACCCCGGCCACGAAATCGAAGAATGCCGGAAACGGCAATAAAACAATAACCGGGAACCTGACTCGGGAAACCCGCGAATCCCTTCGCGACAGACGAACGCACCGCGAGCGGATCCACCCCAGGACATGCGCCCGATCCACTCGATCCACCCGATCGAGATGACCGAAAGCGAAGAATTTGAATCGCAATCTTGAACCCCAAAAAATATTCGCTCGCGCCCGACCGACAATCAGTGTTGGCGTCACCAAGGCTATGAACGGAAGCCACAATGGCACGCAATAATGACGGAACTGCACGGACTCGAAATTGATAAAAAAGAGAGTGCAGTGAAAGTGGAAGAGTGATTTTTAAGATAAGGCCCGCGAATCAGTGCCGCGAATGCAATCAGTGCCGACCGAATCGCCCGCGCGCGTCGCCACCATGGACATGTTTGATTTTTTCACATATGCCCCGATGGCATTATTTATTGTTATTATCATAATTGGAATTTGTAGTCGGTGGAAAATACCACCGTTTAATTAAAAAATAGCTCGAGTTTGCTGCGGTTTAAACAGTTAAATACTTTTAAAGCGCGTCTGGCATATAATAAAATTTCATAGAGCGGCGAAAGCTAATAAGAAACCAGTAATGGTACCAAAAGGCATGGTCAAATCCTTATTATATCAAATTTTAGATGGTATTCATTATTTACATTCCAATTGGGTACTTCATAGAGATTTGAAACCGGCAAATATTTTAGTAATGGGTGAAGGAAATGAGCGGGGACGTGTGAAAATTGCCGACATGGGCTTTGCTAGGTTATTTAATGCTCCTCTCAAACCTTTAGCAGATTTAGATCCCGTTGTAGTTACATTTTGGTATAGAGCTCCGGAATTACTTCTAGGTGCCAGACATTACACGAAAGCTATAGATATATGGGCTATCGGCTGCATATTCGCGGAACTTTTAACATCCGAACCTATACCATCAGCGCGGCCTTCGACACGTTGAGACGCGCGATACCCGCCTACTCGCATAACCAGAAGCTGTCGAAGCTATCGGTACTGAGGATCGCCTGCAGCTACATCATGACGCTCGGCAAGATTCTCGGGAAAAACGGCGAGGTGATGGCCACAAAAAGCAACGGCCTTGCAGGCTTGAGTAGCTGCGTGGAGCTGGTCTCCAGGACCATTCAGACAAATTTTAATTTTTCACAAATTTAAGGTATAAACTTTAAATTTTCGCACTTCTGAGGTATACATTTTAGTTTCTCACACTTCTAGCCTACAAGTTTTAATTTTTTCCACACTTAAGGGTCGGCAGGAGACACGGTGGATGCCCCGATGGCAATATTCATTATTATCATTATAATTGGAATTTGTATTCGGTGGAAAATACCAATTAGTGATACATTTTGATACGAGAATCTCGAAATCTCGTCTCAGAATTTCTCGTCTCGTTAAGATAATATTTTCGAGATTATTATCTGTCATTTGTTTTTTCTCGTCTCGTCTCGTTCTCGTCTCTTTACGGATTATTTACGATGGTCTGCCGTAAAAGAATGATACATCGCCTGCGGTAAGTCGCCATAAAGTTATCGATAAACTACGTTTTCCCGCCAAGCAAGAAGCCCAACTGAAAAACGAAGCAATAATCTTCTGCAAGTTAAGCGGAAAATCGATTTTCCGGAGTACGACCTTAAGCAGAGAAATAGATACACCGTATAAAGCTTGCAACCCACTACCGATGTCACTAAGAACGAAAGCAGCTCGAGCCAAGACATATCGAACCACAGTACGAACGGCAAATCTCAGGACGACACGAACTTTGACGCCGAAAGTTTCAAGGAACACACGAGTCCTACGTCGAACGAGACACCAAACTCGGAGAGGAAGCCAAAATTCAAGTGGATGTTCGGCCCTCACAAAAACGCGAATGTGCTGCCCGTTCAAGTGTAGAAGAATCCAGGTCTCGGTTTCAGCATAGCTGGCGGGGTAGCGGGTGCAGAGACCGGAATAATCGTGACGAAAGTGAACCCCGATGGGCCAGCTCAGGGTACTCTTCGGCCGGCATCAAGATTCTGGAGGTGGACGGCATTGACTTTACCAAGTCGGATCACAATAACGCTGTCGCCGTTCTGCGTGCCACCGGTACTGTTGTATCTATGATGATAAGTGGCCATCAATGATTGTAAGTTATTGGTCGCGACTTATCATTATAGATACAACGTGGAACTTATCATCGTAGATACGTGGTGGAACAAAGAGGAAGAAAACCTTTTCTAGTTCTTTTAGTAACTACAACACGTGTGGTTACATAATTATCAAGTAAAAATGCCCTACCGTGGTAGATATAAAAAAACCTGCGTACATATTGTTGCCTAACCCCCAACTTGGGGGATCGGTTCCCTCTCTAAATATTGAGAACTAGGCAAGATACTCTCAGTGAGTCCCTGCTTCTGAGAGGTAGCGATCGAATAAAAACCTTCTACTTTTTCTTCTTGGAGTGTATATGGCTCTTCCCTGTAGGGAAGACACTGCCAAGAATCTTCGTAAAGTATAGGAACCAATGTGATTCAATTACTCTTCAAACTCGGAAATGTGTATGTGTATGTACGTATGTGTAATTGTGTGTGTATGCCCGCGGTGTCGGGAACTCGGGTCAATCCGTGGGTGTCCCCTTACTATGACCCCCACTACCGAAGAAAGTGGAAAGACCACAAACCAAGAAACAGCACCGCGAATTCTTAGGGCTTCCAACAAACTTCTACCGCTTATCCATACCAGGAGCGGCTAGAGAACAAGCTCTGCTAAATGAGATGCTAAAAGGACCCAAAGTTAAAGGCAAGATACCAGTCTCTTGGACCACAGAAAGAGAAGCTGAAAAGGCATTTTTAAACCATAAAAACAGCCTCTCAAGAGCAGCAGCATTCACGTCAATCTGATTTTCTTCATTGCTCTAAAAAAGGAACGAGTTAGTGCAAAGATACGACGCCCCGAATAGAAACGATCGTTACTCCGACGGTGGAGTTACCCGGCAATGACAGCTACAACGTCTCTACCAACGGTCTCGACTGTGGCGGTGAGCCCATTCAATATACGGTATGATGGGAGCGTACATTGATAGTAGTGATCACCACCTTCCTCAGTCTCACCACGGTCATCGGCAACAGTATGGATATGATATCGTTCAAGATTGACAAGCAACTGCAGACGATCTCCAACTATTTCCTCTTCAGCCTGGCGATGGCTGGCTTCGTCGGTTCAGCGTCGGACGCGATATTAAGATAAAAATCATATATCAATATGATTGATAGTGTGTTTTTTTACTTTTTTCTTTTGGATTGGTACTATTTTTTATTGTTATCATCTTATTCGTTATATGCCGAAGCCGAATATTTCGTGACCAGGGTACTGATTTAATCAATAATCTTCTGCAAGTTAAGCAGAGAAAGAGATACACCGTAGACAGAAGCTTGCAACACGTGTGGTTACAAGATAATCAAGTAAAAAGGCTAAAAAGCCTTTGGCCATCTACCGTGGTAGATATAAAAAATACCTGCGTATATATTGTTGCCTAACCCCAACTTGGGGGATCGGTTCCCTCTCTAAATATTGAGAACTAGGCAAGATACTCTCAGTGAGTCCCTGCTTCTGAGAGGTAGCGATCGAATAAAAACCTTCTACTTTTCTTCTTGGAGTTTATATGGTTCTTCCCTGTAGGGAAGACACTGCCAAGAATCTTAGTAAGGTATAGGAACTAATGTGATTCAATTACTCTTCAAACTCGGAAATGTGTATGTGTATGTGCGTATGTGTAATTGTGTGTATATGTCCGCGGTGTCGGGAACTCGGGTCGATCCGTGGGTGTGTTGGGCCCAAGGAATTGCGCGGTCAATTCCCCCTGCGGGAATTGAATAAAAACCGACAATTTTTGGTCGGGTTTGAACTCGGATCCTCCGGCTCACCTGACCAGCTTTATTGGTGACATTATGATCATTATCGGCCATATTATATTATAACTGAGACGAAAAAATTGTGTTATCCGCCACAACATTATTTGCGGAAATAAAATTACAACACAATATTTTAGATCATACTATTAAACGATTGATTAAAGTGCAAGAAGATATTATTAATCGTATTTCACCCGATTTAAATAATAAATTCTTTGTTGTTAATTTGTAAATGGGAATGTCGTTTATGTATACGTAACAGAAGTCTAAAGAAAGAAGTTTAAAAGAAGTCTAAACCTCGTAATATCTCGTCTATAAATCGTTGGAACCATTGTCATAATAAGATTTGTATTTATTAGACTCACCCTGGTGCTGTAGTACACTTGAGTGATAATCCTTTAGATTTGAGCAAGGTACGCGCGTTTTTTGAGTACGTTTTTTTTTGCATTATTATTCCATCCTTATCATAATTTCATGATTGACATTATTCAATTTTATCGTGACGCGTGAAAGAGAAAAAAGGAACATTTGGCGTTAATTCCATTTTTTTTTCTTACAAACTTCTCTTTTAGTTGGAGATAAAACAGATATTTGTTGTTTAATTTTATCAGTCTCTTCTTTAATTAATGCGGCAGTCACTGATCACGGTACCACAATAGTCGGCCAGTCCGCGCCAATTGTTTTTATTGAAGTCTAACGGCTCGTAAGCCATAAGAGAAGGATCGTGATCCCTAACACAAAGACGAGAATGGAAGAGCGTGGAACAACCCACCATATTAAACCAACAAAAACATTCATTCAACCCGAAACATGCCGGCTTGCACCGGATAAATTGCAATCCGCGAAAACGGAGTTCGACCTCTTACTGCAAGAGAGACGACCTTTCAAAAGCCCATGGTCGTCACCATTCCATATGCATGGTACCCTAAAGAAACGGACCATGGCGACCCTGCGGAAACTACCGCAAATTTAACGAACGGACAACCGAGACATAGAGTATGTCGCAAAAACCTCTGTACAGAAAATTAGTTTTCTGCACGTTGGACCTCGTAGTTAAGCAGAGAAAGAGGTACACCGTAGACAGAAGCTTGCAACACGTGTGGTTACAAGATAATCAAGTAAAAAGGCTAAAAAGCCTTTGGCCATCTACCGTGGTAGATATAAGAAAAACCTGCGTACATATTGTTGCCTAACCCCTAACTTGAGGTATCAGTTCCCTCTCTAAATATTGAGAGCTCCGTAAATACTTTAATACGTAACGTATTAAAGGGTCTGCCATAAAAGAACGATACATCGCTGGCGGTAAGTCGCCATAAGGTCATCGATAAACTACGTTTTCCCGCCAAGCAAGAAGCCCAACTGAAAAGCGAAGCAATAATCTTCTGCAAGTTAAGCAGAGAAAGAGATACACTGTAGACAGAAGCTTGCAACACGTGTGGTTACAAGATAATCAAGTAAAAAGGCTAAAAAGCCTTTGGCCATCTACCGTGGTACATATAAAAGAAACCTGCGTACATATTGTTGCCTAACCCCCAACTTCGGGGATCGGTTCCCTCTCTAAATATTGAGACCTAGGCAAGATACCCTCGGTGAGTCTCTGCTTCTGAGAGGTGGCGATCGAATAAAAACCTTCTTCTACTTCTTCTTCTTGGAGTTTATATTCAAATAATTCTGGAACATAACTAGTGAACATTCTAGAACAATATAAAACAACTGCGATTTTGTGAGAGATCAAATGGCAACATGTTGAAAAAAATCGTGAACGAGTACATGCGTAAAAAAGTAGCTTTTTCACTTAAAAAATCATAACTTTTTAATTTTTTAATTTTTTTAAATAAAATTTACAGGTTATACTCCTAAGATACGACACTTTAAGAAAAAAAATAGTCCTCTAGTGCGCGTTTCAAAAAAGGTATTAATTCCGGCATATGAAAAGGCCCAATTTTGGAGTAAAAAAAAAGTGGATTTATCAAAAAATAATGTGTTTTATTATTATTGTGGATATCCTGAGTACACAGAAACATAAGCATTATTGTTTTTTCGTTATGAAACGACAAAAAAATCATTTATTCAGTGCAACCGCAGTCGACGCAGTCAACCGCAATCTACTGCTACGCAGATTGTATGCCATCTGATAACAAATAACACCGTTATTATTATAAAAACAATGGAAACAAAATATCGCAGGTGCCACAGTCACACTTACGGTTCAGACACTTGTTTTAAAGACAATAAAAAAATCCGATTTTTTTTTACTGAAACTACGTGCTAGTCCACTACGGGTCAATCTGACACGCATTCGTGCACGATGTTTCCGCAACCGCTGTCATATAAATACAGACGCTTTAATCAAATGACTAACGATCTCTACCGATAGAGGATACTTCAAACTCTTGGTAGATGGCGAGCCAAACCCCATTTTAAGCCAGGCACTTACCGATATTTAGCTTCAAACTTAAGCGCGGGTCAAATTGACCCAGTGTGACTACGAAGGGTTAAGTGCCAATATACCTTGATTCTTAACATGCGAGAAACATTTTTAAAATATTCAGAAATATCAAGCAATTGCCCATAAATCGCCCTGGACCATCAATCGACCTCATAAAAAAGTATCTTTTGAATTGAAATCTAACGGCTCGTAAGCCATTAAAGAAAAATCGCGATCCTTAACGCAACGCAATCACCACGCCATTTCGACCTATACGAAGAACACGCACCCGCCAATTAATGACGTTACTGCGACCCCCTAACGCCTTGACCAAATGGTGCCGGTATTGCAAAAACGCCGGCCATGAAATCGAAGAATGCCGGAAACGGCAGTAAAACATCAACCGGAAACCTGACTCGGGATATCCGCGAATTCGAATCGCAACCTTGAATCCGAAAAAATATTCGCGCGCGCCCCCGACCGTCCATCAGTGCCGGCAGTCGCCGCGCTGGCTTCGTCGGTTCAGCGTCGGACGCGATAATAAGAAAAAAAAATGATTAAAGTGTGTTTTTCATTTTATTTCTTCTCGGAATGGCACTTTTTGTTGGTGTCATTATTCGTATGCCGATGCCGAAGATCCGAAGAGCGATTTGAATACCAGTTCTGAACGGACTGACTTCGTTAGCAGAAGCACTTGAAGGTAATTGAAATAAATTGTAATTAATAAATTAATTGATCAATGTATTACTACACATCTTCAGCAACAAATTAAGTCATGTAGGAAGTGGGAGCAATGTGTCTTTCTATTTTTTTTTGCGTTTGAAATCATCTTTGCAAATTAAGCAGAGAAACAGATACACAGTAGAAAGCTTGCAACACGTGTGGTTACAAGATTATCAAGTAAAAAGCCCTACCGTGGTAGATATAAAAAAACCTGCGTACATATTGTTGCCTAACCCCCAACTTGTGCGATCGGTTCCCGCTCTAAATATTGAGAACTAGGCAAGATACTCTCTGTGAGTCCCTGCTTCTGAAAGGTAGCAATCGAATAAAAATCTTCTTCTACTTCTTCTTCTTGGAGTGTATATGGCTTTTCCTTGTAAGAAAGACACTGCCAAGAATCTTCGTAAGGTATAGGAACTAATGTGATTCAATTACTCTTCAAACTCGGAAATGTGTATGTGTATGTGTATATGTATGTGCGTATGTGTAATTGTGTGTGTATGTCCGCGATGTCGGGAACTCGGGTCGATCCGTGGGTGCGTTGGGCCCAAGGAATTGCGCGGATCAATTCCCCCTGCGGAAATTGAATAAAAACCGACAATTTTTGGTCGGGTTTGAACTCGGACCCTCCGGCTCACTTGACCAGCTTTATTGGTGATATTATGATCATTATCCGCCATATTATATTATAACTCTGGCGAAAAAATTTTGTTATCCGCCACAACATTATTTGCGGAAATAAAATTACAAACAATTTTAGATCATACTATTAAAAAATTGATTAAAGTGCAAGAAGATATTATTAATCGTATTTTACCCGATTTAAATAATAATTCTTTGTTGTTAATTTGTAAATGGGGATGCCGCTTTTGTATACGTAACAGAAGTCTAAAGAAAGAAGTTTAAAAGAAGTCTAAACCTCGTAATATCTCGTCTATAAATCGTTGGAACCATTGTCATAATAAGATTTGTATTTATTAGACTCACCCTGGTGCTGTAGTACACTTGAGTGATAATCCTTTAAATTTGAGCAAGGTACGCGCGTTTTTTGAGTACATTTTTTTTGCATTATTATTCCATCTTTATCATAATTGCATGATTGACATTATTCAATTTTATCTTGACGCGTGAAAAAGAAAAAAGGAACATTTGGCGTTAATTCAATATTTTTTTTCTTACAAACTTGGATTCCTTACAAACTTCTATTTAAGTTGGAGATAAAACAGATATTTGTAGTTTAATTTTTTTAGTCTCTTCTTTAATTAATGCGGCAGTCACTGATCATGGTACCACAATAGTCGGCCAGTCCGCGCTAATTGTTTGTATTGAAGTCTAACGGCTCGTAAGCCTATAAAAGAAAAATCGCGATCGTTAACACAACGCAATCACCACGCCGCCGTTAAGACCTATACGAAAGACACGCACTCGCCAATTAATGACGTTACTGGCGACCCGTCCCCTTAACGCCTTGACCAAAATCCCCGGCCACGAAATCGAAGAATGCCGGAAACGGCAGTAAAACATTAACCGGAAACCTGACTCAGGATATCCGCGAATTCCCTTCGCGACAGACGAACGCTTCGCGAGCGGATCCATCCCGGGACATGCGTCCGATCCACTCGATCCACCCGATCGAGATGACCGAAAGCGAAGAATTCGTATCGCAACCTTGAACCCGAAAAAATATTCGCGCGCGCCCGACCGACAATCAGTGCCGGCAGTCGCCGCGCTGGCTTCGTCGGTTTAGCGTCGGACGCGATATTAAAATGATTGAAAATATCGCGTCCGACGCTGTCCCATCCCTCTCCGCCCCCCGCCCCCCCGGAGCGAGTCGAGGAGGGTGGACCGCGGTGTCCAGGACGAGGGTGAGAAGCGCGCGAGAAAACCCTCTTCCTTCGGAGTCAGGGAGTCCCTCTCGCCCTGACACGGTGAACGTCGTCGTCTACAGTCGCGCGCGGGTCTGACAGTCGCAAGCATGTCGGGCGTGCCGCTGATGTCCAGCGGGCTGAGCAAGCTGAAGAAGAAGCACTTCCGGGTGAAGCATCAGAAGGTTAAGCTGTTCCGCGCGAACGAGCCACTTCTCAGCGTGTTTATGTGGGGTGTCAATCACACGATAAACAAACTTAGTCACGTTAACATTCCAGTAATGCTCTTGCCAGACGATTTTAGAGCTTACAGCAAGTTGAAAGTGGATAATCATCTCTTCAACAAAGAGAACATGCCCTCCCACTTCAAAATCAAAGAATATTGTCCGTTAGTCTTTAGGAATTTGCGAGAAAGGTTTGGAATTGATGATTTGGATTACAAGGAGTCGATGACAAGATGTCGGGTGTTTAATCCTTCGCGAGCAAAGCAGCGTACGGATTTGGTCGAAGGAATAGGCAGAAGAACTCGTCAAATGGTTCAGCGCGGGCGTAACAATATGATTGAAAGTGTGTTTTTGTACTTTTTTCTTTTCGGGATGGCACTTTATTTTGTTGTTATCGTGTTATTCGTTATATGCATTTTGTGCAGAAAATAAGAGTGGTCTATGGCCATACATATCAGTGAAGGCAATATAACGCATGTGTTACATTATTATTCACTTACATTGCTGAGTCAGAAATCATAGCATTAATGTAAATTAAGTCATGTAGGAAGTGGGAGCAATGTGTCTTTCTATTTTTTTTTGCGTTCAATAAAAGTCAATCGTCTATGTAACTCCCAACCCATGTTGAACCACTTGTATTCAAAGGCATAGAGAGCGTAAAAGAGAATAAAAGAGACTGTCTTCAGAATTGAGTAATATGTTGCTGTTACCAGAACAAGAAGTTAAGACAGGTATTTTGCATCCCATGATGGATATCTTTTCCGCAGGCTGTGCTTCAACAGAATTTTATAACGAAGGTCATCCACCGTTCGATTTTTCACAACTCTTGGCGTACAGGAACAACGAATATTCTGTGAGTAAGCACTTGGACAGTATAGACGACCCAGGAATACGCGAGCTGCTTAGTTCAATGTCCACACATGTGGACAAGAGCAAGAATGTCCCCCAATAGCGGTAGTGGGACTTTAGACGTCAACATTGATAAAATCATCTCTGCAAATTAAGCAGAAAAACAGATACACCGTATAAAACTTGCAACACGTGTGGTTACAAGATTATCAAGTAAAAAAGCCCTACCGTGGTAGATATAAAAGAAACCCCGCCACAAGATTCTACACATCTTCAGCAACAAATTAAGTCATGTAGAAAGTGGGAGCAATGTGTCTTTCTATTTTTCTTTCGCGTTTGAAATCATCTCTGCAAATTAAGCAGAGAAACAGATACACCGTATAAAGCTTGCAACACGTGTGGTTACAAGATTATCAAGTAAAAAAGCCCTACCGTGGTAGATATAAAAAAAACCTGCGTACATATTGTTGCCTAACCCCCAACTTGGGGGATCGGTTCCCTCTCTAAATATTGAGAACTAGGCAAGATACTCTCAGTGAGTCCCTGCTTCTGAGAGGTAGCGATCGAATAAAAACCTTCTTCTACTTCTTCTTCTTGGAGTTTATATAGCTCTTCCCTGTAGGGAAAACACTGCCAAGAATCTTCGTAAGATATAGGAACTAATGTGATTCAATTACTCTTCAAACTCGGAAATGTGTAAGTGTATGTGCGTATGTGTAATTGTGTGTGTATGTCCGCGGTGTCGGGAACTCGGGTCGATCCGTGGGTGTGTTGGGCCCAAGGAATTGCGCGGATCAATTCCCCCTGCGGTAATTGAATAAAAACCGACAATTTTTGGTCAGGTTTGAACTCGGATCCTCCGGCTCACTTGACCAGCTTTATTGGTGACATTATGATCATTATCCGCCATATTATATTATAACTGAGACGAAAAAATTGTGTTATCCGCCACAACATTATTTGCGGAAATAAAATTACAACACAATATTTTAGATCATACTATTAAACGATTGATTAAAGTGCAAGAAGATATTATTAATCGTATTTTACCCGATTTAAATAATAAATTCTTTGTTGTTAATTTGTAAATGGGAATGTCGTTTATGTATACGTAACAGAAGTCTAAAGAAAGAAGTTTAAAAGAAGTCTAAACCTCGTAATATCTCGTCTATAAATCGTTGGAACCATTGTCATAATAAGATTTGTATTTATTAGACTCACCCTAGTGCTGTAGTACACTTGAGTGACAATCCTTTAGATTTGAGCAAGTTACGCGCGTTTTTTGAGTACGTTTTTTTTGCATTATTATTCCATCCTTATCAAAATTTCATGATTGACATTATTCAATTTTATTGTAACGCGTGAAAGAGAAAAAAGGAACATTTGGCGTTAATTCAATTTTTTTTTACAAACTTCTATTTTAGTTGGAGATAAAACAGATATTTGTTGTTTAATTTTTTCAGTCTCTTCTTTAATTAATGCGGCAGTCACTGATCACGGTACCACAATAGTCAGCCAGTCCGCGCCAATTGTTTTTATTGAAGTCTAACGGCTCGTAAGCCATAAGAGAAGGATCGTGATCTCTAACACAAAGACAAGAATGGAAGAGCGTGGAACAATCCACCATATTAAACCAACAAAAACATTAATTCAACCCGAAACATGCCGGCTTGCAACGAATAAATTGCAATCCGCGAAAACGGAGTTCGACCTTTTACTGCAAGAGAGACGACCTTTCAAAAGCCCATGGTCGTCACCATTCCATATGCATGGTACCCTAAAGGAATGGACCATGGCGACCCTGCGGAAACTACCGCAAATTTAACGAACGGACAACCGAGACATAGAGTATGTCGCAAAAACTTCTGTACAGAAAATCAGTTTTCTGCACGTTGGACCTCGTAGTTAAGCAGAGAAAGAGAGAACCGTAGACAGAAGCTTGCAACACGTGTGGTTACAAGATAATCAAGTAAAAAGGCTAAAAAGCCTTTGGCCATCTACCGTGGTAGATATAACACATATTTCGTCATCTTCGACGTCACTGCGACCCGTCTCCTTAACACCTCGACCAAATGGTGCCGGTAATGCAAAAACCCCGGCCACGAAATCGAAGAATGCCGGAAACGGCAATAAAACAATAACCGGGAACCTGACTCGGGAAACCCGCGAATCCCTTCGCGACAGACGAACGCACCGCGAGCGGATCCACCCCAGGACATGCGCCCGATCCACCCGATCGAGATGACCGAAAGCGAAGAATTTGAATCGCAATCTTGAACCCCAAAAAATATTCGCTCGCGCCCGACCGACAATCAGTGTTGGCGTCACCAAGGCTATGAACGGAAGCCACAATGGCACGCAATAATGACGGAGCTGCACGGACTCGAAATTTATAAAAAAGAGAGTGCAGTGAAAGTGGAAGAGTGATTTTTAAGATAAGGCCCGCGAATCAGTGCCGCGAATGCAATCAGTGCCGACCGAATCGCCCGCGCGCGTCGCCACCATGGACATGTTTGATTTTTTCACATATGCCCCGATGGCATTATTTATTGTTATTATCATAATTGGAATTTGTAGTCGGTGGAAAATACCACCGTTTAATTAAAAAATAGCTCGAGTTTGCTGCGGTTTAAACAGTTAAATACTTTTGAAGCGCGAGAACGTAGCTTTTACGTATTTTTTAGCTCCCAAAGTGCGCAAGTAACAAAGAATATCGCGTATATAAAATTTGCCGGTGATCTATTTAATATAATAATGCACTCTCGGGTATTAAGGCCGAGCGAGGTAATTAAAATCGTTAAGTAAATAGAGCGACGTAATGTTCGTCCGACGGTAAATTTAACAATTATTGCAAAATCGTAAAAAAAATGTGACAAATATTTTAATACTCATCATATATAAAGGCGCTACAATTATTGTCGTTAAAAGCTCACAACAATTGGGGAAACTCGTCCAACAATAAAAATTGTATATCAGTAGCAATCCTGCGTACTATATCGCGACGCTACCCAGAAGTCGAATTACAAATCGACATATTAGCGAGAAACGTTAATACTTTGCGCGAACGTTAACGCGATAAATTTCATAGCGGCATTTATATTCGAAAGTGGACCGAAGGGACTCGATCTTTAAAGAGAGTCCATTCCGATTTATTCTCTAAAGGGAGTAGAGAATGAAGTGGATGGCGTCGAGCGGTTTTCTTGACGGGCAAGTTCTCTCTTCTTTGCTGATTACCGCAAATTCGCCTAGTGTCGTTATCGTGGAAACGTAATGACAACGAACGGAAGATTAGATTGCAGAAAGCCGGCGCGGCGCGGCGCGGTTGCCATAAAAGTCGTCGATAAACTACGTTTTCCCGCCCAGCAAGAAGCCCAACTGAAAAACGAAGCAACAATCTTCTGCAAGTTAAGCAGAGAAACAGATACACCGTATAAAGCTTGCAACACGTGTGGTTACAAGATTATCAAGTAAAAAAGCCCTACCGTGGTAGACATAAAAAAACCTGCGTACATATTGTTGCCTAACCCCCAACTTGGGGGATCGGTTTCCTCTCTAAATATTGAGAACTAGGCAAGATACTCTCAGTGAGTCCCTGCTTCTGAGAGGTAGCGATCGAATAAAAATTTTCTTCTACTTCTTCTTCTTGAAGTTTATATGGCTCTTCCCTGTAGGGAAAACACTGCCAAGAATCTTCGTAAGGTATAGGAACTGGTGCGATTCAATTACTCTTCAAACTCGGAAATGTGTATTGTGTAATTGTGTGTGTATGTTCGCAATGTCGGGAACTCGGGTCAATCCGTGGGTGTCCCCTTACTATGACCCCCACTACCGAAGAAAGTGGAAAGACCACAAACCATGAAACAGCACCGCGAATTCCTAGGGCTTCCGACAAACTTCTACCGCTGATCCATACCAGGAGCGGCTAGGGAACAAGCTCTGCTAATTGAGATGCTAAAAGGACCCAAAATTAAAGGCAAGACACCAGTCTCTTGGACCACAGTAAGAGAAGCTGAAAAGGCATTTTTAAACCATAAAAACAGCCTCTCAAGAGCAGCAGCATTCACGTCTATGTGATTTTCTTCATTGCTCTAAAAAAGGAACGAGTTAGTGCAAAGATACGACGCCCCGAATAGAAACAAGCGCAGCCTAAATAAACATCCAGGTTCTGCGGTAAAAGACCCGCGAATCCCCTCGCGACAGACGAACGCACCGCGAGCGGATCCATCCCGGGACATGCGTCCGATCCACTCGATCGACCTGATCAAAATGACCGAGAGCAAAGAATTCGAATCGCAACCTTGAACCCGAAAAAATATTCGCGCTCGCCCGACCGACAATCAGTGCCGGCAGTCGCCGCGCTGGCTGCGGTGGACTGTAGTGAGACGAGGAAGACGATCGCCGGCCAGGCCGCGAACGCAGGTCCGTGGTGCTGCCAGGAATCGCGATAGCACACCCGCGCCCCTCTCGAAGCTCGCCGAGAGAGAGAGAGAAAGAGAGAGAGAGGAAAAGAGAGAGCATAGGTCGGAAATCTCGCGGCAGCGTGCTAGCGGCTCGAAGCCAATCACGAAAAATAACCGCGGCGTCGTTCGCGGTACTACAGTTAGCCATTGGATTCGTCGAGCGTTACTCGTTACTGCTTGGTGTCGACGAAATAGTTGCTGCACGTCTCGTAGAATTCTGGAATCGCGTGATGGTTCATTGTGGACTCTCCTGTCAAAACCTCTTTTTGTATTGAAAATTTTTTTACAAGCTCGCGCGAATATCGAGCGTATCCGTGGCTATATGTCGTTTCGCGCTTGCAACCGGAAATTTTGATTGAATCGTCGACGTGGTGGGTGTCAGCGAGTAACGAAGTGAGCCCCAGTGCCGGTCGAGAACGGGGTGAGAGTACTCGTAACGATGGACGCCGCCGCGTGGGGGAGAACGGGAGCATTCGGTATCGAATGAGGAAGCGTAGTTGCCACGGACACCTGTAAACCGGGCGCAGGCTCTCGCAATTTTCGAGGCAAGATTTGCTTCGTCGTGTCGATGAGAGCCAGCGATACGTTCGCGGAATGCATGCTGAGACTCGAATCTGCAACATACGCATAATTGATAAACGATACCGCGTGAAAGATACCGTATATAGTCTTGGGTACGTTCTCATATCAACTAGTCGCAACGTCAAAACTCCACACAGACGCATTTCCTGTGAGATTAAAACTCGCGCCATTGTTGCTTCTCTGAGGCGTGCAAGACAATGGAAAAATTGCTACCTGTGTCGATAGGCAGAAACTGCGGTAATGGCGTGCCATTTAATGCACTCCCTCGTGAATCCGATAAATAGGTCATCGTAATGCTGGACTCGTGATCAATGGCTGATCGGTTGTGTGGAAAGGGTTGCTAATTAATTCGCGCATTTTTTACGACGAAATACGCGGAACGCTTTTTATTGGTGTAATTTGATGATGGCGCGCTGGCTTCGTCGCGGTTCAGCGTCGGACGCGATATTAAGATAAAAAGATAAAAATCATATATCAATATGATTGAAAGTATGTTTCTTTCATTTTTTGTTCTGGGACGAAACCAGAACTGTAGACAGAAGCTTGCAACACGTGTGGTTACAAGATAATCAAGTAAAAAGGCTAAAAAGCCTTTGGCCATCTACCGTGGTAGATATAAAAAAAAACCTGCGTACATATTGCCTCCAACTTGGGGGATCGGTTCCCTCTCTAAATATTGAGAGCTAGGCAAGATACTCTCGTTGAGTCCCTGCTTCTGAGAGGTAGCGATCGAATAAAAACCTTCTTCTACTTTTTCTTCTTGGAGTTTATATGGCTCTTCCCTGTAGGGAAAACACTGCCAAGAATCTTCGTAAGATTCTTGGAACTGGTGCGATTTAATTACTCTTCAAACTCGGAAATGTGTAAGTGTATGTGTAATTGTGTTTGTATGTTCGCAATGTCGGGAACTCGGGTCGATCCGTGGGTGTCTCCTTACTATGACTCCCACTACCGAAGAAAATGGAAAGACCACAAACCATGAAACAGCACCGCAAATTCTTAGGGCTTCCAACAAACTTCTACCGCTGATCCATACCAGGAGCGGCTAGGGAACAAGCTTTGCTAAATGAGATGCTAAAGGGACCCAAAATTAAAGGCAAGACACCAGTCTCTTGGACCATAGAAAGAGAAGCTGAAAAGGCTTTTTTAAACCATAAAAACAGCCTCTCAAGAGCAGCAGCATTCACGTCTATGTGATTTTCTTTATTGCTCTAAAAAAGGAACGAGTTAGTGCAAAGATACGACGCCCCGAATAGAAACGAGCGCAGCCTAAATAGACATCCAGGTTCTGCGGTAAAAGAACGATACATCGCCGACAGGAAGTCGCTCCGCGCTGCTTTGCGCTGCTCCGTGCGACCGGATTGTCCGAGCGGACACTATCAAAATCGAAAAGAAATCGAGAGCTTCACTCGATCCACCCGATCGAGATGACCGAAAGCGAAGAATTCGAATCGCAACCTCGAACCCCAAAAAATATTCGCGCGCACCCGACCGACAATCAGTGCCGGCTTTGGGTGATTCTCGTCGCAAACGAAGTGTGATGCGTCTCTCTATCATGACGGCTGATATACGATCTACGACTCCGGTAAAAGGTCAAGAAACTACTATTACTCTATCACCGTATCCAAATGGCATTGACGAGTCATTAAGGAATTAATAAGGAATTTCGACAGAATGAACAGTACACGATCGATTAGTTACTTAAACACTGATTTAATCAATAATCTTCTGCAAGTTAAGGGGATGCTGGAGCCGCAGGCGAACTCGATCAGCGTCGATAAAGAAGTGCTCACCGATTCTTACACATACCTACACAGCGCCTGCTCTAGGGCTACCCGTTATACTGATCCGTATGTTTTTGGCTGAATTCGGGGAGACGCGTAACATGTGCATATGAAATTTTCAAACACACTTTTCTCTTATACTAAAGCTCGCAGCTCATTTCTGCAAGCGCAGGATTCTTCTTTATTGTATTTCCGAGACCGCTGCCAGGTTTTTGTATACGTACACAGTCTAAAACTTTTATGTGCAGCAAATGTTGTCATGAGTCGACCGCAGAATCGAAAATAAAACTGTAATTTTCTAATTTTTTTTCGTTTTTCATACGCAAATGGTGTCTGCGGTATTCGTTATCGTCCATACTTTAATTCTGGACAAAAAATTTTTATTCCGGTGAAATCAATCAAAAGATTAGTGTGTCTGAAAATTTCGCGGTAAAACAGAGCTGTCTCCAGCATCCCCTTAAGCAGAGAAAGAGATACACCGTAGACAGAAGCTTGCAACACGTGTGGTTACAAGATAATCAAGTAAAAAGGCTAAAAAGCCTTTGGCCATCTACCGTGGTAGATATAAAAAAAACCTGCGTACATATTGCCCCCAACTTGGGGGATCGGTTCCCTCTCTAAATATTGAGAGCTAGGCAAGATACTCTCGTTGAGTCCCTGCTTCTGAGAGGTGGCAATCGAATAAAAACCTTCTTCTACTTCTTCTTCTTGGAGTTTATATGGCTCTTCCCTGTAGGGAAAACATTGCCAAGAATCTTCGTAAGATTCTTGGAACTGGTGCGATTTAATTACTCTTCAAACTCGGAAATGTGTAAGTGTATGTGTAATTGTGTTTGTATGTTCGAAATGTCGGGAACTCGGGTCGATCCGTGGGTGTCCCCTTACTGTGACTCCCACTACCGAAGAAAATGGAAAGACCACAAGACCACAAACCATGAAAAAGCACCACGAATTCTTAGGGCTTCCAACAAACTTCTACCGCTGATCCATATCAGGAGCGGCTAGGGAACAAGCTCTGCTAAATGATATGCTCAAAGGACCCAAAATTAAATGCAAGACACCAGTCACTTGGACCACAGAAAGAGAAGCTGAAAAGGCATTTTTAAACCATAAAAACAGCCTCTCTAGAGCAGCAGCATTCACGTCTGTGTGATTTTCTTCATTGCTCTAAAAAAGGAACGAGTTAGTGCAAAGATACGACGCCCCGAATAGAAACGAGCGCAGCCTAAATAGACATCCAGGTTCTGCGGTAAAAGAACGATACATCGCCGGCGGTAAGTCGCCATAAGGTCATCGATAAACTACGTTTTCCCGCCAAGCAAGGAGTCCAACTTAAAAACGGAGCAATAATCTTCTGCAAGTTAAGCAGAGAAGGAGATACACCGTAGACAGAAGCTTGCAACACGTGTAGTTACAAGATAATCAAGTAAAAAGGCTAAAAAGCCTTTGGCCATCTACCGTGGTAGATATAAAAAAATACCTGCGTATATATTGTTGCCTAACCCCCAACTTGGGGAATCGGTTCCCTCTCTAAATATTGAGAGCTAGGCAAGATACTCTCGGTGAGTCCCTGCTTCTGAGAGCCTCTCAAAGAAAGTACCCCAGGCTGACTGGTAGTACGGAAGGATTCAGCGCGCGAGAAGGAGACAGAACATAATGTGACTGTCCTCGTCTAGTATTCCGAAGCTA
This sequence comes from Temnothorax nylanderi, assembly GCF_030848795.1. Taxonomy (NCBI): domain Eukaryota; kingdom Metazoa; phylum Arthropoda; class Insecta; order Hymenoptera; family Formicidae; genus Temnothorax; species Temnothorax nylanderi. Next base: position 382,927 of record NW_027249213.1, read on the forward strand.
GCCAAAGCTCGAAGACGGACCGCCGAGCGCGCGTAGTATCCCCACCACTCGATTTACGAGTCAGGCTGGAGCTGGGAAGAGATTCTAGATTTGCTCTGCCGGCAGTCACCGCGCCGTCGCCACCATGGATATAACGTGGCTTGATGTTTTTGCATATGCCCCGATGTCGAATAGTATCGGGGAGAGTAGATGAGGGGAGAAAAGCTAAGTCACAAGCACAAGAACCTATTTAAGTAAAAAAAAATATAATGAAAGGATAACGATAATCTTCTGTGCGTCGCGTAGAACCGCGACGGGCGATGCAAACACTCGATGTAAATTTTACGAAGTAGCGAATTGTAAAACTGTAAATGAATGTGTTTAAATGTAATAATGCTGGGAAGGGTGGGAGTGTCTTTTCGCATATTCTTTTCGCTTCTACATTTAGTTTTAGTATTCGTTATTTTGGAGGAATCGGATGAATCAGATGTGTTAGCCTTTTCTCGATTATCAAGTAAACAAGATAATCAAGTAAAAAGGCTAAAAAGCCTTTGGCCATCTATCGTGGTAGATATAAAAAAAATCCTGCGTACATATTGTTGCCTAATCCCCAACTTGGGGAGATCGGTTCCCTCTCTAAATGTTGAGAGCTAGGCAAGATACTCTCGGTGAGTCCCTGCTTCTGAGAGGTGGCGATCGAATAAAAACTTTCTTCTACTTCTTCTTCTTGGAGTTTATATGGCTCTTCCCTGTAGGGCGTGACACTGCCAAGAATCTTCGTAAGGTATAGGAACTGATACGATTCAATTACTCTTCAAACTCGGAAATGTGTATGTGTATGTGCGTATGTGTAATTGTGTGTGTCCGCGGTGTCGGAAAACTCGGGTCGATCCGTGGGTGCGTTAAGCCCAAGGAATTGCGCGGATCAATTCCCCCTGCGGGAATGGAATAAAAACCGACAATTTTTGGTCGGATTTGAACTCGGATCCCCCGGCTCACTAGATGACATGATTAAGTGCCAATATATCCCGATTCTTAACATGCGAGAAACATTTTTAAAATATTCAGATATATCAAGCAATTGCCCATAAATCGCCCTGGACCATCAATCGACCTCATAAAAAAGTATCTTTTATGGCTCGCATACGAAACGGCCTGAAAAAAAGAACTTTGTATCGATTTCGCATGTGAGTGGTTGTTGCGCACTCGCCAATCGCGATCCTCGCTTGGATAATTTAAGCGTATTACGGATCGGATTTTAAAGAAATGGCAGATGTATGTCTGCGCTCTTCGGCCGCTTGAAGCTGGCCGAACGCCGAGCGCACAGCCGCCGCACACGTACATGGCTGCTCGCTTGTGTGCGCTCAGTGCTGTGCTGCTACTGCTGCTGCTTGCTGTAAGCGGAGCGAACGGCAGTCGCCGTGCTGGCTTCATCGGTACAGCATCGGACGCGATTATGATTCAAAACGTAATTATTGAAACAGTCTTTTTAAGTTTGTTTCTTCTCGCAATGTCACTTTTTTTCGGTGTCATTGCAGTATTTGTATGCCGCAAACGAAGTGTGATGCGTCTCTCTATCATGCCGGCTGATATACGATCTACGACTCCGGTAAAAGGTCAAGAAACTACTATTACTCTATCACCGTATCCAAATGGCATTGACGAGTCATTAAGGAATTAACGAATCTCGACAGAATGAACAGTACACGATCGATTAGTTACTTAAACACTGATTTAATCAATAATCTTCTGCAAGTTAAGCAGAGAAAGAGATACACCGTAGACAGAAGCTTGCAACACGTGTGGTTACAAGATAATCAAGTAAAAAGGCTAAAAAGCCTTTGGCCATCTACCGTGGTAAATATTAAAAAAAACCTGCGTACATATTGCCCCCAACTTGGGGGATCGTTTCCATCTCTAAATATTGAGAGCTAGGCAAGATACTCTCGGTGAGTCCTTGCTTCTGAGAGGTAGCGATCGAATAAAAACCTTCTTCTACTTCTTCTTCTTGGAGTTTATATAGCTCTTCCCTGTAGGGAAAACACTGCCAAGAATCTTCGTAAAATATAGGAACTAATGTGATTCAATTACTCTTCAAACTCGGAAATGTGTATGTGTATGTGCGTATGTGTAATTGTGTGTGTATGTCCGCGGTGTCGGGAACTCGGGTCAATCCGTGGGTGTCCCCTTACTATGACCCCCACTACCGAAGAAAGTGGAAAGACCACAAACCATGAAACAGCACCGCGAATTCTTAGGGCTTCCAACAAACTTCTACCGCTGATCCATACCAGGAGCGGCTAGGGAACAAGCTCTGCTAAATGATATGCTCAAAGGACCCAAAATTAAATGCAAGACACCAGTCACTTGGACCACAGAAAGAGAAGCTGAAAAGGCATTTTTAAACCATAAAAACAGCCTCTCTAGAGCAGCAGCATTCACGTCTGTGTGATTTTCTTCATTGCTCTAAAAAAGGAACGAGTTAGTGCAAAGATACGACGCCCCGAATAGAAACGAGCGCAGCCTAAATAAACATCCAGGTTCTGCGGTAAAAGACCCGCGAATCCCCTCGCGACAGACGAACGCACCGCGAGCGGATCCATCCCGGGACATGCGTCCGATCCACTCGATCCACCCGATCGAGATGACTGAAAGCGAAGAATTCAAATCGCAACCTTGAACCCCAAAAGATATTCGCGCGCGCCCGACCGACCATCAGTGCCGGCAGTTGCCGCGCCGGCCTCATTTCGCGGTAATGTAAAGTAAAATTAATTACTTTGCGCATTTTAATGCAGTGAATAAAATTTGGCAATGGAACATAAATTTTCCAGAAGATATTACTAGAATGTTGCTGCTATAAATATTCTATATGTGGCAAACAACATTCTAGCAGATACGAAAAATAGCGATAAATTTTTGTTGTGACACTTAAAAACCCACACAGAACAAAAAGTCCAACAAAAAGTATTTTACAAATTATCAAAAATTGCTTAGCAGACCCCTGCTATGTGATACCAGAGGTATCACTTCAGATGATCTGCAGCGAAGAATTATCGCAGTCAGGCCCTCTCACAGGCTCGCCTCTTAGGCTGCGTTCGGAAACGTCACCCGAGTGCACACGAGTATACTCCCTTCTCTTTCTATCTCAGCGAGTTAGAAGGAGAAGGGAGTATACCCGTGTGTACTCGGGTGACGTTTCCGAACGCAGCCCTATACTAGCGCGTGATGTTTTTTTATTACGAGAAAGTACTGACGCATGGTAGCTGCATCGCGGCAGTACGCGTTACTAACGCTCGCGGTTCGCGTCGTTAACGTCTATTAGATATCCACCAAAGTTCCATTAAACGTCTAGTTAACGTCTAATAGTTATCCATCAGAGCTCCATTAAACATCTATGGTTAATCTATGTATAGGGAGAGACCGGGGCTATCTGTCTACGGGGGCTATGTGTCCACAGTGCTGTTATCTCAAGTTTTAAGACACATATGTCTCTACCATTGTAACAAGTATTTGAAAAATGCCCTTACGTAAGAGATTTAAATGTTTTTTTGCGATGTCTTTCGCAGACGCTATAAACGTTAAAAGAAAAGCGAAAACAATTATTCACATTTTTTGACGGTCGAAAAATTTGCTGTGCGACAGTAGTTTAACTTAAATTAAAGTAAGCAATTTATAATATTATCAATTAATATATAGTTATCAGATGTGAGAAGCGGCAAATCTTAATTCCGCATTATCTAAAATTGGCAACATGTTAAAGACTGAAAAACGTGGTCAGGGCTATCTGTCCTATTTTTGATGGGGCAATGTGTCCACACTTCAATGACGAATTGTTCTTTTATAAATAGATAATGGTGCGTAACTACAAAAAAAGACTTTCCTTAAAACGGATAAGGTAGACATATCCAATAAAATTATATTTAGAACGATTAAAAGAATAAAAATTGAGCGAGAATATTTTCGTAAAAACAGCGTTAGACTTTGGAATAAATGTTCGGGCTCTCACGTCACTGTAAAAAAGTGACCTACGAGCAACTACTTGATCCTGCGATTCAAGAATCGTCACTAAATTTTTATTTTAAAAATATACGTCAAGTTAAATATATGAGTTTGTCTTAAATTATTGAGTATTTTCTATTTCAAACGCTGCCGAGGATAAAGTAAAAGCCCCAAATAAAAAAAAAGATTAAAGAATTGAGGAGACAAAAAGAACTCATCACATTGATTTTGCAACGGACTCAAAATCAGTTTGATGCCACCGTATATAAAGAAAAGTCAGCTCTACGCAGAAAACTTGTCAAAAAATCTACACAAAGTGCCTACTACTTCTCTGACTTCAACGACTAGGCAGTTTTTTCAATATTATATATTAAGGCTCCTGTTCACTCACTGCAGCCATCTTGGATTGATGACGTCAGAAGCGAGAAACTCATGAAAATATATCATGAAAATTCTTGCGATTTACACTAAAATAAAAATGCTTTTTAATAAAATACCATCTGTAAACGATAAAATAGATTTGTAAAATACACCGAAAATTCCCCTTTTATATGAGTAATCCACATTTGTCGAAGTGAATGTTGCCTAATCAAGAACGAAAACAAGCCGTTTGACAGCTGCCGAATTGAAATAAGTATTTGCTTGCACATATTAAATCACAATAAAGTGGATATCTTCGGTATATTTTAACACTATCACAATAATTTTAAATATAAAAACACTGCACTAAAATGAAGAATAACGCTGTAAATCGCAAGGATAATTTTGCTTCTTGACGTGTCATTTTTCACGTTTTATAGTTCACAGTTTTGCCAAGACGGCAGGTCGCCACTGTCAACGCGGAGTTGGCTCGCGAGCCAGCAGGAGCCTTAATAATAAATAATATTATAAATAAGTATAAAAATTAATATAAATAATGTGTTTTTTATTATGTGGACAGATAGCCCCTCAAATGTGGACAGACACTGGTATGATCGACTGTATTGATCGACACCCATACAGCACAGATTGTTGCCGAAAGCTCCCAGAAAGGTTTCAAAATCATTTCTACCTTTATATTTCATGTGCAACATTTCTAAAAGAATTCTGCAATATGTCATATAAAATGTTGCAATAGAAATGTTTTTGAAACCTTTTACATAAAGATAATTTTCTAATACTATTAGTTGTTATCTCTGAATCGTTTCACATAAAATAATTTTATAAATCTTTCAGTTGAGCTGTTTCTGAAATCTTTCTCGTGCAATAAATTTGAAAACTTTTAGTTGATTTATTTCTAAATTGTTTCATATGAAATGATTTTATAAACCTTTCAGTTGAGCTGTTTCTGAAACATTTCTTACGCAATAAATTTGAAAACTTTTAGTTGATTTATTTCTGAATCGTTTCATATGAACGGTATAGTTTTTTCTTAAACTTGCCTGACGCTCTCGAAATTGCGGATCTTGTGAGTTTTTTACCGATGGTTTGAACAACAAAACCGATCCTTTGTAATTGATCGTAATTCAAAATCTTCCTTCCATCGAAAACATACTGGTTTCATCATATCTGCATGGCATAAATCTGCGTGTGTGTGTGTGTAATCCAGTTCCTAAAAATTATATAAAATTAATTTTGATGGGCTTTGGATATGTTTTAGAGTGGCGAAAAATAACAAAGGTGTATTTTTTTTATCGGCTTCGAAGCATGTTTAGGGGTCGAAACAATCCCTCGAAGAAATTTTATATATTTGATTATGAGTGAATATCTCTGAAACCGTGAGGTATATAAAAATTGTGCAAATTAGAAATTTGCACTTGGCTTCCTCATCAAATTAAAATTGTGCAAATTAGGCACTTGGCTTCCTCATCAAATTGAGGTGTGCGATCTGTAAATTTGCACATAGCAAAGTCACAATTTTGAATTGAGAGAGTAGAAAATTAGCAAATTGAATCCACAACGTATTGCTACGCGCTCAAAGCTCCTCTATGAGGAATCCTGTATTTTATTAGATGCATAATTTTTAGTTTGGCTTCCTCATAGAGGAAGCTTTTCGCGCATAGCAATACGTTGTGGATTCAATTTGCTAATTTCCTACTCTCTCAATTCCAAATTTTGACTTTGCTATGTGCAAATTTACAAATCGCACACCTCAATTTGATGAGAAAGCCAAGTGCAAATTTCTAATTTGCACAATTTTTTTTTCAAACTTTTTCATAAAATTTACAGGCTGCATCTTCTTCTTGCTTCTTTCCTGAAAGTCTATCTGCCTCTATCCTTCCTTAACTTTCTTTAATTATACTTTTTCGTTTATATTAATTTTGTTTCGGAATAAACCAAATTTATTCCGAAGAGTCTAATCAATCAAATCTTAAAGAATTATATATGAAATAGGGGTAGAAAAGACTGAAGAATATAATAAAATTAGAAATAGATCGATATCTCCAAATTTGCGGAAGTTAGAACAACCACAAACATTTCTACCAAAATTCTAAATTTTATTAAAAAAGAACCGCTTTACCGATCATCGCCAAATTCAATCCCAACCTTCCTTACACGATACTCTATCGATTAAAACAAAATACATCCCGATATCTTAAAAATTACGGAAGTTATACCATAAACAAAAAAAAGGATACACACATACATACATACACACAGACATTTTGTTCAAAAGTGATTTTTCGACGTTTTAGAACACTAGCACCACAGACGCGCGCTTCGCGCGCGCTATTTAGCTTTAACATTATGCTATTACTATTACACTATTAATTTCTTGATACACACAACTGTCAAAATATACGATGACAGCTGCAAATGAAGTAAGCGCAGCGAGAAAACCAATCAGCATCGCGGAAAAGCGGCAACAATAAATTCGACTATCGACTTAACATGCCTTTTTTTAGAAAGGATAAGCAACACATTGGCATCGAAAACTCAAAAAACAATTTTTACTTCGGTCTTTTCTACCTCTATTTCATATATAATTCTTTTAAATTCGGTTGATTAGACTTAGCTTTATATGCAATCAAAGCTCCATATACGAAGTTTATGAAAACAAAGCTTTCTCTATGAGGAACCAAAAAATGTTTTAGACAATAAGGTTACGGTATTAAATGATCTCTGTAATCGTGTATATATTTTTTTAATGTCAAATTTTTTAATATACCTCCACTTTCGAATGTTATTTTTGAAAATTCCGAAATTTTTATAAGGGCCGAAATTATAGAGAATTTTATGCCGATTCCATCCATATGTAATAAAAGTAAGTAATTTCCGAAATTTCTTAAATATGAGCTAGACATACCGCGCTATATGTGCGTCGCAACATAAGGGTACGCGCCGCCGGGCCGCGTCTATCTCACGCTTGTGCTTGGTTTCATTAACTTATTCTGTGTATTTAAGATTACAAAATGGCAACAAATATAGATTCCTAGTTACATAGATATATAACGTATATTGTATATTAAATGTGGCACATGGCGGTATATTAAAAAATATGACATTAAAAAATCTAAATACACGATTACAGAGATCATTTAATACCGTAACCTTTTTGTTTAAAACATTTTTTTATATACCTCACGGTTTCAGAGATATTCACTCATTAGGAAGGACAGTTGACGTAGCCCTACGTTGTTGGTTCGACTTGATGTCTATGTTTCAAGGCATAAATGAATGTCAATCAAAGGGAGTTAAGTCAGCACGTCTATATAACTTTCGCAGAAAATTTCGACTTCTGATATTCATTTAGGTATATCAATCACCTGTTGTCAATATGCCGCCACTTCGGGTAGATTTAAGCATTCGCAAATATATACTAAATTTAGAATGTCTTTTTGGAAGCAGGATCCTCCAAAACCGACCGACGCATGAAGAAATTTTGAATCGATTCGAGAATCAATCCCGATTGCTCGTGCGACTTCGTTACCCGTCGGCACCCGTAGCTTCACACACTGCTGACAACGAATTTATCCTGGAGATGCGCTGAGCGAGGAAAGCGTTTGCAGCCTAAAATCAGAGTGAATATAAATGAATATTGCAATTTATCATTTTATTTCTTGAAAGTATTTAAATTTAATTTGATTAAAAAGTTGTAGAGTATACATGCTTCTATCTTATTTGCGGAAATACACTTACTTAAAAGAAGATTTTATGGATAATATTATAACAATATTAAATTATATACTTTTAAAGTAAGGAACTGCAACAGCGATATATATGTAAGAATGTTTTAAATTGTTAAATTAAAACTAATATTTTGATGAGTTATATTTTGTTTTTAAGTAATTCAAATATGTATAACATTTAATTAATTACATAAGTTAGTAAAAATATTGTTTCAATAAAAAAAAATTAATTAAACATCACAATTTATTGCGTAATTTATCTACACTATCTATACAGAAAAGTTACCACAGGGATAACTGGCTTACTGGGGGATAACGCCAACAGGGAACGTGAGCTGGGATTAGACCGTCTCACCGTAGACCGCAAAAAAAGTTATTTTCTCTACAATAAATAATAATAATAATATTATTATTATTATTATAATATCATAATAGCGGTATCTTTGGCCGAAAATTCTGGATTTGAAAGAATCTGAAAAAGAATTAATATTTCAGTAAATATCAACACATATATATTTATTTATTTATTTCACCATCCATACACCATTTACGTGTTTTTGGATTTAAAATGTTATAGACTTCCATCTCTTAATACATATATAGGCCAATCATAATAGACATCAAACCTTCTAATTAATCTTCCCAGGTTGCAACCACCATGAATCGCTTTAATTTCAGGTGCTATAAGTGGGATTTATTTTGCTTCGCAAAATTAACAGGGAATAAAAAGTTATTAACAATATTATCAACAAAAAATGCAATTTTTTTTATTTTTTCTCAAATATCTCGAAAACTAAGTAAGATAGGATAACTAACTATACATACCTTTTTTGTAAAGCATAAAATTATCTACAATAATGATTTGAACAACATTTATCGTCAAGTCAGTCGTTTAGCTTGCACGCGCCGTCAAACTCTAAGACTCGGATCCCGAAAACCTTTAATTTCGTCATTTTTTTTATGTTGACGGAAAAAAATCATCGGCGCAATATCAAAAAAACGACGAAATCGAGAGTTTTCGGGATCCGAGTCTCGGAATTTGACTGCGCGTGCAAGCTAAACGACTAACTTGACGATAAATGTTGTTCGGATTATTATTGGAGATAATTTTACGCTCTATAAAAAAGGTACGTATAGTTATCCTATCTTGCTTAGTTTTTGAGATATTTGAGAAATAATATAAAAAATCGCGTTTTTTGTTGATAATATTGTTAATAACTTTTTATTCCCCGTTAATTTTACAAAGCAAAATAAATCCTACTTATAGTACCTTAAATCAAAGTGATTCTGGTGGTTGCATTCTGGGAAGATTAATTGGAAGGTTAACCCCCTAAATTTGTCTAATATGACTGGCCTATTACACTTGTGTTTATTTACATATTATTTACAAATAATAAATATTATATAAATAAATACATATAATACATATAATACATATAATATATATAAATATATATAATTCATATTATTTATTGCATAATGTATATTATTAATTATATAATACATATATATACAATATATATATATATATATATATATATATATATATGTATATAATTAAGTATGTGTGTATCTATATGGATGTGTACATATGTATTATACAATTTAAAAATATGTAATAAAAATGTGTTGCTTAATTTATTAATTCAAACAATAATTTTAATTAATCAGATAAATTTTTTGACAGCCCGATCAGGGGGGTTTTTTCTTTTCCCTCGGTCCTGAGGGATGTAAGATGCCTTATACCCGGGGGTAAAATATTTATCAGGTTATCGTGGTTATGTGAAGAAGTTTTCAACATGTAATTAATGAAAAAGAAATAAAAAAGAAGAAAATATCAAAGGAATCGGAGAAGGTGTCGTGTTATACTACATAATTAGCAAGAAATGGAAAGATCACATATAGATTATTTTGTTTGTGGTAAGTTTATTACGTATATGTATGTATATTACGCATCTATGCTGATATATACATATGTTATTATATTATGTACTACACCCAAAAAAAAGTATTCTATTTACAAAGTAAAATTTCCTGTAATCCTATATTCTAAGCAAAAACTTTTACAGAAAGAGTATTCCTCTGTCAATAAAGTGGACTATTCATCAAAAATCTATTACATATTATTCTAACGGTTTTCCTCTTGTATTAAGAGGAATATGTTTACTTGAAACGGAATATAATCTGTATACAAGAGAAAAATGATATTAAGAAGAGCAAGATTGTAAATGCAAGACGAAATTTCTCTAATTGTAAAAATATTGTGCTTAGAATATTTTCCTCTTGATTTTAGAGGATTCCGCTTGAGGCCATATATAAGAATAAAATCCTCTAAGATTTAGAAGATTCCGCTAAAACTTAAGATTATTTTTTTTGGGTGTATTATTAAAATTACCAATTTTATCACATGTGATATAATATTATAATACAATAACGTACCAATGTATATACAGGATGTGCTATTTTAAATACTCCAGGGAAATCTAAAAAAATATGGAAGATATGGAAAAACGTTTTAGACAAAAGTTGTAGCATATCAAAGAAATCAAATAATGGTAAAACCAATTTTCAAACAATTGTCATATAAAAGGTCATCGTTATTTTTTAAAACAGAATTGTATGATTTTTTTATATAATATGATTCTTCTAATTATTCTACATATAAAGGTATTAAGGTAGAGTTATCAAAAAATAGTTTACGAAATATTTCATATTTTATTCTGGTACTTTTTGACATAAAATATATAATGTCTCGTAAACTATTCATTTTTTGATAACTGTACCTTAACACTTTTATATACAGAATAATAATAAGATGAATCAATTGGTGCAAAGAAAACATATTGTTACTTTGCAAAAAAGATAATTATTGTAGTTTATATAAAGCAATTAAACTTTTTATTATACAGTTACATCGAGTAATTTTGGAAACAGAGAGAGAAAGAAGGGAATAGAAAACTTCTTGCTTCCTTAGAAGATTGAAATGCCTTCAGTCATAGGAAACTTCATTTAATAGGTAAGCAGGGAATATAAAGTTAAATTGTTTCATTTATTACTTATATCTGTTTACATGTGAATATGAGATTACAAGGATAACTGTGTTTTGATATTAACTATTCACACTTAAAATCTAACTACCGTTATGTAAACTTTAGATTTTCACTATGAGTAATGAATATTGAAACGCAGCCTATATGAAGTAATTAAACTTTTTATTTTTACAGAGTTACATCAAGCAATTTTAGAAACGGAGAAAGAAAGAAGGAAATAAAAAAAGCATCGTTCTTCTCTTAGAAAATTAAAATGTTATAAACGCCTCATGAAAAGCTTTGTTTAATAGGTAAGTGAATAATAAAAAGTTTAATTGCTTCATATAAGTTGCGTTTCAATATTTATTGCTTGTACTGAAAATCTAAAGTATACGTAACAGTAACTATAGATTTTTAGTACGGACAGTGAATATCAAGACACAGTTATACGCGTGACCTTGTATCTTTATATTACATATTTAAGCAAATATAAATAATGATTACTATTATTGCATTATATTATAGTGTTATTATATTACATTCAGACAGCTAAAAAATTCTCGCGTAGTGCAAAGCAAGTATAAGTAAAAGTTTGTAGATTCCTCCAATGAATATTAAATCACCTTATGAAAAGCTTTATTTAATGAGTAAGTGAGGAATAGAAAGTTTAATTACTTCATATAGGCTGCGTTTTAATATTCATTACTTATACTGGCTTTACTTGTACTGCATGAAAATTTTTTAGCTGTCTGAATGTAACGCAATAATACTATAATATAATGCAAAAATAGTAATTAAGATAGTAATAATTAAAAATAGTAATAATTATTATTTACAATTGCTTTAATATATGTAATATAAAAATACAAGGTCCAGTATAACTGTGTCTTAATATTTACTGTTTGTACTGAAAATCTATAATTACTGTTACGTATACTTTCAATATGCAATGAATATTAAAACGCAGCCTATATAAAACAATAAACTTTTTGTTACAAAATTTTATCGAGTAATTTCGAAAATAGGGATAGAAGAAGGAGATATATAGTTTCGTCTTCTTCTTCGAAGAATAATTTGTCTTTAATTGTGTAGAATACTGCACTTAAAAGATACGTGAGGAATAAAAAGTTATTATTTCATTAATATTTTTGGTAAATATTGAGTATAACGGCCTCTCTCCCAATTTCTTTAAAATTTCCAAATTTTGTATATTTTGGATCATAAAAAAGATTTTATGAACGAAAATCGTCGGTCATGTTTCCTTTTTTTATTAATATATCTTAAAATATCACGATGTCGGTAAATAATAAAATGATAATTTACATATATATACATATTTTGTTTCTTATTTTAATTAGATCCAGTGAAATATATACTATGCTGGAATGTGAACTCCTATACTAACGCCCGGGCCACAAGAAAAAAAAATAGGTTGCTTTGGGGCCATTTCTTATTTCTGTCTCTGTTTAGCGAACTTTTGATTGGTCAATGATTTTCCATTCTTCACGAAAAGTATAGCAACAGTAAAGGAGGGTTGGCCGGGGTAGAAAAGACCGAAGTAAAAATTGTTTTTTGAGTTTTCGATGCCAATGTGTTGCTTATGTTCGAAAATGTCGAAAAATCACTTTTGAACAAAATGTCTGTGTGTATGTATGTGTGTGTGTGTGTGTGTATCCATTTTTTTTGTTTATGGTATAACTTCCGTAATTTTTTAGATATCGGGATGTATTTTTTTTAATCGATAGAGTATCATGTAAGGAAGGTTGGGATTGAATTTGGCGATGATCGGTAAAGCGGTTCTTTTTAATAAAATTTAGAATTTTGGTAGAAATGTTTGTGGTTGTTCTAACTTCCGCAAATTTGGAGATATCGACCTATTTCTAATTTTATTATACAATATTTTTCAGTCTTTTTTTTACGAACGCTGTCTTTATTTTTTTAGCATTAGTTACACTCAAGTTACAGTAAATGGGGAACATTGTAATAAATTTAAAAAATTCGGAAAATTTCCAGATAAGTCGAATAGTTGAATCTGTCGAGAGCAGATTTTGAAAGTATTTCCTACAAATTTTGTCGATAGATCCCAGCAAAAATATATCAAAATCTACTGACTATGGCAAATGGACTGCAGAAATTGAGCCAAATCCGCTGTTTCATAACCATTTGAATGATTTATTTTTTATTTAAATGTTTATAAAATGACAAATTCTGTTCAGTTTTGCCAACAATCTGCTATCAGATTATGCTGGCAAATTGCCAGCACAAGGCACAAGGTTTAATGCGGTCAAAGATGATACCGGATCTTTTGCAATATCTGAAAAAATCTGCTGCCAATCTGTTATCGTATATTACGGGCATTTTACTTACTGGGCAATTATTGCTATTAAATATTTCTATTATAACTCGTATCTGGTTTTTAATTGTTAGATAAAGTAATCTCAATTCGAAAACAGGCGTTAGAATATTCCCGAATATTCCTTTGTCTGGTCACGAGTGTAGAGCGTGAAAAGGGGGGTAGAAAATAAACACATATATACAGGTACGAAATAACGAGTAGGTCAGAAATGCGCAAGCAGTCTTTCCGAGAAGTACGAAAGATCTCTTATAGTAGCCGGTTTACATTATAACCGATTTACATTTATAGACATTAGACATTTATAGACATTTTGTATCTATATGCACTATATTAGAAGTTCTGTCTGTTTATAAATCGTGTGCTCTTTACTGTCGTAAAATCCATCATTAATCAACCCTGATACATATGCTAAATGTACAGGTAAGGTGCAATAATTCGATGGGTCATAGTAGGTATACCTGACTATCAGCGTGAAAAAATGCAAAATGAAATGGAAAGAGAAAACTATTGTATCTATAATGAGAAGAATAAGAAGTAACTATAGTTACTTCTTATTCTTCTCATTATAGATACAGTTTAATATTTCGAAGATCAGATTTAATACATATTTATGAATCATAGTTTACGAAGACACATATATATGTATATGCATATACGGACATACTTTGTAAACTATGATTCATATAAATATGTGTATTAAATCTGATCTATATATTTGAATATTTATATATTTGAAACTTGCATATTTGAACGAGTTGTACAGTAACGTCCATTAATATATATATATATATATATCACAGGACTGTCCTGGAAAAAATTTACGTCCTACGGCAGTTTCTAGGACAGTTTTCGAAATCTGATTACGAATGTGAGGGTATATTCCAGGACTGTACATTTTAGAAAACGTATAAACAGTCCTGGAACATACCTCTGGGCATACATATATATCTTTGTGTGTGAGTGCACGTGCGCGTGTATGTGTGTGTGTGTGACAATTTACATCAGAATTTAAAAAAATCATACAACTTGAGTGACAGAATAATAATGAATTGGTTGATCATACGAACTTTTCAATATTACATAAGTTCTTCAAGATTTGAGAACTTGCTTTCTGCATTTGTTTATAAACAATTTATGAACAAAACTTCTTATAATTTATAAAAGTTTTTAAGAATTTTAATTAACCTTTTCTTTGAAATTATAGTAAATATTTTATTTTTTTTTTCTCAATTTGGTCGTGCTATTGAAGTTCGAAGTGAATTAAAGTATTTAATATTTCTGTCATCTTTTGTTACGTTATCTCAACAGATCGTCGATCGAATTCAATACCAAGATATCTTTAAATAGCAGAATTTAGAAATATTTCAAATTTAAATTTAACTTTTTTAAATAAAAAGTTTTTATAAAGATCAGTTGTTATTTTTAAGAACTATAAAGAGCACAGGGAAGAAAATTTGCTCACGCGCGGGCATCATAAATGCTACCTTAATTGTCAAATAAATTATACTAACGTCGCTAATTGAACGTAAATTTAAAAAAAATCAAACTGGTTTTGATTCTCCTTCAGATTGTCTATCTGGTCATAACAGATAGTTTGATATTTATATATTTATAACTCTGTCTTTATATTACTGGAAACTTATTTTGTTCATAGTAACACATCATGCTACTCTTCTTTAAAAAATCTATTTTGTGAGTTATCGTAGTGCCTTTTCAAAAAAGAAAAGAATCAGTAAAAATGTAGAGCATTGTAACGATCAATAACCACAAACATTTGTTTGCGTTTTCTCGAATTTTTTCATAGTTGGAAGCTTAAATTAAGAAAATACAGCAATACATTTGCATAGTTTATGTAAAGAGGGAATTATATCCATCTCTTTAAACGATCTAAACTATTGCTACTATTTACGTACATTCTTTTCCTTACAGATACAGCAAGAATATATTTATTTACATTATTTTTCTATTCATTTCCTGATCCTCGGGTTGCAGTTTAAAATTTACAGTATATATTATATATTAACTTTAACATCGACTTTTACATACGTACTACATACCATATATCATCTTTAACTTATAGCAGTTATCATTAGCAGTTTCATAATTCTATAACTCTGCCTCAACATAACTAGAGTATAGAGACTACATTTTTCATTTTCTACTAATACTTTACTTTACGTCACATCCTGCTTGCAATGCTTTAAACCTCTGTCCTTTGATAACTCGTTCTAATTATATGTGTTTCCATATCTATCCCCTTACATTCCCAATATTTTTTCCTTTACTTTCCCTCTCTCTTTTTTTCAATTCTAAATTATATTTCTCTCCTTCACACCTATAAAAAAATTCATGTATTTGTGTATTAGTTCTAATCGTTTTACATTCCTTTAATAGTTTAATATATGTAACATATTTTCTATTGCGTCCTTACTCTAAATATTCTGTCAGAGTCTCATCTCTACATCTATAACATCTAGCTATTAAAGGACCCCGCACAATTCTTATAAGAAAAACATTTTCGGTCAATTTACTTGAATTTGTGATATGTTGTAGTTCTTGTGTTCTCCTGATAAAAAGTCTCAAATTTCATCAACTTTCTTTGATTAGTTTCTGGAAAAAAAACAAATTATATAGGCATTTAAAAATGTTCATAAATCAAGGGTCCTTTCTATCTAACTTCTCCCTTTCACATATTTCCTTCCAAGTATTTTACTCATCACTTTCTTAAATTCTGATTCGTTTTTTTCCCAACAAAATCACATCGTTTACATATTATGCAACAACATTCTGAAACCTTTTATCGTCTGATTCTTCTCGAGAGAGCATACCTTGCACTAAAGCACCCTCAATATGAACATATTTCTTGCGATTCGTTCAGAATCATTCGTGGCATTTCGGGGAGTTTCTATTTTTTATTTTCCCGCCGCGGAGCGTCGCGCGACGCTATTCACAGTTCCCTTTTTCTCGCTGGCTAGCATTATGTTGCATTCTAAACCCTTTTAAAATATTTCGTACTATAGTGACTGACGTGCTGGCACAAAATTCGGTGCTCATTTTCGGAGTGTGTTTAAAGAACACTGCGAGAGTCGAGCATTCGAGATATAAATCGAAAAGTGGAATGTAATGCATATGAAGTTTTCATGAGATTGGTACGAGCGCGCGAGTCTCGATCTTCTTTGGTTTTCTTCACGAGTTGCTATAGCAGCAAAATAATTGATTCAACGAAAGTCTGTCTGTCTGGTGCGTGTTAAAAAATACGAGTGCTCGGTCCTTCGGATGCTCTTCTCCTTCGCTGGATCTGATATATTTTCTGATACACTGAGAGTGGAATTACTGCATCGTGCTGGGACGGATTGGTGCCGCTGAGGTATCCCTAACGTCGGATCAGGCGGATTTCCGACCCTTTCCTGCGCGATAGAGGAACGATCCTACGGATCTTCCGTTTCAAAGTGATCCTTCGGATCTGCTTCTTCGCTCATATATCGAGCCTTCGGATCTGCTTCTTTATATTCTGGTGAGTAAAGCGTGGGGTATTTCCAGCTTGGAAAGTATTCGTCCTACTATCCGTAGATAATTCTCATCTTTGGCCTTTTCTATTCAGGTTAGGCAAAGATCGGATAGTTCGGACATGCTGGAAATTCATGATTCATACGGTATACTACCGTAGCTTTACGAACCGAATCAGCGAGATCGCTTACAACGATCGCCGTATTAAGATTTTAATTGAGGACCCCTTAGGAAAATTTACTTTAAAAAACTTAAAATAAACTAGAAAGTTTACCAAAGAAATTACTATTGATAAACTATTGATAAACTAGAAGTGATTTCGAACCAAACTTTAAGTATTTCTATAATATACTTTAAAGGTTACTTTAAGTTAACTCATGCAATTACTATTAATCACCCCAAAAAAAATATTCTGTCATTTAGTGGCTCCCGCTTGATTTTAGAGGATTTTCCTCTGAAATACGGTCTCAAGAAGATATTTTAAAATCTAGAGGAATATCCTCTAACCATGAGACACTAGACTTAAGATTACAGTCCTCTTAATACTAGAGGACACTGATTTCCGATATTCACCCGGAATAAAAAAAAATTATTTATTTCGAAATTTTATTACTATTTTATAACTAAATTTGTTTCTTAAGATGCAGTCTATGATTATAAATATTTTGTCGTATTTGAAAAACACACTTACCTTGGTGGGATTCGCGAACTCGGGACCTCTGGATCGTGAGCCAACTGCCTTACGTGGTAGACTACTTCTTAATTTGATGTAAGTGTTATATATAGTCTACATATGTCATAACCAGCGCAAATATATAATTTTCCAAAAATTATCTTAAGAAACAAATTCAGTTTAAAAAGAGTAATAAAATTTTGAATTGGATATATGATATAATATTTCTTAATGTCTCGTGTGGTGCAAGTGTGGTGAAAAAGGGAACTTGTCTTTTTAAGTATACTGTTGAAACAACACGCATAAGTTAAAATCAGCTTTAAGTATTACCTTTATAAAAAGTAAAGTTAAAGTATATTTATAAGTATTACGTTTGTTAAAAGTAAATTTAAAGTATATTTGCGACTTGCTTATAAAGTTTTTATTGAGGTTAATAACTTAAAGAAAACTTTACGCTCGGCTGTCAGTATACTATTAGTCTACTATTATACTATTAGTATACTATTATTACGGCTAGTATACTTTATAATACTTTAAAATACTTTAAGTAACTTTAAAAAACTTTAAGTAAATTTTCCTAAGGGACATTACTGAATTGTTAACAGATCGATGAGATCTGCTCTCTTTTGTTTCCAGAAGTTCTGCATTTTCCAGGTATGTTATCCTGTCATTACTACCGTCCGTCATTTCATGAGATCGATCCGGCGTAATCTTTATGGAGTTACAAACATATATAACGTTTCATAAATAATATCTGAATAGAGTTCTTACAACAATATTTTATATAATTCAAGGTCATTATCTGATTTTTTCGGGTTCTTTTCTCAAAAATATTAATTATTAATACCGATTACTGGAAATAAGAATTATTCATCAAATAAATTCAGAAAACACTAATACAATTCAATTAATCTATCCGTCTTCCGAGACAAAGTCTAGTTAAATGAATATTTAGTTGAATATACCTACAAACTTAAGATATAAATCTAATATTGTAGGGTAAACTCGGGTAAGATGACCATACAGGAAAGATGGCCAATCATTCGATGTTTCATGGCGAGCTAGATTGAAAGAACATAGGTTGGCCATCTTTCCTGTATGGCCATCTTACTCGAGTTTACCCTAAAACGTTATTATTAAATAATATCCCTTTCTTCCTATATTGAATAAAAGATTTCAAATAAGATTCTATCCTGAATAATAAAAGAAATTACTAACTCTTTGAATTGTGAAGATGTTTTTATATATCGAGTTCATATATCATTTCAAGATAATGACCTTCTTTTTCTAACATTGTTTGATCTTATAAATAAGATATTGTCTGATATTCTTTAATGTTCTGAATTGCATATTATATGTTTTATGTCGTGTACTTTTATGAATAGTACTATGATACTTATGTTTCAGACTAAGAGTTTAAAATTACTTATTCGGCTATGTGTTGTCGGTTATTCATATAGTATTCACCGAGATCAGGCTTGGTTAAAGCTTGTGCGAACAGAGTGTAAAGTTATCGCGTGGTTCTTCGTCGACGATAAACTTCCAAACTGTTACGACTTTGGTGCAGTGAAGTGACCCAGCAGTTTGAGGATTAAATTTAAATACCAAAAGATGGAAAGCAATAACTGTATCCGTCACAGTGTTAACGAAACAGTGCCACTAGTCGTTCAAAGACTTATGTGACTTTAAATCATCGCCGATCATATAAGTGGTTCGTCGCGTCGCATTTTCGGGAGTGCAAAGTATCGTGTGATTGTAATTATTAGCGTTTTCCGCTAATAATTTTAATTTCAGAAGTGCCGGCCGTACAAAAATTGTCTTCCCGTCGCGATGTATTTACGGGCGATAATTTTCATATAACAGCGGTGCTTTATTTACGTGCGTACGGTACTTTCTGTGTATCGAAAATTACCCGGCTTTTTGCCGGCTTTGTTAATAATCCTCTCCCACCGGGTACAACCTTGCAGATGGTGGAGAGGCTCAGTACCTCGAGGTGTTCAGGATACATATTATGGAACTTTTCAAAATAAATTCCGATCGGAATTCATTCAGAAAAGTTTCATAATAAGAACTCTGCACTCTGACGACGGGAAAGCCAAAGGTACCCATTGCACTTCGCCGCCGATCGTATAAAAACGGCTCGTCGCGTCGCGCTTTCGAGAGTGCCGTTCAAAATCGTCGGGTTTTCGGGAATACCGTGGCGTGAATGTAATTAGCATATAATCGCGTTTTTTCCTCGTTTTCGGGCGCGATCGCCGACTCGGCGATGGGATCTTATCGCTGTCCCTCGCGTCAGGTGGACGAGCGCGTTCGTACCGATCGCGTTTTAATTATAGTTTCAATTCGCGTTTCAATTCACGGGAGTGCCGTGTAAAGTATCGCGCGATTATTATAATTGTCGTTTTCGCGAGTGTTGTGCCAAGGACCTGCGGAGCTGTCAACCCGAGCAGCCTGAGAGGAGGAGATGGCCAGAGAGAGGCATCAGGCGCCGGCGGAGCAACATGCGATAAATATAATTGATTCATAATATATTATATCTTATTGCGGAAGGGCCGTCCATTTTTTAACTAAATAGTTATTTAGAAAATAAAAATTAAAGAAAAAGATTTTTATTTTTAAATTTTAATTCTATAGAAACTTATATCCAATAAGTAGAGTATTCTCAAAAAATTACGTAATTATTTTATTAAACATTTGCTTATTAAACAAGAATATAGAATTCAGTGTTCTATGTTTTTAGTAATTATTTTTTTAAATACTAACTATTTCTCTTTTCTGCCGTGTTCTAATTTCGATTTTATATTTGCTAATTGTTACAGAATCATCGTAGCGACGTTGCAGAATGACTCCACTGTTGCGCATCGGTCGGTGAGTCGGTGAGTGATGAATATATTTTTATAATTGAGGTAACGGATCTACGACAATTACATTAAATATATTGCAAAGATGCTTGTGTCAAATTACGACAATAAATTATTATTACATATATTATATTGCATAGATCCGCTGCCTTAAAATGGATTGACTGTAACAAATTAGGATTTAACATTTAATTCTGGACATAAATTACATAATTAATTTATTGTGCATTACATCATAGAATAAATTAAATAAATGTATATTAAAATAAACAAAAATGAAATATCTAAGATATAAGTAGGTAAATCAATAAATACAATTGAATAAATAGGTATATATACACATTTAATAATATTGGAATGATATAACGATATAGGCAATATTTGTTACTGAGTAACAAACAGTATTGTTTTATTCTCCCATCTTTCCTGTCCCCAAATATCGTCCAGGATTAAATATTACATAAATTGGTGTAAAAATGCAATATATTGAATACATATTTATATCCTTAGAGATATTTGCAGTATGCATATATCACGATCGAAACTTGAGGAATGCCTTACAATATTTTAGTTATTTAGTATATCATCTATTTGACATACATCCCATGTAATTTATTTAACAAAATCACGTTTGTGTTCACGATTGTTAATTGAAATTATATTTGTTCTTATCACGCGCCAATTTTAGCCTAAACTTTTACAGTCTATCCATATGTTTTTGATAACTGGTATAAAAACCATCAGTTAAAGCGGTATGACGTGAGATCCAATAAATGTTATTTCGCGAAACAGAAACATTTTTTGTAACAATTATTTTAAAGTTGACCAATTTTGCATTATATTTGATTTTAAGGAATATATATAGTAATGAGATGTGTAATAGCTATCAGAATTCAAATTGTACTTGCTAAAGTGCGCAAAATATTTAAATTAACACAACGTTATGCGGGAAATTTGTTATCTCTATCGGATCTCACGTCATTAATTTTGCATTTCTCACTCTCTTAATTGAGGTGAGACTCGATATTCGAAACGATTGATGATCGAAAATATGGGCCTTAGATTTTCTCAGTTCGCGTTTATCAATTGTCACTTATTTACTTGTTAAAGTCCTGCATGTTTATATTACATTTAAAGTAAAGTTCCATTCGCGAAAAGTATAATCGAGTTTATTCAGATTACACGCGGCTAAATTGAAAGTGTTTTGTCCAGATTCAATTTCTGATTATATCATATTTATAATAATATTCCTATATATCATTCGCGAAAAGTAAATCGGTTGATTAAAAATCTTTTTCAAGATCAGGAGCTTTTGATTAGTTAACGTCCTTCTTTTTTTTAATCGAAGACGTAATCACGCGTGTAAATTATAGTATATATAAATAGATTTTGAACATTAATGATTCCGTAATTAATTAGCTTAATTGCTATGGCCCTTCGCGACGCGGTCGTGTTTCGCGCATCGTGGGAAAGAGCGTTAAATCTATTACGCTCATGCATTTTGCCGGCTATG
Organism: Temnothorax nylanderi; assembly: GCF_030848795.1. NCBI lineage: Eukaryota > Metazoa > Arthropoda > Insecta > Hymenoptera > Formicidae > Temnothorax > Temnothorax nylanderi. Next base: position 404,953 of record NW_027249213.1, read on the forward strand.
ATCAGCCGGCAATAGAAAGAGTATATCTCCTTCCTGTCTACAAAAGGTATTAGGTTAGTGCCCAGGCACTAATAATGTACAACAGGTATATATGATAATATTTCTTGCACAAATGTGCATGTGTAATCGGAGATAAAATGATAACATCTCCACTAATCACAATTAACCGCGAATTAAAAATCTCGCGAATTAAACTCCCTTTAAAATGTTTATATACATTTCCCTAATCGCGATCGCGACTAATTAATAATAATAAAATAATAAACTAATAAATACGTGTAAGTATAGGAATATGACGCGTTAGATAAATACAAACATTTCAGATACTTTACTAATGACAGATTACACGAAGGCGTTCAAGATAAGTATATATAATAATACTAAAATTCAATATTTTTAAATCAGGTATTTGACTATCGCTACAAATATTTAAAAAAATAAGGATAAATTTTTTATTATTAAATTTTCTTACTATAGAAAAAGATATGAGAAATTTCGAAGTGCAAGTCAATGATAAAATAAAAATACTTTATCTTGTAAGGTCTTATGCTTATTCTAAACTTTAAAAAATCGCGAAAAGTATAAAAATCACGTTATTATTGCGTTTAGTGAAGGAATAACTGGTCCAACGATTTGACCAGATCAAAGTCCCTCCGCCGGGTGACACGTCCGTCAGTTGCGGACGTGGAGAAGAACGATTCTCAAGGTAGGAAGTAAGCTCAATATATCCTATTTGTCGAGCACCATGAAATCAAAAGAACGTGAGAGAATAAGCAACCCGTTGAACGTCGAAGGCCTCCGCTGCAGGAAGGAATGAATCATCAGATCTTCCGGATTGCTCCCGATAGCGATCATTTCGGCAGCGAATTTAACGACGATCGTTTTTCATATCATTGCATTCCTTATATTTACACTATTGAAATATTCTCCCATTATTAAGGTACATTTCTTTCTTGTAATTAAAATATATATCCACTACGATATATATTTCTCTTATATTTAAAAAATATATGAATAAAATAACTGTTATCGAGGAGTAGTTACAAACGAATATATTTAATAACAAAATGCATAAGATATATGCATTTGATAATTAATAGAGGAAAGTCCCCTATTATGAGATAGGATCTTAATATGAGATGGCAGAGTTTTTTCATGGTGGGATCAACAGATGGGGCCTATATAGGGCCTTTTAGCTTAACATATCTCATATTAGGATCCTGTCTCATAATAGGGGACTTTCCTCTATTGATATTTTTCCAGAATCTACAGTCCTTGATAGAATCTATATATAGTCCCTGGAAATAGTTTCTTATAAAAAACAAAAAATTAAAAAAATAAAACATCGTCGTTTGCAACTACATTACATCAAAGATGAATTATTTTATTTAGATTGTACTCTTTTTTTCTTCTTTAAATTTATTCTTTTTTTTTCCTTTTTTTTATCTCTCTTCTTTATTTTTCTCCTTTTTCCTCTTTTTCTATATTATTTTTCTTTTTTTCGTTCTATTATAAACAGTTATTCTATTCATATCTACTTTACTGTCTTTATATTAGCAAGACAGATGCATGATAACTTATACTAGCGTTAATGGAACAATATTTATTATTATAAGAAGAATAAAAATATTCTCTTATAATTCTATAAGTTAATTTCGCGAATCGATGTCGCGTACTCGTGCCGAAACCACTACTTCCGAGGATCCGAGATATATAAGAAAACCAGAGATTAATTCTGGTTCTGCAAAAGGGGTCCTCGATTTTCAACGGGACTTCGAATTAATAATATAACTCTCCACGTTGAAAATTGCTATACGACTCCCCGCCGGTACGAACGTTTTTCTTAACGTTCATCTGATGTGAGGAACAGCGAAAAACCGAGATCGCATTTTTCCTATTTGTGTATTCCAATTATTAACGATTGCGATCGTTTCAAATCACGAATTTCGTAATAATTTTGAAAAAAATATTCGTAATATTTTGTAAGATTAAAATTTAGGCAGATGTCAAATTTTGCGAGCGAAAAGTTATTATATACTTGATCGTTAATTCAGCATTCGAACCCTCATGTTTATATAAAATTTATAATAATTGGCGATAATCTTTGAAACGCAAAATGTTGTACCTACAAAGAATGAAAACCGATGGATATTTAAAAAAATTATAAAAAATTTATTAAACACGCTAATTTAGCGAGTTTTGTATTATTATATACACATACATCTTCTGTCGATTTCGTGTAATATGTATATCTAGCATTAGTATCACAATTTCAATTTTATTACAATTTTTCTTACAATATATTCTTTATTTTAATAATTTCACTCTACTTAATGTTATATAATATTATTTCAATGTACCCTAAAATTACATATTACATAATAAATTAAGAATTTATTACATAATTAGTAATACGACAATTAAGTAATATTATATAATATTACGTAGTTACAACATACTCGAGATTTAATTTATTACATAATTACACTCTACATTTGCCAATTATAATCCCTACGTGTTCCTACCTACCCGGACTTTTACCTCCATGTATAATGTATTTCCTATCATTTTTATCTATATTTTTGCTTTATTGTCTTGGATTATTTATGACAAGGGAGGAGGGAAGAGCGACCTCATTTAATAAATGAACTAGTATTACAAAGTATATAAATTATTAAAAGTACAATTCAGTTTAACCATCTATTTTAAGACGTCCTGCATAAAAGCAAATTTGAAATATGAAGATACTTTCATACCTACTTTCTTAAATCAGATTTCATTCTTCATTAACACCATGTATTTATATTTTATTAGAAGCAAGGCATGTTTCAGATACCAAAGCCTACGATGCCTACGTCAACTGCAACGACAATTACAAAACGTCCCAAGCAGGCCCAAAGTTGCCACTATGCATCCTATGAATGCATGCAATTCTGTCTGGAGGGATATTTGTATTGCGCTAAGCACATCCTCGAGGATTCTACCGCACCTTACAAACCGTGTGCTTTTGTATGCAATAGCAATGGAAGAAAGTGTCAGAATCCAGCCCCAAAATTAGACAGAAGAGATGTCTCGTAAGTATATCTTCTTGTGGTATCCAACAAGATTTCCAAAACTCTTTTTTTTTTTTCAGAAAAATTAATGCATTTATCTTTTGCAGGTACTGCAGTGAACATTCTAGGAAAGCGCAAATTGCTCGGATCAAATTGACATCGAGATGTTCTCTGCCAGAAACGCCTGAAATGCTGCTGCTTAATTTAAGTCATTATGTCAAGCCCACTGATTCTAGCGCTGAAGATACAGAAGAGGAAAGAGGAAAAGTGAAAGCTTTAGATCCTTTCAGTGAGTATTATCAAATTCTAATGTAAAATGGTGCTCAATTTCACGTTTTCTATATTTCTATAAATATTATTCCACTAGAGATTGCATTTTCTTTTGTTCTTAGCAGAGTACTTCTACTACTATGTAAATATTTGATGTAAGCTTAATATAGAATTTAGAATCTACATTTTTATCCATCTATCTGTAATTTTGCATGTCGACAAAAGTTAATGCAAATAGGAACATCAAATTATTGTTTTCAGCCGAAGTTGATGCTTACAGAGTAAATGCGAGTGGAAGTGACATTTTAGATTACGCCAGTTCTTCAGAGAGTGACGTTGAACCTACAGTTGTCACTGACACCCTGAAGGGAGTTTATCTCGACGATAGCGATAATGAGAGTTTACACAGTCCACAAGAGGATCCTCTGAAGTAAATGTGCTCCATAACTCCATTATGTATGTGTGTTAATTATTTTTAGAATTATGCTATATAGAATATCCGCTAGCATGCTTTAGCTTGTGCAACCTTTTTCTTAAGGAAAATATTGTTATTCATTTTTTTTACTTGCATCTAACATTGGAATTTATTAGTATAGGCTGCAAATTTTAACGGTTACTGTGATTTTTAATTAATAGTTTGTAACTAATGCAATAATGTTAACAATCTTTTTCTCTTTTAACTCTCAAAAATCATACAAACCTTTAAGGATATACACCTTATATAACAGAATGTTTTGCATTTGCAATTTTGGTTTTATTGTTTTGACTGCAAATTTGCGCTAATGTTGTCTAGACCATTATTCTCTTGTAGTTGCTTTGCGCAAGGATAAGATACTACATACTCCTCGAATTATTAGTATTAATTTTTTAAGGCATGCCGGCATATCTTTACCGCAGAAGAGGTAATTTATATCGCGCGAGAAAAATTGATTAGACTGCAGTCTCTTTACATTGATCAATTTAGAAGACTTCAGTATGTGCTAAAGGAGAAAAGACGAAAATATTTGCTCGCTCTAAAGAAAGAAAAGGAAACATTATGTAAGTATATTTAAAATAACCTTGGATTTTTTCCGATAGATAAATTACACGCAATCTATAGGTAGCACACATAGTCAGAAAAAGGAAACTGCGAAAGAGAAAAAGCTTTACGAGAAACTGAAAGCTTTAAATCGCTATCACAGACGGAGTGGTGTCGAAGCGATATTTTACAGAAAGTCACTAGAACGTCGCGCACAGGTAATATCGTGAATACCATTTATATCATTAACGTTCGAATAATATATATCAGTTACATTACAAAAAAAAATTATGCTTCAGGTAACCGAGCCTCTTCAAAAACCACCCAATGTATCCAAATGTGTGTTCACCGAAGGTGGCGTGAAATGTGGTGAAAGAACGCTTTCGTCGGCTAAGCATTGTCGTAAACATATCTTGAAGGTATGTTTATTTGTATTACTTTTTTGTATAAAAAAGAGAATGATGTAATTAATAATATCACGGATCTGCGAGTTCTCATTCTGTCGATTGATTGTTCACAGGACCAACATCAAGTTTTATTCAAAGCGTTGAACGAATGATTTGATTTTATACCAATCGACTCTATCTTTTTTTTACAACGTGCATCCCTTTGCATTATTTCATCAACGAGTTGGACACCATGACCATGACGAAAACATCTTTTGTGGATAAACCAAATTGATAGTCATCGTTCACTCCACGATATATCTCCCTCGTTGTCCCCCTCCCCGGCCTTTACTCTAATTCAAAAGATCTCAATTTTTTAAACAATCGATAGAATCCCTTTCTTAAAGCATTCGATCCGATATCTTCAAGGTAAATTAATACATCAATTGAAATGAAAACACACAAGAATTTAATTTCAGTTCTTTCGACCTCGGTCTTATTGATTACATTTCTATTAATATACCAAGTTTATTTTCTCCTGGTTAAAAAATAAAAAACGGGGATCTTTTCAAATATCTAATTAAACATGAAATAAGCAAAAGAATCGTAAATCCATTGTTTTTGCCTTCATAAAAAAAATGTACTGGCAGTACTACATAATCATGAAAAATTGAATGAATTATACTGGCCTATCAAAATCATAATAAACTTTTGCGGAATATTAAAGAGAACTCTTTGAACGAGTAAAAATACTAATATGTTTTACGTAATAAAGAAGACCTTTATAAATTAATAGAAACTGTTGTAGACAATGCATTTCATTATTAAGCCACTCAACCAAATCACATTATTCATTGAATACGGATATTAATAAATATACCGGGACGAAGTTGCGGTGAATTAAAGACTACAATCACCATTCGTCTATTGGAACAATTAGTATTGTACCATCGGTGAATATTGGAAAATGGCCAACTACTACTACACTGAGAAAAAAATTTTTAGATCCAAGAAAATATTTCTTTGAATAGTCCTAATAACATATTTACTTAATATAATACACATATTTATTTAGAATTAGATATTTTTACTTAATTTAAGTAAAGATATATAATTCTAAATAAATATGTGATTATATTAAGTAAATATGTTATTAGGACTATTCAAAGAAATATTTTCTTGGATCTAAAAAATTTTTTTCTCAGTGTATTCAAACATTACTAATAATCCGATACCTAAGCACAGCTAAAAAGCTCAATCTTAACAATTATAACAGTTTACCGTCAGATATATATCAGATATAATAAAATATTGTTTTTCTATCTTTTTTAATATATAGAAAAGAGAGGTAATTGTACGAAGAAATATGCACAATGTATATACAAATAGAATAGATATTGAGAGAACTGTCCGCGCGGTCATTAAAAACAGGAAATACTATCCATGTGGTTTATGAATGCATTTAACGTTTATGAATTCACACATTGCATAAATACACAAACTTATGGCTAGAGAATTAAACATTTTGGTTCACGCAATTGTTTGTATTACTTGTCTAAATTTAGAGCCTGTACGAGAAATTACTAATCGTAATTTATTAACAGATAAATTAATTAATTAATTAATTTTGCTCCCTATGTGTCTGGAATATCCTCTTGCTCCCAGAGAAACTTGTGGTAATCTAATAGCGCGCTCCCCGAACGGCCCGAACGCAGCCATAACCTAACCTCACGCAATTGTTTGTATTACTTGTCTAAATTTAGAGCCTGTACGAGAAATTACTAATTGTAATTTATTAACAAATAAATTAATTAATTAATTAATTTTGCTCCCTATGTGTCTGGAATATCCTCTTGCTCCCAGAGAAACTTGTGGTTCTCTAATAGAGCGCTCCCCGAACGGCCCAAACGCAGCCATAACCTAACCTCTCTGGTGTCAACCTTCCTGTGCAAATTTTTATTGGTCCTATATAGCCAATACCGAAGCAGAAAAATGTCACTAGCAACTTTAGGATGCATATGGAGAAAGAATTATGGCCGACTCAGCAGACACAACTGTTGAGTCAACACTATGCGTTGATTGGTTGGTTCTAAAAGTAAGAGCCAATCAGAGCGTTCGACCACTACCAAGATGGCGTCGCCCCGCCCTAACCGCGAAATTTAAAAAAAAGGTAAGTTTATATTTAATCTACCAGAAAAAACAGTACATAATTTAATTTAATTTAATTACAAATAACAACTCCTAAATTGATTATTTATTAGCTACTTTTACTAAGAAAGAACTTTTACTTTTAGAAAGAAAAGTACACTTTCCTTTCTAAGTTATATTAAAAGTTAAAATTAAATTTTCATGCCTTTAGTAAAAGTAGCTAATAAATAATCAATTTAGGAGTTGTAAATATTAATTTTTCATTTGTAATTAAATGCTTGACATTAATTCTTTGGCCAAACGGAATATAAATACCCAATATGTACAAGAGTAAAGTATACCAGTTAAAACAGATAGAGATTTGGTTTTTGTCTTAAAATGTTCCTTAATTTATGTGCTTTTAAAATATGCACAATGAAATTTTCGTGTTTATCTCCTTCGGCCAACAAACCTTCCCAAAAGTGAACACCATAGGGTACTTGGCAAAAGGAGATGCACATAAGAATTTTATTGTGCATATTTTGAAAGCACATAAATTGAGGAACATTTTAAGACAAAAACTAAATCGCTATCTGTATTTTAACTGGTACTTTACTCTTGTACATTTTAATATTTGTAAATTTAATAAATTGTTAATAAAAGAATAACATTTTAATAAAAATGCTTTTTTTAGATATTTTATGTTGTATAAAGTTTTTGATAAGAAAAGATTACAAATCTTGATATAATATGTACTATTATAAATTTTAATTATTTAATAATATCTGATATATTAACAAGTAAAATTTTACATATAATATATATTACATATATATTTGTTAATATTAATTGTGTTATAAATAATTTATTAAGTATTTACAAAATCTTAAAATATAATCTAAAATATTTTATTTATTAGATAATGTACTAAATATGTAATATACTGGATGTATATAGTATATATAGTGTATTGCATGTTTAATACATTGTCTAATAAATAAAATATTTTAAATTATATTTTAAGGTTTCTTAAATATTTAATAAATTATTTATGACATGATTAATAGGGAGTTTTTGCAATACCGTCTTTCAGATACAGTAAATGTTGTTTGAATTGGTACATTCACTCTGTATCTGAACAATTCAAGTACGGTTACCATGTCTGAAAAAAAGATATTGCAAAAACTTCTTATTATCAACCAATATATATAAAATATTACTTGTTAATATATATTTCTGTTTTTAAATAATTTATAAATAATTAAAATTTATAATAGTTTTGATAATATCAGGATTAGATTTCTTTTCTTATTAAATTGTATACTAAAGTTGATATCTAAAAAAAGCTTTGTTATTAAGATGTTATTCTTTTATTATAAATTTATTGAAATTACGAATAAAACTTACATGCAAAAGTTATTTTTTTATTTTTATTTTAGGCATGTGTTGCTTTTAATTTCTTCCCCATATATTAGTTCAAAATTAAATATTTTCTAAATTGGTGCAAGCAAGCAATATAGTAAATGTGTATAAATATTTTTTAAATATGTGTATATAAATTAATAGCATTATCTTTTTCTTATAAAAAGAATAAGAAATCCGTATTTATTTTAGACATTATTGTTATTTAAATATTTTTGTATGTTACAGATCAATCTTATATACAACTCCTCTGTTGTGTAAAAAAAAGGCTTGAGATGGAAGAACTCGGGAGACTAAGAAAGTCTAGGAAAGGTATCGGGCACAGTTGGAGTAACATTGCGGTAAGCATTTGTGTAGATCCTTTTTGAAAAATGTAATTATTTTAATAGATATTTAATGAAAAGCCATTAGAAAATTCTATGCATTTAAGAATTATCTTTTGAATTATTGATTATTTTGAATGTTTTAATTTGAATTCTATGTTTGTACGTTACAGAATCATTGTGGCTGATCATACGTAGCTGACATTCACTCTGTATCTGAACAATTCAAGTACGGTTACCATGTCTGAAAAAAAGGTATTGCAAAAACTTCTTATTATCAACCAATATATATAAAATATTACTTGTTAATATATATTTCTATTTCTAAATAATTTATAAATAATTAAAATTTATAATAGTTTAGATAATATCAGGATTAGATTTATTTTCTTACTAAATTGTATATTAAAGTTGATATCTAAAAAAAGCTTTGTCATTAAGATGTTATTCTTTTATTATAAATTTATTGAAATTACGAATAAAACTTACGTGCAAAAGTTATTTTTTTATTTTTATTTTAGGCACACACACACATGTGTTTCTTTTAATTTCTTCCCCATATATTTGTTCAAAATTAAATATTTTCTAAATTGGTGCAAGCAAGCAATATAGTAAATGTGTATAAATATTTTTTAAATATGTGTATATAAATTAAAAGCATTATCTTTTTCTTATAAAAAGAATAAGAAATCCGTATTTATTTTAGACATTATTTTTATTTAAATATTTTTATATGTTACAGATCAATCTTATGTACAACTCCTCTGTTATGTAAAAAAAGAGGCTTGAGATAGAAGAACTTGGGAGAAGACTAAGAAAGCCTAGGAAAGGTATCGGGCACAGTTGGAGTAACATTGCGGTAAGCATTTGTGCAGATCCTTTTTGAAAAATGTAATAATTATGTAATGTATATAATTATATATATAAATCTTTTTATATAATTTTTTAATGCAATCTTGGTTGGTTGATCGTTGTGAGCATAACTTAAGCATACAGCATTCTTGCTTTAATTCTTTTCCTTTATATCTTTTTTTTATTCATCATTTATCAAATATCTAATAACATAAAACTTTAAATAATTTACTATCGTCAAACCAATTTACCAATGTGTATTTAAGTGTAAGCGCATATTCTCTTATTTAGTCCTACATATTCTAATGGGCTGGAAATATAGATAAGCTTAGTTTTGGTTTCATGTCCAAAATTGGGTACCTCACACCAACTCCCGTACTCATCAACTAATAAGCTTCTAAGGAAATAGACGAACAAATTTTAAAAGTTGTGTCTATTTAAAGTTATGTGAGCATAACTTAAGCATACAGCATTCTTGCTCTAATTATTTTCCTTTATATCTTTTTTTTTATAATTCTAAGTTATATATGCATACTAAAATATATATATATATATTTTTTAAATAAATATATATATATATTTTAATATGCATATATATTTTAAATAAATAAATATATTTATTTTTCGAGGATCTCATTTTGTCTCTATATATGAAATTATATATGGGTCCATATATGATTATATATGGACATATATAATTCCAAATATAACTAGATATGAACAATAGATCATATATGCACCACTCATATATGGGTCCATATAAGATTCATATGGAAGTATATATAACCCTATATGATTATATAATATCATTATATATGTTCATATATAATTATATATAATCATATATAATTATATATAATTATATATGATCATATAGAGACAAAATTCATATATAATCATATTGATGAATATTGATGAACAATGAATATTTATATATAATTATATATAATCTTTTTTTCCCAGGTTCTCTCTGTCGAACACTTCATACCGACCACGCGAGGCTAAGTCTTTAATCGGGCAAATTGAGTCAGTTGTCCGGCTCTGAACGCGTCGAGATAACGTGGTTATCGCGGGCGATTTTTCGACGGACAAAATCGGTAGTTACTTCACGTTTTCGGGAGTGACGTATATTAAATTTCGCGCGATTATAGTTATCCGCGTGTACGTGTGATGCCAGTGGAGTTGTGTCGAGCATCGAGGGAGCCGAGAGGACAGCCTGAGAGGAGGAGGAGGCCTGGAAGAGGCATCGGGCACCAGCGGAACAACTTTGCGGTAAATATTGATTTTTATTTTGTGTAAGAGTAATTTTTTGTTTATTCTTGAGACTTTAAATAAATATCCAATTGAATAATGAATAAAACGTTTGATGCTATAGGAATTATATTTTAAAACATTATGTTTGTTGAACACCATTTTAATCTCGATTTTAATATGAATTTTATGTTTGTATGTTACAGATTCAACGTAGCTACGTGGCAGATATAATTCCGCTGGTGCGAATCAGGGTCGGTGAGTGATGAATTGACATAATTATAAATACATTATATTGCTATGTTTCTTTGATGTTTTGTTGTATTATTTCAAAATGCATGCGTCTTAAGGTTGCTCCAAACTTACAACAATAATGCAGCAATCTTTCTCAAACAATATGCAATTTTGCAATCTTACAATGAAATAATTCCGCAATGTTTTTGCAATCTTTCTGTGCTGTATGGGTTGGTTTTTAACTAACATCTTCTCTATTTTAACAGCCAACATTTAAAAACATATTACAATATTTTTAATTATACGTAGATTTTAACGATTTCCTCCATTTTACTGCGAAAATATCCTTTAATGAAAGACTTGTACGAGACCAATCTTTTATTAATTGTGTAAAAAAAAATGTTAATTTGCAGTGATTGAAGTTATTCTTAACTACAGCCATCAGAAACGAATAACTATACAAATAGATCTCTTAGACTTTAGATTTGATCTAGGCTACTTGTTTTCTTGCAATTTATTCACATTAAATCAAATATAGAGCACGTATTTTTACAAAACTTTGTACAGCATACCTTTGTCCAAAAAATGCTCGAAATCAGAAATTCGAACTAAAACTTATTGCTTTATATCTAATTATCGTATATTCCTCTGTCTTCGCTGTACGCCATTTATTTTTATTTTCTTTTTCAATTTTTAAAAAACAAATTGGTTAATTTTTTATCCGTAGAAATCTGTCTGTAGTCTTTCTTTTTGTATCTTGCTTTTTGTTAATTAATAATAATAGTAATTAATTTTTTAAAGAAAAGGATCATTTGCATTTATAATTTATATATCTGTGATTATAATTTGCCGTAATAAATTAAATTCTAACATATCACAAGTTATTTACTTTAAACAATGCTGTCTTTTTTTTTAAATATATTTAAAAATATATATTTTAAAAAATAAAATCTAACTTTCCCAAAAATTAATTTGCTAGAATATTTTTATAGTTTACGTTTGTCCGACGATTACGAAAGTGTATCGACATCAACGGTATTTATGCGTTGGCGTAGTATACGCTTATTCCGGCAAATACGGAAAAGGATAGACAAAGATATTTATGCGTAGTATACGCTTATTCCGGCAAATACGGAAAAGGATAGACAAAGGTATTTATGCATAGTATACGTTTATTCCGGCAAATACGAAAAAGAATAGACAAAGGTACTTATCCGTTTCGAGGAAAAGAGATCTCATTCAAGTTAGCGCATCCAAGTTATTTATCCATTTCGAGGAAAAGAGATCTCATCTAAGCTATAGCACATCCTTCCTTTCTTTTACGTGTTATTTAATCAGCTTGTCTCCGTAACATCTACTCCTTTTCTCCGCTCGTCACGAGGTCGTTATTAACTCGTCTCTTCAGCTTTGCCCACTCACAATCTAGCAGTCACTTTTAAATATCAGACCAGACGTGATCACTTAAGCTCGACTTTTTTTAAACCAACCTAAAGTTGTTTATAGTGCTAAACAACTATAGTGGCTAACCTCGAGCTAGCCGCCGAGACACGAGCGCACTTCATGCTAGCGGTAGCCGTTCGCGCGCCCTAATCTTAAACATAATTATAATATTATTATATTCTAATTTTATTATGTTCTTCAGTCTTTTCTACCCCTATTTCATATATAATTCTTTAAGATTTGGTTGATTAGATCCAGTTTTATACGCGATCAAAGGTCCATAATTTTTTTAGAAATACCTGTAATAGCTTTAACTTCCGCAAATTTTAAGATATCGGGCTGTTTCTAATTTTATTATATTCTTCAGTCTTTTTTATCTCTATTTCATATATAATTCTTTAAGATTTGATTGATTAGATCCAGCTTTATACGCGCTCAAAAGTCAATAATTTTTGGAGAAATGCCTGTAATAGCTCTAACTTCAGCAAATTTTAAAATATCGGGCTGTTTCTAATTTTATTACGTATATTCTTTAGTCTTTTCTACCTCTATTTCATATATGTATAATTCTTTAAGAAGGTTGATTAGATTGGTTGATTAGATCCAGTTTTATATGCGATTAAAAGTTCATATGCGAAAGTCCATATATGGACCATGTAGCTTGAACTCCTAAAGTCAATATCGATTTAACATTTCGGTAATTGTAAAACCCCACTTGTGCTACTAAGCTGACCCTTTTTCAATTCATAAAAAGGTTAAATATATATTATCTTAAGGTTAAATATATATTATACAAATAATATATTTTACAAATAATATTTTTATTTTTTTCGAACATTCTAACTTAATATTTATTACATAAATTTATAAAAGTTGAATTTTTAAAAAAATTTATTTCGTTGACTTTTTTAATTTTTAAGATTTCTTTTTTTCGTGTTGTTTTTTTTTAACATATTTATTTTCAGGCTCTTTTTTTGCATCGTCCTGAGTATTTTCAAAATTCGCTGCTTGCTCTCTTTCATAATTTACTGCTGCTTGAATTAGAAGGTCGTCCTGAACGTTTTCTAATACTAAAATTATTAATTGCAATGTAAATTAAAAATTTTTAAAGAAATTCAACTATTTTCAAAAAGTTGTAGTGCTTTAGTAAAATTTCCATTGCGTTGACAAAGATGTTATTTCTTCCGCCAAAAATATTTATACTGTTTTTGCAGTATTTAAAATAATATTTATCAAATTGACAATATATACTGTGTTACGTCCAACCCCAGGATTAGGATAAGAAAAACTGGGAAGCAAAGGATAGGCTAACCAGAGGGGTAGGGGTAAGGAAGGACGCAACCAGACGCTTAAGAATATTGCTCGCAGGTACACACACACACACACACACACACACACACACACACACACACACACACACACACACACACACACACACACACACACGCTCTGAGGCGCGTGGCGCGTGGCGCGTGGCGCGAGCCGAACGCACTTTCAATGGCTCAGGAAGGGTCAACGTCCGTAGGGACGCTAGGACGTCTTCCGTGAGCGGTGCGATCGTCGGTCCTTTTTTAAGTCAGGGAATTTAATCCCGTTAACTTAGGATTGGACCTCGTGCGATTTCGAGAGGTGGGAGGGATTTGAGAGCGAGGTCTTATTTAAAATAAACAAACATTAAATTTAATCTTACAAACAAATTAAACGTTTATTACAAACAAGATAATATTTGTTGCTGACATCGAGTAAGAGAATCAGGGATTGAGATGAGCGCAAGCGGAGTGTATGTCATTTGTGTGTGTGTGAGTGTATGGTTACCGCGGATGTTACATTAGTGCGGGGGTGATCGGGCAGGATTTTTAAAGGGGAAATCTATTTAATGCATATCCTGCCCGCTATTATTACAATTATTTTTAGAACTGAGGTTACTTGAGTTCAGCTAAATATGTGTACGGTGTATATGTGTAAGTTAATTAAGGTAAAACATATAAAATTTAAAATAAATAAACTTTATACTATAACCGTTAGTCTAAGTTTATCACCTCGGGATCGACTATTTCCTCGAGGGTGGCTGTGGAACGGAATTCATGTTGCGGGAAATAAGTGGGGATAGCTGTTTCGTGGGGATCTACTGTTTCTATGATGGAACGGAGTCCGACCAGGTCGAACTCGTAAGGACCGAGGGTAAAATAATTAGGAGGAAGATAAGTCCTCGCCCAGACGATCCTGGCTCCGAGGGGAAGGGAAATGCGGTACCTCTCCGATAAATTCCACGATCGAGGTATCCGAGACCGCTGGAAAGGAGAGCTCCTCGCGAGCGACCGGGCAATACGATCGCTTGTATTCGGGACTTAGGTGGGAGGAAGGTGCGGGGGAGGGGAAATCGGGAAGTTCCCCGGGGCGAACCGGAGAATACAAAGGTACCGGGAAAGGCGGAAAATCGGGGGTGTCAGGAATTACCCAATAGAAAAGAGGACGCGAGAGCGAATTAAGGGGAGGGGGCAACGGTGGTTCCTCCGGTTAAGGTGGTTCATGCAGTACTTGCAAGTCAAATAGGCAACTATTCTTATTAGTGATAAATAAGTGTGATTTTTGTCCGTAAAAATTAGCATATAATTAGATTTATTATTTATGACATCTTTAATGCTATACGACCTCTACGTAATAAAATATTGAGACGAAAGTCACATCTTTTACTAGAGTTGTGAGCCCTGTGAATATATGTACAACAGCAGCGCGGCAACGTTGCGGTCAGCTGAGTCAGCAGTCTTCGTCGTCGCGATCTACATAACCTGTACGTACAAGCGATACAAGTGTGAAATATGAGCTGGAGCGAGCAGCCTCGACGTAAGGGACGTTTCGAGACGAAACGAAAAATTGATAGAATCTATTTCTCCGTGCGCTATACTCATCAGCTGACACGTGCGACGTTGCCAAGCTGCCGCTAGTGCCGCTCGAGCCCAGCCATCAGTTCCGTGTTGTCGATTTAGTCAATCGAAAATTACGTTTTATTATTATATGGTTCGGTCAATGAACTCGGGCTTTCGTCAGTATCTTGCAAAATGTTTATTGCATCGTTTCGTCAGTTTTTGGTTTGTTCATCTATTTTTGAAGTATTGCAATTTTTGCAGCATAAGCGCTTTAGTCTCGTTTTTCGGATAAGGGGTCCCCCCACCGCGTTAAATTGGCAAAGTTTACGGACATATATCTCCGGAACCAATCGGTTAAAAAATCTGAAATTTTACAGACACACTCGAGGAACGTTAACCTTTCATTTCATATCACATTTTCCGGGCTAAGTACATATGACTTAAATGCATGAACCACCTTAACCTTTCATTTCATATCACATTTTCCGGGCTAAGTACATATGACTTAAATGCATGAACCACCTTAAGCGAGTAGAGGCGGCGGAGTGGCGAGTCGCGGAGGACCGGCGTTCTCCCGTTCGTGTCGGAGGAACTCTAATATTTGTTTTTTTAGTTCCCTTCGCGCCCGCTTGTTCCGACGATTCCGCTTCCGCTTGAGGATCTTGCGGAGATTCCGGTTTCGAGGAGGTGAAACTTTCGGGTCCACTAAAATGATTTTATTTATGCAGTGGTCGATCTTCTTTGGACCCGCTCGGAAGCATCCAAAATAAAAAATAAATAAAAAGAAAATCGTTACGCGCTTAAGGTCACAGCGAACCGACTGAGTCCGCGACAGCGACGAAGACGCCGGGAGTCAAAGGCCGACAAGTCAGCCAGACCCGCGACAACGCCAACGACCGCCGCGAAACCAGTGCCTACGCCGATCAACCCAAACCCGTGATGCTAATAAACGTTATAAAAAACTCCCGGGGATCCGATAGTTTGTAGACCACTTAAAAAGGGGGACGATAACACAAAAAAGAGAAAAGAATTACGGGACTTACTACTTGGTGAGTCTCGGAACGTTGTAGTGGGTTTCTTCTCGTTGCGTTCGATCTGGCTGGATGCTTTGGGCACGGTGGGTAGACTCTCGTCGACCTCTATTAAGCTGGACCCCCCACCAGCGCAAATCAAGTTCGCACTAGGTCAAAAATTTAGTGCTATTTAGGTGCTAATTAATTGCCCTAGTCCGAATTTTGGTGCTCGAACGGTTTAGCAGGAAATCACGTAAAAAATGGGGGGGTCCAGCTTGTCATTAAGCTGGACCCCCCCATATCAGAAAATAAAAAACAAGTACACTATAATTTAGTGCTAATTAAGTGCTAATTAAGTGCTCTAAAATAACGATAAAATACTGACAGATTATAACATTTATTTAAATATACAACTATATATTGAACACAGTACCGTCGCGGTCGACACAAACACTTAAAAAACTTGCTGCATGAATATATTCGTTACTAAAATGATCGAAAACATATATTATCAAAATATTCCCAAATCTGAGTTTATTGCTAACAGTAAAACAATTACGATAATTAACTTAGACCAGCCATTGGCGCTGAGTACTAAGTTCCGTCACCTGATCGTCTACGAATTAGTTGCTCGCATGATTATAGTATTAAAATAATTTTCATACATTGTACTTTAAAAGAATATCACGATTCGAAGCGCGCCGCGCTCCATGGATAAATTAATTAATTTCAACGCTATGCAGCTAGCACTAAATTCGAATCGTGATATTTTCTTAAAGTACAATGCCTCAGGATTATTTTGGGACCAAAAACACGCGAGCACCTAATTCTTTGACGATTCAGTAACGAATTATAGAGCGCTGCGCGCGAAATTCATGAGTTAATTAATTAATTTCAACCCTTTGCAGCTAGCACTAAATTCGAATCGTGATATTTTCTTAAAGTACAATGCCTCAGGATTATTTTGGGACCAAAAACACGCGAACACCTAATTCTTTGACGATTCAGTAACGAACTTTAGAGCGCGGCGCGCGCGCTTCATGAATTAATTAATTAATTTCAATGCTATGCAGCTAGCACTAAATTCGAATCGTGATATTTTCTTAAAGTACAATGCCTCAGGATTATTTTGGGACCATAATAACGCAAGCACCTAATTCTTTGACGATTCAGTAACGAACTTTAGAGCGCGGCGCGCGCGCTTCATGAATTAATTAATTAATTTCAACGCTATGCAGCTAGCACTAAATTCGAATCGTGATATTTTCTTAAAGTACAATGCCTCAGGATTATTTTGGGACCATAATAACGCAAGCACCTAATTCTTTGACGATTCAGTAACGAACCTTAGAGCGCGGCGCGCGTGCTTCGCCTATAAACTAATTAATTTCAACGCTATGCAGCTAGCACTAAATTCGAATCGTGATATTTTCTTAAAGTACAATGTCTCAGGATTATTTTGGGACCAAAAACACGCGAGCACCTAATTCTTTGACGATGCATAGCGTTGAAATTAATTAGTTTATCCGCGAAGCGCGCACGCCGCGCTCTAAAGTTCGTTACAGAATCGTCAAAGAATTAGGTGCTCGCGTGTTTTTGGTCCCAAAATAATCCTGAGGGATTGTACTTTAAGAAAATATCACGATTCGAATTTGGTGCTAGCTGCATAGCGTTTAAATTAATTAATTAACTCATGAAATGCGCGCGCAGCGCTCTATAATTCGTTACTGCATCGTCAAAGAATTAGGTGCTCGCGTGTATTTGGTCCCAAAATAATCCTGAGGGATTGTACTTTAAGAAAATATCACGATTCGAATTTAGTGCTAGCTGTATAGTGTTGAAATTAATTAGTTACTCAGGCGAAGCGCGCGCGCCGCGCTCTAAGGTTCGTTACTGAATCGTCAAAGAATTAGGTGCTTGCGTTTTTTGGTCCCAAAATAATCCTGAGGCATTGTACTTTAAGAAAATATCACGATTCGAATTTAGTGCTAGCTGCATAGCGTTGAAATTAATTAATTAATTCATGAAGCGCGCGCGCCGCGCTCTAAAGTTCGTTACTGAATCGTCAAAGAATTAGGTGCTTGCGTTATTATGGTCCCAAAATAATCCTGAGGCATTGTACTTTAAGAAAATATCACGATTCGAATTTAGTGCTAGCTGCATAGCGTTGAAATTAATTAATTAATTCATGAAGCGCGCGCGCCGCGCTCTAAAGTTCGTTACTGAATCGTCAAAGAATTAGGTGCTTGCGTTATCTTATGGTCCCAAAATAATCCTGAGGCATTGTACTTTAAGAAAATATCACGATTCGAATTTAGTGCTAGCTGCATAGCGTTGAAATTAATTAATTAACTCATGAAATGCGCGCGCCGCGCTCTAAAGTTCGTTACTGAATCGTCAAAGAATTAGGTGCTTGCGTTATTATGGTCCCGAAATAATCCTGAGGCATTGTACTTTAAGAAAATATCACGATTCGAATTTAGTGCTAGCTGCATAGCGTTTAAATTAATTAATTAATTCATGAAGCGCGCGCGCCGCGCTCTAAAGTTCGTTACTGAATCGTCAAAGAATTAGGTGCTTGCGTTATTATGGTCCCAAAATAATCCTGAGGCATTGTACTTTAAGAAAATATCACGATTCGAATTTAGTGCTAGCTGCATAGCGTTTAAATTAATTAATTAACTCATGAAATGCGCGCGCAGCGCTCTATAATTCGTTACTGCATCGTCAAAGAATTAGGTGCTCGCGTGTATTTGGTCCCAAAATAATCCTGAGGGATTGTACTTTAAGAAAATATCACGATTCGAATTTAGTGCTAGCTGTATAGTGTTGAAATTAATTAGTTTATAGGCGAAGCGCGCGCGCCGCGCTCTAAGGTTCGTTACAGAATCGTCAAAGAATTAGGTGCTTGCGATATTATGGTCCCGAAATAATCCTGAGGCATTGTACTTTAAGAAAATATCACGTTTCAAATTTAGTGCTAGCTGCATAGCGTTGAAATTAATTAATTAATTCATGAAGCGCGCGCGCCGCGCTCTAAAGTTCGTTACTGAATCGTCAAAGAATTAGGTGCTTGCGTTATTATGGTCCCGAAATAATCCTGAGGCATTGTACTTTAAGAAAATATCACGTTTCGAATTTAGTGCTAGCTGCATAGCGTTGAAATTAATTAATTAATACATGAAGCGCGCGCGCCGCGCTCTAAAGTTCGTTACTGAATCGTCAAAGAATTAGGTGCTTGCGTTATTATGGTCCCAAAATAATCCTGAGGCATTGTACTTTAAGAAAATATCACGATTCGAATTTAGTGCTAGCTGCATAGCATTGAAATTAATTAATTAATTCATGAAGCGCGCGCGCCGCGCTCTAAAGTTCGTTACTGAATCGTCAAAGAATTAGGTGCTTGCGTTATTATGGTCCCAAAATAATCCTGAGGCATTGTACTTTAAGAAAATATCACGATTCGAATTTAGTGCTAGCTGCATAGCGTTGAAATTAATTAATTAATTCATGAAGCGCGCGCGCCGCGCTCTAAAGTTCGTTACTGAATCGTCAAAGAATTAGGTGCTTGCGTTATTATGGTCCCAAAATAATCCTGAGGCATTGTACTTTAAGAAAATATCACGATTCGGATTTAGTGCTAGCTGCATAGCATTGAAATTAATTAATTAATTCATGAAGTGCGCGCGCCGCGCTCTAAAGTTCGTTACTGAATCGTCAAAGAATTAGGTGCTCGCGTGTTTTTGGTCCCAAAATAATCCTGAGGCATTGTACTTTAAGAAAATATCACGATTCGAATTTAGTGCTAGCTGCATAGCGTTGAAATTAATTAATTTATCCATGGAGCGCGGCGCGCTTCGAATCGTGATATTCTTTTAAAGTACAATGTATGAAAATTATTTTAATACTATAATCATGCGAGCAACTAATTCGTAGACGATCAGGTGACGGAACTTAGTACTCAGCGCCAATGGCTGGTCTAAGTTAATTATCGTAATTGTTTTACTGTTAGCAATAAACTCAGATTTGGGAATATTTTGATAATATATGTTTTCGATCATTTTAGTAACGAATATATTCATGCAGCAAGTTTTTTAAGTGTTTGTGTCGACCGCGACGGTACTGTGTTCAATATATAGTTGTATATTTAAATAAATGTTATAATCTGTCAGTATTTTATCGTTATTTTAGAGCACTTAATTAGCACTTAATTAGGACTAAATTATAGTGTACTTGTTTTTTATTTTCTGATATGGGGGGGTCCAGCTTAATGGCAACCCGGGAAAAAATGGAGGAGATCTGACCATGTCTGATTTGATAAAATGAGATACAACGAGATCTGAAATTCAAGTAAAGTCAGATCTGATTGGATACAATTTTATCTCGCCAGATCTGCATGGCCATATCTGATCACATGCAGCCAGATATGCTGAACTATAATCCGATCTCACCAGATCTGACCATTGCTGCCGTTCGATATTGAATCGCAGATCCAATCGGATCTCTTCCGATCTAATCGGACATTATCTGATTGCTTCAGATCTCCTGAAGTACGAGCAGACATTATGCCTCAGATCTTGTCGGATCTGAGCAGACCTAGCCAGACATATCTTGATCTCACCAGATAAGACCAATCTTGGCTTACAAAGTTGTGTTGCTGATCCAATCAGATCTCTTCCGATCTTGCTGGATCTGAGCAGACCTAGTCAGACATATCTTGATCTCACCAGATAAGACCAATCTTGGCTTACAAAGTTGTGTTGCTGATTCAATCAGATCTCTTCCGATCTTGCCGGATCTGAGCAGACCTAGTCAGACATATCTTGATCTCACCAGATAAGTCCAATCTTGGCTTACAAAGTTGTGTTGCTGATCCAATCAGATCTCTTCCGATCTTGCCGGATCTGAGCAGATCTCGCCAGTATAGAACTTATAAAAATTTCGTTCTCAAATCGTCCATTATTAATTTTTACACCCAATGTTGGACATTATATCAAATATAATATTAACTCTGTAAAGGGGAAGCTTAAATGATTTTCTGTCAAAAAATCAATTAATTTTTATATTAAAAACAGTTTTCTCAATTTTGAAACATTAACATATATAATAAATATAGTCTCTGCCAATTTGATAATAATTGTTAATTTCGACACCATATTTAGAATTTATCATAAATATTCCATTAAAAAAGTACCGTGCAAAATTAATTAATAATAGATAAATATAAAAGATTAATGTGTATATGTATATATAAAACATAAATCTTTTAAATTATTTTGCAAACATACCTTATAATTTAAACTGATAAAATAATATAATCACATATAAACTTATATAGTCATATAAGATTATATATGATCAGATCATAATGTTGCATCTCAAAGTATCCGATAGATGGCATCCGACGGAATCTGATTCTCGTATTTAAAAATTGATGAACAGTGGTATCAGACACAGCAGTGTCGTGCTAAGTTGCGCCAAGTTATGTAAATCGTGGAACGGCACAACTTTTGTATCGTGGAGTCCACTTTTATAATAAAGTGGCACATTTAAAAAATAACATTTAAAAACAACAATTTTCTGCAGTGGATGGACACCGGATCGGATCAGATCTACTCATGTCTGATTGGATCTGAGCAGATATAATAGATTATTCTCGTTACATATCTGACTCTATCCGCTAGGATCGGATCAGATCTACTCATGTCTGATTGGATCTGATCAGATAGGGCCAATATTTTGATCAAACCAGATCTGAGTGGATTGGATCTGATGAGATCTGCTCAAGTCTGTTCAGATCTCTTCCATTTTTTCCCGGGAAGTTGGACCCCCCCCATTTTTTACGTGATTTCCTGCTAAACCGTTCGAGCACCAAAATTCGGACTAGGGCACTTAATTAGCACCTAAATAGCACTAAATTTTTGACCTAGTGCGAACTTGATTTGCGCTGGTGGGGGGTCCAGCTTAATAGAGGTCTCTCGTCGAGTTTAAGTCCGCACAGAGTTGAACTTTAAAAGATTTGAAGGTGATATTGTTCGTAGACGGATGAGCTGAATTTAAGAGAGGGAGCCCCGTGATGTCGCGATTTATATAGGAAAGTTCAAAGGATGGAAGGGGTGGATTTCGTTGTGGGAGGTGTCTGGTTTTCGTTTTGGGAACTTTTGGTTGGCGGGATGTTTCTAATTTTTTGTTTAAAGAATTTCTTATTGGACGAGATGTTTCTCACCCAAGAGGTAGATTTTCAAGTTTTTGCCTATCCTAAAAAGCTAAAGACGGTTATCGATTTCTACGGCTTTTCATTGGTGAGTCTTCTCGTAAGGCCCTCACTGTCTTATTGGAGGTGCAACCTATCGCTTCTTCCAGTGACGCATTTTGTTTTTCGGCTATCGCCGATTTCTTTTTTATTAGGGTTCTTTATTTATCTCGCGACCCTGTTTTATGTTGGCAGACGATGCATACCTCTCAATCTTAAATGCAAACAGAAACTTCCGCCACGTGTATTTACAGTCATGTCTTAGGCTTTGTTTCCGTTTGTCGGAAACATCGTACGAGCAATTTTAGAAAGCTTGCTCGATGCAATATAAATCCCCATTAAACCCAGTTTGGAATTAAGGCCCCTTTGGCGCGTCGTGTCGCCGGGTTTATAGTTATGGGCCCGACAAGGTTGCTGAAAACCTGGTCACGTATGCCCCGTCTGTCAGTAATTCGTTATCTGGAAGGTCGCTTTTAGTCGCTTAGGCAAATAGATAGTTTAGTTATTAAAAAAAGGAATGTCCAAAAATTAAGGTTCACTCGCCGATTGATAACCGTCCGTGCTCAGTTTACTTATCCTAATCTTAAGAGCTATCTCGGGCGAATAGGAATTTCCGCGAAAAAAGGGAAATTATGGAGTTCGCAGGACGTAACACTGTTTTTGCAGTATTTAAAATAATATTTATCAAATTGACAATTATTAAATAAAATCAGCAACTAATTTATTGATTTAAACTGATTCTACGAGCTGATAAACGAGATCCTACACAGCATATCAATCTGTTCTCTCTAAGTACGCGGCGCTCGGGCGATATTAATTTATTAAAAAATCATACAACATTGCTAGTGCCGGGAACATTTTAGAAAAACCTTTAGCATGTTCAGAACTATTAAAAAAATATTTTAGATAAACCGAAACTGCGACATTTCGTACAGCATATCACTTTATTCTCTCTAAGTACGCGGCGCTCGGGCGATATAAATTTATTAAAAAA
This sequence comes from Temnothorax nylanderi, assembly GCF_030848795.1. Taxonomy (NCBI): domain Eukaryota; kingdom Metazoa; phylum Arthropoda; class Insecta; order Hymenoptera; family Formicidae; genus Temnothorax; species Temnothorax nylanderi. Next base: position 428,456 of record NW_027249213.1, read on the forward strand.
TTATACAACATTGCTAGTGCCGGGAACTTTTTAGAAAATGCTTCAGAATGTTTAAAACTATTCAAAAAATATTTTACATAAACTGGACCTCCGAAATTCTACGCAGCATATCACTCTATTCTCTCTATAGAGAGATGCTGTGCAGAATTATATCGCCCGAGCGCCGCGTACTTAGAGAGAATAAAGTGATATGCTGTACGAAATGTCGCAGTTTCGGTTTATCTAAAATATTTTTTTAATAGTTCTAAACATGCTAAAGGTTTTTCTAAAATGTTCCCGGCACTAGCAATGTTGTATGATTTTTTAATAAATTAATATCGCCCGAGCGCCGCGTACTTAGAGAGAACAGATTGATATGCTGTGTAGGATCTCGTTTATCAGAATAAAGGGGTTCTTTTTTAAAAAAATTTTGAATTTTTTTAGAAATGTCAGTGGTTGCTCTAACTTCTGCAAATTTGGAGATATCGATCTATTTCTAATTTTTTTTTTGTTTATGGTATAACTTCCGTAATTTTTGAGATATTGGGATGTTTTTTTTTAATCGATAGAGTATCATTCAAGGAAGGTTGATATTGAATTTGGTGATGATCGGTAAAGGGATTCTTTTTAAAAAAAATTTTGAATTTTTTTAGAAATGTTCGTGGTTGCTCTAACTTCCGCAAACTTTGAGATATCGGTCCATTTCTAATTTTATTATATTCTTCAGTCTTTTCTACCCCTATTTCATATATAATTCTTTAAGATTTGGTTGATTAGACTCAGTTTTATACGCGATCAAAGATCCATAATTTTGATCGCATATAAAGCTAAGTCTAAGTAACCGAATTTAAAAGAATTATATATGAAATAGGGGTAGAAAAGACCGAAGTAAAAATTATTTTTTGAGTTTTCGACGCCAATGTGTTGCTTATGTTCGAAAACGTCGAAAAATCGTAGAGTATCATTAAAGGTAGAGTATCACTTAAAAAAAAACGCGTCAACAATAGTACCTTATGGGTGACGAGAAAATCTGTTGTCGTGATTTTTTATATACTTTTGGTAAAAATTCGGTCAAATAGTTTAAGAGTGTATAAAGAACAGACATGCATACATACATACAGACATTCTATTTTATATATATAGATATAGAGATTTACATATTTAAAAAAAGTCTTCCTCTAACAAAAAACCAAAATAAATCGATGTTGACTTTGAGAGTTCAGGCTACATGGTCCATATATAGATTTCGCATCACACTTGTTAAAGTCCTGCATGTTTATATTACATTTAAAGTAAAGTTCCATTCGCGAAAAGTATAATCGAGTTTATTCAGATTACACGCGATTAAATTGAAAGTGTTTTGTCCAGATTCAATTTCTGATTATATCATATTTATAATAATATTTCTATCATTCGCGAAAAGTAAATTGGTTGATTAAAAATCTTTTTCAAGATCAGGAGTTTTTGATTAGTTAACGTCCTTTTTTATTTTTAATCGAAGACGTAATCACGCGTGTAAATTATAGTATATATAAATAGATTTTGAACATTAATGATTCCGTAATTAATTAGTTTAATTGCTATGGCCCTTCGCGACGCGGTCGTGTTTCGCGCATCGTGGGAAAGAGCGTTAAATCCATTACGCTCATGCATTTTGCCGGCTATGATCAGCCGGCAATAGAAAGAGTATATCTCCTTCCTGTCTACAAAAGGTAGATTAGTGCCCAGGCACTAATAATGTACAACAGGTATAATAATATTTCTTGCACAAATGTGCATGTGTAATCGGAGATAAAAGGATAACATCTCCACTAATCACAATTAACCGCGAATTAAAAATCTCGCGAATTAAACTCCCTTTAAAATGTTTATATACATTTCCCTAATCGCGATCGCGACTAATTAATAACAATAGAATAATAAACTAATAAATACGTGTAAGTAGGAATATGACGCGTTAGATAAATAGAATTAGGTGTATTTATTAGGTAGGAATAGGTCACCTATTCCTACCTAATAAATACACACATTTGAGATACTTTACTAATGCCAGATTACACGAAGGCGTTCAAGATAAGTATATATAATAATACTAAAATTCAATATTTTTAAATCAGGTATTTGACTATCGCTACAAATATTTAAAAAAATAAGGATACATTTTTTATTATTAAATTTTCTTACTATAGAAAAAGATATGAGAAATTTCGAAGTGCAAGTCAATGATCAAATAAAAGTACTTTATCTTGTAAGGTCTTATGCTTATTCTAAACTTTAAAAAATCGCGAAAAGTATAAAAATCACATTATTATCGCGTTTAGGGAAGGAATAACTGGTCCAACGATTTGACCAGATCAAAGTCCCTCCGCCGGGTGATACGTCCGTCAGTTGCCGACGTGGAGAAGAACGATTCTCAAGGTAGGAAGTAAGCTCAATATATCCTATTTGTCGAGCCCCATGAAATCAAAAGAACGTGAGAGAATAAGCAACCCGTTGAATGTCCGAACCTCCGCTGCAGGAAGGAATGAATCCCAGATCTTTCGGATTGCTCCCGATAGCGATCATTTCGGCAGCGAATTTAACGACGATCGTTTTTCATATTGCATTCCTTATATTTACACTATTGAAATATTCTCCCATTATTAAGGTACATTTCTTTCTTGTAATTAAAATATATATCCACTACGATATATATTTTTCTTATATTTAAAAAATATATGAATAAAATAACTGTTATCGAGGAGTAGTTACAAACGAATATATTTAATAACAAAATGCATAAGATATATGCATTTGATAATTAATATTGATATTTTTCCAGAATCTACAGTCCTTGATAGAATCTATAGTCCCTGGAAATAGTTTCTTATAAAAAACAAAAAATTAAAAAAATAAATCATCGTCGTTTGCAACTACATTACATCAAAGATGAATTATTTTATTTAGATTGTACTCTTTTTTTCTTCTTTAAATTTATTCTTTTTTTCCTTTTTTTATCTCTCTTCTTTATTTTTCTCCTTTTTCCTCTTTTTCTATATTATTTTTCTTTTTTTCGTTCTATTATAAACAGTTATTCTATTCATATCTACTTTACTGTCATTATATTAGCAAGGCAGAAGCATGATAACTTATACTAGCGTTAATGGAAGAATATTTATTATTATAAGAAGAATAAAAATATTCTCTTATAATTCTATAACTTAATTTCGCGAATCGATGTCGCGTACTCGTGCCGAAACCACTACTTCCGAGGATCCGAGATATATGTATAAGAAAACCAGAGATTAATTCTGGTTCTGCAAAAGGGGTCCTCGATTTTCAACGGGGCTTCGAACTAATAATATAACTCTCCACCTTGAAAATTGCTATACGACTCCCCGCCGGTATGAACGTTTTTCTTAACGTTCATCTGATGTGAGGAACAGCGAAAAACCGAGATAGCGATCGCATTTTTCCTATTCGTGTATTCCAATTATTAACGATTACGATCGTTTCAAATCACGAATTTCGTAATAATTTTGAAAAAATTATTTGTAATATTTTGTAAGATTAAAATTTAGGCAGATGTCAAATTTTGCGAGCGAGAAGTTATTATATACTTGATCGTTGATTCAGCATTCGAACCCTCATGTTTATATAAAATTTATAATAATTGGCGATAATCTTTGAAACGCAAAATGTTGTACAAAGAATGAAAACCGATGGATATTTAAAAAAATTATAAAAAATTTATTAAACACACTAATTTAGCGAGTTTTGTATTATTATATACACAAACATCTTCTGTCCATTTCGTGTAATATGTATATCTAGCATTAGTATCACACACACACACAATTTCAATTTTATTACAATTTTTCTTACAATATATTCTTTATTTTAATAATTTCATTCTACTTAATGTTATATAATATTACATTATTTCAATGTACCCTAAAATTACATATTATATAATAAATTAAGAATTTATTACATAATTAGTAATACGACAATTAAGTAATATTATATAATATTACGTAGTTACAACATACTCGAGATTTAATTTATTACATAATTACACTCTACATTTGCCAATTATAATCCTTACGTGTTCCTACCTACTCGGACTTTTACCTCCATGTATAATGTATTTCCTATAATTTTTATCTATATTACTTTTATCTATATTCCTATAAGTTCCTATTCCTACCTAACCATTCTAGTTATCTAACGCGTCATATTCCTACTTCGTCCTGTTGAGCTTGACTCTAGTCTGGCACATATTTTATCTAACAGGTATAAAAAATATGTTTTTTCGAAAGAGAATGAAATAAGAAACAATATATAGCGCAGAGAAAAACAAAATAACCGCGCTGGCCGTTGGGAGGAGACTTTCCGTTATTATGGAGGATTTACACTGCACGAACTTCTCTATTAAGGCGGCATAAGGTGCAACCAGCACAGTTGACCAATCAGAATTAGATCGCGTTTTCAACTTGCCAATTGGGCAATGTGGGCTATCACATCCCGTCTGGCCGCGCTTGCGTCGATTGCGCGCGCCAAAATATAGTAAAGTTATTATTTAAAAAATGTTATTACTTTAGTTAATTAATTATAAAAATAATAATAATTAATCCTTAAGGTGCATACATGGGTCTATGGTGTCCGAGCTATTGTGATACGTGGGTCTGTCACGTTTTAGGACCCAATTTAAACAGCAACCCGCAAACTCCCACTATTATAATCAATTAGGAATAAATATTATCATTGCTAAATTAATTTAAAATTATATAGAATAATAATTAAAAAAATGTTATTACTGCAATTAATTAATTAATTAGAAAAATAATTAGAATTAATCCTTAAGGTGCTTACATGGGTCTACGATGTCCGAGCTATAAAGTGATATCTACTCGTAACAATAAAACTTGCAAGCCTGTCAGAAGATATTAAATAAACAATGTTTATCAAAATGACTATAAAATTGTAAACTATAATGTAGACAGATGTTCCATGAATTTTTTTTAGATATTTTTTAAAGTACTTTAAGGTATAGAGGAAAATAGTGTTGAACGTGATAGACCCACGTATGCACTTAGAAGGTAAACCGAAAAAACGTATGCACATTAATTATATAAGGGTTAAGTATTCTAAATTTCCATAAACTCTTTAATCGATCGACTGCAATTGGCTATCATCGCGTCATGACAATTCGACCAAATTGCAAAATTAAATCGTCAATACATTTCGACCATGGGTTTTGGTCTTTCTAAATTGATGTAAATTTGAAGCTTTTATTTATATAAGCTTATTCGTATATATTGTGGAAGTATCTTGTTATCTGGGTGGCGATCAACAATTAATAGAAACGAGCGGCGACGCAGAGAAATAGATTTTTATATTTTTTTCAGTAGTCAAACTTACCAACAGTCAGACTTACCGACAGTCGAACTTACCATCGGTAAAACTTACTGACAATCAAACTTACCATTAGTTGAATTTATTATCGGTAAAACTTACCGACAGCCGAATCTTCCGACGGTCGGACTTCGTGCATTAGAATTAGTCTACCGTCGGCAGATTCGGCTGTCGGTAAGTTTTACCGATGGTAAATTCAACTAATAGTAAGTTCGATTGTCGGTAAGTTTTACCGATGGTAAGTTCGACTGTCGGTAAGTCTGACTGTTGGTAAGTTCGACTCCTGAAAAAAATATAAAAATCTATTTCTCTGCGTCGCCGCTCGTTTCTATTAATTGTTGATCGCCATCTGAAATATTCATAGCATCTCAAGTGTTAGCATCTCACAAATAAACTGCAAATTCACTTGCATCCAGCATAGTTCCACAGTTCCTGATAAGTTTTAACAATAGTTCTGATGAATTTACTATTAAAATCGCGTTTTTAAGAAATAAGATGTTAACTTCCAAAAACACCTGATAGCATCTCATCGTATTTCGAATACATGATCACGGAGGAGTAAGATTCCATAGTAGTCCAGTCAAAATACGGAAAAAAGGGGGGGTACCTAGAAAAAATTGCAACACAAGGTTTTATTACGTCATTGTGTTCAGAAAAATATACTGAACAACATATTCAAATTCCGCCATTTTCCGCTATCCCTAAGTATGTTTTTTATTAACAATTTATAAACAAATTCGTTTTTCTCCACAAATACGATGAATTTCGAAATTTTTGTAGAGATCAAAGTTGTAGAGCAGACAAATATCTACAAAAAATGTTCTTATGAATTTTTTGAAATATCTCATATTATTTGAGATATTTGCAACAAGAGCTACTAGGCTACGCGCGGAGCGGAGCGGAGAGTTCTAACAAGCACACGGCAGTCTCTACCGGTCGCTGCTAGTTCTCTAGGTTCTACAAGGAACTTGAGTTGGTTCTCGATACTAATATGTGTGTCTATGTATACACACACATATATATATATATATATAATATGAATGTACATATATATATATAATATGAATGTACATATGTATGTATATATATGTGTGTGTGTATACATAGACACATATACTAGTATCGAGAACCAACTCAAGTTCCTTGTAGAACCTAGAGAACTAGCAGCGACCGGTAGAAACTGCCGTGTGCTTGTTAGAACTCTCCGCTCCGCTCCGCGCGTAGCCTAGTAGCTCTTGTTGCAAATATCTCAAATAATATGAGATATTTCAAAAAATTTATAAGAACATTTTTTGTAGATATTTGTCTGCTCTACAACTTTGATCTCTAAAAAAATTTCAAAATTCATCGTATTTGTAGAGAAAAACGAATTTGTTTATAAATTGTTAATAAAAAACATACTTAGGGATAGCGGAAAATGGCGGAATTTGAATATGTTGTTCAGTATATTTTTCTGAACACAATGACGTAATAAAACTTTGTGTTGCAATTTTTTCTAGGTCTAATAGTATTTTGACTGGACTATAGAGTTCTCCAGTCTAGACACATTCTGTCAATAGTTCTGACGATTAAACTCCGTAGAAAATAATTTATAATTACAAAACCTATCTGATCCCATGTGTATGAAGCTGGCGTGGAAACTCACTAATTGTTTATAGTTCTAGAGTTTCTCTATGAGTTAAACAAATAGTTCCGACCGTTAAAGCAAAAGAATTGATTCAGACAAAAAGTTGACTAAGACGACAACTTCACGCTGCGTCTCAATTTGTCTTACAGCAGTTCCCTTACTATATCTCATCAGATTTTGATTTGCAGTTAAAGACGAGTTCTATAAAGAGTTCTGCAGTTTAAAACCAAAAACATCGATTAAAATAACGTAAAAACTAACGAATATAGTGTAACAAATATATCAAGCTGAACGATTTTTCAGAGTTCTGGCTTTTCCAAGATAGTTCTGTATAATTATGAATACATTTATGCATTTTTTAAAGAGTTCTAGACACTATCAACGTTGTATTTTCAAAAAAATTAATACTGCTCGGAAAGTGCATTTTAAGAGAGATAAAGGTGAGATGCTGGTCAATATTCGATAGTTCTAATCATCGTAAAATATTTTTCATGCAGTTCTAAACATATTTAACAATTTCTTAAAGAGTTCTGGGTACTACCAACGTTGTGTTATTTTTTAAATAATTAATACTGCCTGGAAAATGCATTTTAATACAGATAAGGGTGAGATGCTGGACTATATTCGAGAGTTCTAGTGATCGTAAAATATTTTTCGCGCAGTTTTAAACGTATTTAACAATTTCTTAAAGAGTTCTGGGTACTACCAACGTTGTGTATTTTTTAAATAATTAATACTGCCTGGAAAATGCATTTTAAGACAGATAAGGGTGAGATGCTAATCGATATTCGAGAGTTCTAGTGATCGTAAAATATTTTTCGCGCAGTTCTAAACGTATTTAACAATTTCTTAAAGAGTTCTGGGTACTACCAACGTTGTGTATTTTTTAAATAATTAATACTGCCTGGAAAATGCATTTTAAGACAGATAAGGGTGAGATGCTAATCGATATTCGAGAGTTCTAGTGATCGTAAAATATTTTTCGCGCAGTTCTAAACGTATTTAACAATTTCTTAAAGAGTTCTGGGTACTACCAACGTTGTGTTATTTTTTAAATAATTAATACTGCCTGGAAAATGCATTTTAAGACAGATAAGGGTGAGATGCTAATCGATATTCGAGAGTTCTAGTGATCGTAAAATATTTTTCGCGCAGTTCTAAACGTATTTAACAATTTCTTAAAGAGTTCTGGGTACTACCAACGTTGTGTTATTTTTTAAATAATTAATACTGCCTGGAAAATGCATTTTAAGACAGATAAGGGTGAGATGCTAGTCGATATTCGATAGTTCTAGTCATCGTAAAATATTTTTCGCGCAGTTCTAAACGTATTTAACAATTTCTTAAAGAGTTCTGGGTACTACCAACGTTGTGTTATTTTTTAAATATCTGTATTAATACTGCCTGGAAAATGCATTTTAAGACAGATAAGGGTGAGATGCTGAATCGATATTCGAGAGTTCTAGTGATCGTAAAATATTTTTCGCGCAGTTCTAAACGTATTTAACAATTTCTTAAAGAGTTCTGGGTACTACCAACGTTGTGTATTTTTTAAATAATTAATACTGCCTGGAAAATGCATTTTAAGACAGATAAGGGTGAGATGCTGAATCGATATTCGAGAGTTCTAGTGATCGTAAAATATTTTTCGCGCAGTTCTAAACGTATTTAACAATTTCTTAAAGAGTTCTGGGTACTACCAACGTTGTGTTATTTTTTAAATAATTAATACTGCCTGGAAAATGCATTTTAAGACAGATAAGGGTGAGATGCTAATCGATATTCGAGAGTTCTAGTGATCGTAAAATATTTTTCGCGCAGTTCTAAACGTATTTAACAATTTCTTAAAGAGTTCTGGGTACTACCAACGTTGTGTTATTTTTTAAATAATTAATACTGCCTGGAAAATGCATTTTAAGACAGATAAGGGTGAGATGCTAATCGATATTCGAGAGTTCTAGTGATCGTAAAATATTTTTCGCGCAGTTCTAAACGTATTTAACAATTTCTTAAAGAGTTCTGGGTACTACCAACGTGTGTTATTTTTTAAATAATTAATACTGCCTGGAAAATGCATTTTAAGACAGATAAGGGTGAGATGCTAATCGATATTCGAGAGTTCTAGTGATCGTAAAATATTTTTCGCGCAGTTCTAAACGTATTTAACAATTTCTTAAAGAGTTCTGGGTACTACCAACGTTGTGTATTTTTTAAATAATTAATACTGCCTGGAAAATGCATTTAAGACAGATAAGGGTGAGATGCTAATCGATATTCGAGAGTTCTAGTGATCGTAAAATATTTTTCGCGCAGTTCTAAACGTATTTAACAATTTCTTAAAGAGTTCTGGGTACTACCAACGTTGTGTTATTTTTTAAATAATTAATACTGCCTGGAAAATGCATTTTAAGACAGATAAGGGTGAGATGCTAATCGATATTCGAGAGTTCTAGTGATCGTAAAATATTTTTCGCGCAGTTCTAAACGTATTTAACAATTTCTTAAAGAGTTCTGGGTACTACCAACGTTGTGTATTTTTAAATAATTAATACTGCCTGGAAAATGCATTTTAAGACAGATAAGGGTGAGATGCTAATCGATATTCGAGAGTTCTAGTCATCGTAAAATATTTTTCGCGCAGTTCTAAACGTATTTAACAATTTCTTAAAGAGTTCTGGGTACTACCAACGTTGTGTTATTTTTTAAATAATTAATACTGCCTGGAAAATGCATTTTAAGACAGATAAGGGTGAGATGCTAATCGATATTCGAGAGTTCTAGTGATCGTAAAATATTTTTCGCGCAGTTCTAAACGTATTTAACAATTTCTTAAAGAAGTTCTGGGTACTACCAACGTTGTGTTATTTTTAAATAATTAATACTGCCTGGAAAATGCATTTTAAGACAGATAAGGGTGAGATGCTGGTCGATATTCGATAGTTCTAGTCATCGTAAAATATTTTTCGCGCAGTTCTAAACGTATTTAACAATTTCCTAAAGAGTTCTGGGCACTACCAACGTTGTGTTATTTTTTAAATAATTAATACTGCCTGGAAAATGCATTTTAATACAGATAAGGGTGAGATGCAGGTCGATATTCGATAGTTATAATTATAGTTATAAATCGAATGCTATAATTATAGCATTAAATGCTATGTTTATAGCATTTAAACTTGTGGCGTCTTGATGGTCCGCAGTTGGTGCGGCAGCATAGTAAAATTTAATATAAAATTCTCTCCGTGTATGCTTTGTTTAAGTTGACTTTAAAGTTCCGCGTAGTTGCTTATTTTGGATGCAAAATATATTGGAGGTGGTTTTCTGTTTGACTTATGACTGTCCACTTTTGCTGTCGATGCCGCGTCACAATTAATTGAATTTTTATCTTTATTCACATGCTTTTTACTATTTTTAGGCTGAATAACAATATCCTCCTCATCTCTCTCAAGTACGCTACCCGATTCAGCTAGGCATTGGAAGCGGTTAATAGAATTGAATTTACCTTGAGTATCTGTCTCGATGCGGGGGATTTTATCAGAGCCAACTATATCAGTGAGCTCTACGTCTGCTTGTCGTTTAAGCGTCTGCTTCGTTGTTTTTGTCCTACCCTCCGATTTGGAGGGGTGTCCAGGCACTGAATTCTCGGGGGACACCGCGCCATCCGGCCGCTCGTCCTCCCAGCAGCTCGATGTCGATCCTCGTTGGCACAGCTCGCACAAGTACTCAGAGCAAGTCCGGAAAATGCGAATACCCCCTATGCCAAAAACCGAGAGCGATCCACCGCGATGGGTCCTCTTTCTGCCGGTGCTCGCCAGTCGCCAGGAGCCCTTATATAGTTTTTGAAAACTCCCACCACTGAAATTTACTTATGCTAGGCTCATCATCTTGCGCCGCCTGTTGGCGATGTTGACAACTAGCGATCTCGTTTAAAATCAGAAATATCTTGTGCAAAGTCATTATTACATGTATCAAAATTTATATATACACACACATATATATAAATTTATTTACGCAAATATATTGTATTGCTCGTCCTGTTTTTTTTTTTCTAGAAATCTAGATTAAAGTGAGTCGAGAGATCCACTGTATGCTAACGCCATCTCAGGAATCTGCAGAGAGCGCGTGCGCTGATGTGTGATCAATAATGCGCGTCTGAATTACACTAATCAAAAAAGGAGCTATATATTCAAGTAATAATTACTTTATCGAAGTAAATTAATCACTCCAATACTGTCGAGTAAATATTTACTAAAAATTGAAATACAACCCAGGTAGCAAGATGATGTTTTAGCTACAGCGGTGCCAATTTTGAGTCTCTGCCCCCTGCCAGCACGTGTGGAGGGGATAGCCCGCTCGGCGCTCGGCCGGCTTTGGGCGGCTAGAAGAGCGCAGACATAGGGGAAAGGGGGGTATGTCCGGCCATTATTGAAATTAAAGTATACCGCGTATCTATGGCCATTGTTTAAACATTCTAATATGCCCTTCTGCGTATCTCGACATAAGCCACGAGAATCGTGATAGAATCGTTACCGGCCTGACTGACCGGCTCGCGCGTCTATTATTAGATCTCAACATCTCGAGTACTCGCAACTCGACGCGTCGCGTAAAAGAGTCACGGTGCGGTCTCGCTTCGCGTGTACTTGTCGCGAAACACTGCCGTGTCTCTTGATCTCGCGTATCCGTTCAGATGATAATAAAATATTGTTGTAAGATATTAATGATGATGATACAGATGATATAAAATATTCTAACCATTCTAGGCGTGGGACACTATCGTGCCTTTTAATTATTGTACAATTAAAAGCATAAAGTTAATAAAAATAAAAAAAATTGTTAGTAAAATTTATTAATTAAATAAATTAGTGAAATTATAATTTATTCTGTAAATAAAAGACCTAAATTAATTAAAGAAGTAAAGAAATTTTTTAATATGGCATCAGCAATATTTATAATCTATAAATGCATATTTTGGCACAATATAAAAGACCAGTATTCGTATATTTTGTTTCTTATTTTAAAATTATTTCAAGTACAATCTTCAGGCATTTACATGGTCTTTCCATAATAATGTCTGAAAGATATACTTATCTTAAAAATAAGAACGGATTTTATAAAAAAAAAAAAAAATACCGGCCTAAATCATATTTATATAACTTAGCTCTATTTCATTATATGATATTTTAAATTGATCTCTTCGGTCGAATTATCATTTATTAAATTAAAAGTCACTAAGTTAAATTTTTAAAAGGCTTTGTTTAAGTTTTTTTGTCATTACTTTCGAATGTTATACATTAGAAAAAATACAAATAATTGTAAAAATATAAACTAAAATTTGTAAAATTTAAGATTTGTATTTTTTATAAATATAAAAAGTTACA